>NW_027328881.1:0-300000 GCF_048564905.1 Vicugna pacos | reverse complement strand
AAAAAAGTGAAACATTCTTTGTCTACTCAGAAAGTTTAATTTTTTCCCTTAGCTATATCCACAAAGGGTACTATTGAGCCTCAGAAAAGGAGGAAATTCTGTAGCATGTTACAATGTGAGTGAACCTCAGGGATATCTTACTAAGTGAAATAAGCCAGTTGCAGGACAACAAATACTGCAGGATTCCACTTTACAGCAGGCATCGAAAATAGTCAAGTTTGTAGGTGCAAAGGGTGGAATGATGGTCACCCAGGGGCTGGGGGTGGGGAAGAAATGAGTTACTAATTAAGAGGCGTAAAGTTTCAGGTGAATTCACCTTAAATTCAGCCAATGTTATAGGTCAAATGTTAACTCACTAAGAACAGTTTCAATTAAGGAAGATGAATAAGGTCTGAGCTCTGCTGAGAGTCAACAGTAATGGATTGTACACTTAAAATGTGTACAGGGTAGACCTGCACATTGTGGTGGCCATTCTTATCGCCATAAAGGAAGATGAGAAGAAATGGAAGTATCTTTGGTGCTTCTGAGCCTGATTGGAGAGGTCGGTGCCGGTTTTGAAGAAGAAATAGGATTTGGAACTTGGGTCTCCTGCTTCATGGTAGAGGGATGTGGGACCCTTCCCCTCTTTTGCCTCCTTCTGCTCCCCAACTCCTGGCCCTGGAGGATGAAGGATATTGATGACATTGATTGACACGAGCGCATACTATGTCCAAAGCGTGTCCTATGCTGTATTTCATTTACTGCTTAATACAGTTCTTTGAGGTCAGGATGATGATTCTTTCTATTTGATAGATGAGAAAACCAGTGCTCAGAAAAGGTAACTTGATCTTGCACAGAGTTCCTGCCCCAGAATCATCTGAGCAAAATCTCTGTCAAGTTTATCTAGGGGAGGAGTGGGTGTTCAGCAGGAGATACGGTCACTACTCAGGCCAGTGTCCTCTCTGCCCCCAAGTACCCTGTTATGGACTGAATGCTGGTGTCCCCCCAAGTTCACATATTGATGCCTGAACCCCCAGTGTGATGGTATTAAGAGGAGGGACTTCTGGGGGGAATTAGGTCATGAGGGTGAAGCCCTCATGAATGAGGTCAGTTTCCTTATAAGAGGATGAGAAGCCCAGAACTCTACCTTCACCACCTGAGGCTACAACAAGAAGATGGCCACCTGTAAACCAGGAGAAATGCCCTGTCCAAAATCCTGCCCATGCTGGCAGCCTGGTCTTGGACTTTCAGCCTCCATCACTGAGAAAAGTAAATGCTCATTGTTTCAGACACCCAGTCCATGGTATTGTTACAGCAGCCTGAGCTTTTGCCAGCCCTGGCCAGGATGTCCTGCCCCACGGGGAGCCATGGGCCAGAGCCCAGGGACCAGGCCCATGGCTGGCCAAAGGGAAATGACAGTTCCTTCCCTGGAGCCAAGCGAGGTGATGTGAGGCCGACCAACCGTTTCCTGGGACATAGGACTTCCCTTGCTAAAATCAGGACAGTCCTGGGCAAACTGGGGTGGTTGGTCACCCTAGGCTGTCTGTGTGTGACTGTAACATGGACCAGTCAAACATGTCTCCTGTTAAAGACAGCAGCCAGTTATCACTTAGTCTTTGCGAGGTCTCCGTTCTGTAGCATGTTTCCAGGGGAGCCAGATAGACCAATTCAGCCCCTTAGGGTGGCTGGCTTGACTCGCTAATGAAGATGCCTCTGGGTATGAGTGACAGGCTTCCAGATGTCTTGGAGAGTTATTGTCGAATTTGAGGTCACACACTTTGAGTTCGAGCTCCACTTTTTCAGGCCACATGGACCTTAGGGTCGTTGTACCTTTGAACTGTACTTTCCATCTAAATTTCATTCCTGTGAGGAAGCTTGTGTGTCTGCTCTTTGCATGTCTTCAATTCAACTGAGTTTCACAGTTTTTTTTTTAAAAAAAATACACATCTTGTATTTTTACTGGTGTTCTGGTGGTTATAAGATGGTTTTAAGTAGTTCAAAAAGGATCAGGTTTTAAAAACTTAAAAAAATTTTTAATAAAAATGCATGTTAGCTTTAAAAATCAGGTATCTGGGTAGGGAAAAGAGCTGAAATGTTAAGAAAATCGTACAATTGAAGGAGAACATGACAATGGAGGTATTAACCATGGCTATGTGTGCGTGATGGATACCTGTGGTATGACTGTTTGGAAGAGGAAGAGTTGGGTGGGGCAGAGAGAATTTCCCATTTAACAGGTGGGCAAAACCCTCAACCTCTCCAAGCCTTAGTTTCCTCATCTATAAAAGAGATGGCTAGTGGGCCGTCCTGAGGATTAAACAAGATCATTAATGTAAAGTGCAGTTCTTGGCACGTAGTAAGACCCGATGAGTAGAAACTAATTATTTTTATTTTTATGGGAAAAAAAAGACAACCAGAGTGAGTAGGAACCTGAGAAGCTCTCCTTTCTGTGGTGTGTCACTTCTTTATACATGGGAAATGGAGTGAGCAGTATAAATTCATCTCATTTAAACAAAGATTATGAAAAGCACAGTTGGCTGATCAGACTCTCAGAAACCTCCCAGGAGAGCAACTCTGGGTGGCTGCATTTCAGATGCGGTTTCAGTCCTGCCTGCAGATTAATATCACCTGGGGAATTAAAAAAATACTGATGCTCGGATCCCACTGTTAGAGAGTCTGCTTTCACATGTCTGGAGGGGGGCCTGGGCATCTACCTAAAATCTCCCCTGGTGATGCGAATGGGCTGAGAACCACTGCCCTGCGTAATCATAGATCTGTTTAATGTCTGTCTGTCCCAGAGAGCTGGAAGCTTCCCGATGGTAGGGACTGTAACTACTTGTTGAATCAGGAATGAATGAATGAAGGAAGCTATGGTAGGCAAGCCTTCTACAGGGTGCTGGGAAGGAGGCAACTGCCTGGCCTGCCCTAGACCCCGACTGATGGCAGCTGGCCTCCTGGTGGAGGAAACAGCACTTCTGTGGGTGGGGAGGCTGATGTCTGCATGGGTAGCTCGTAGAAACTCAGTCAGCCCAGCTGATTAAGCACAGGTCAAGGGAACAACGAACAAATCTGGAGAGCAGCCTTGAATGCTGGGTAAGGAGTTTGGACTTCTTCTGTTGGTTATGCCTTCTAGACCAGCACTTCTGTTCTCACCACTCCACTCTTCGAGCTCAGCTTTGGGGTGGAAAAGGCTTGGGGGCAGTCTCTCCTATTGATGCCTGCCCTGTAGCCTGCTGAAGCCAGGGCCCGAGAGGAAATTCACACTCCAGCCAGACTCCCAAGAACATGTGGGTCTGGGAAATCATAATAAGAGGAAGGCATCTTCTTCATTAATTTATTAATGTAACTAAGGAAAGATAAGTACATCGATATAGACCACGTTCAAGTTAATTTGTACAGGCAATTAGCTGCACTCTCTCTCCTTCATGCTAACTACCTCAGACGTGCTTGTGCCCTGAGGGGCATAGGTGGGTGCTAGGTTTAAACCTAGCCCCTATGAACCTTATTCTGGGCACCTTGGTGCCCAAAAGAAGTCCCACATGGGAGGCTACATATAAGCTCTGTGATCTTGGGAGATGTCTCAACTTCTGTGACCCTCAGTTTTCTTGTCTGTCCATTGGAGTAATTACACTGATCTCAACATGGAGATGTATATATCAGGTCGGGGGAGGAGCAGGACGTCCTCTTCTTCCTGTGTCCTTCCAAAGACATCCCCCTTTTCAAGCCTTGTGGCCAGGCTCAAGCAGACCTCTGCTCTGGGCCCGTGGTCCAAGATACTCTTGTAAGGTCTCTGGGGACTTTCGGGTCTGGTTCTCACCCTACCTTCCCCTTCCCTGATCCTTTTTCCATCCTCACTTGCTCCCCAGGGGTTACCTCTCAGACTTTCTGTTTCTCTCTCTCTTTCTCTCTCTCTCTTTCCCTCTCCCTCTGGGTGAGGCACCCGTCCCCAGGGAAACTCTAAATCCCTCTCTCCAGCCTCCTGCAACTCTCTCCTGTCTTGACTATTCCCACGTCGGGAACTTGCACCTCTGGCCCTCAGGGGCTCAAGCCAGGAACTTGGGGGGGGGTCCACACATGACCTTTCTCTCCCCATCTCCTGTCCCACTCATTCCATCAACAAATGCTGCTGAATTTTTTATAGCTTTATAGGGGTATAAGTGATAAACAATAAATGGCACATAGTTAAAGTGTGTAATCTGAAAAGATTTCACATATGTGTACACCTGGAGAACCACCATCATATTCAAGATAATGAACATACCCATGACTCCCGAAAGTTTCACGTCCCTTTGGAAACAAACAAAAATCAGCTTTATTGAGGTGGAATTGACAGACATAAAATTTGCCTATTTAAAGTACATAATTCAGTGGATTTTAAGAGTTGTGAAACGATCACTGCAATCTGATTTTTAGAACATTTTCACCAGCCCAGAAAACCCTGCCCTGCATCTACTGAGACAGTCATGTCATTTTTGTCCCTTATTCTACTAGTACGGTTCATTACAGTGATAGACATGTAGACCTTTAATCAGTGTTCTTAGCAGGGATTCTTAACCTTTGTGTGTCCCACAGACCACTCGGTGGGTTAGTGATGCTTCTGTTCCCCTACTCAGCAACGTGTTACTCAATCATAATTGTGATTGAAGTAAAATCCATAGGGTTACAAAGGAAACCAATTATGTTGAAATAAAGTTCTCCCCAAGGACTCCTTAGGATTGGTGGACCCCAGGTTAAGATCTGGTAGAGAAGGTTTCAGTATTTAGAAGCATCAATATTGATGTTTTGGGCTGGATAAATTTTTGTTGTGGGAAGTTGTCCTGTGTATTGTAGAATATTTAGCAGCATACCTGGCTTCTGCCTGGCGAATGCCAGAAGCACTCTCTTCCCCCATCATAATAATCACAAATCTCTCCAGGCATTGAAAATACCTGAGGTGAGGTAGTGGTGGGGGGGAGATAAAACCACTTCAGATTGAAAACCACTGTCCTAGAGGATGGTGGAGCCATGAGGTGGAAGGAACTTGGGTCTGAGATTAACCTTGAAGAGGGAAGCTGCCTGTTGACCACTGAAGTAATAGTAAGATATAATATAATGGGGAAGAACAAATCTGACTCCATATTGGATCTTTTTCTTTTACCTTAACCTTTGTATTCTGTTGCTTTTGCTACAAGTTAATCACGGAAGGGATTGCCTAGATCTTAAAGTGCACATAATGGCCCATCTCTGGGAACCTGCCTCCATGCCTGAGCAATGGTAGTAGCCAGAACTGCAGAGATAGTGGTGAAGGCTCTGCTGAAAGTGAGAACAATGAGCAAGGAATTGCATCTGAGCCTGAGAATGTTCCCTAGTTGGAGTTAAAAGCCCTCATACACAGTAGAGACTGTTTTTGGCAACAGGTGGGACGGGACTCCCATTTAAGGGACACAGGTTCCATCATGATGCCCGAGATGGCAAACTAGAGTCAGCCAAGTCCTGAGCCAGGGTGGAGAGTCTCCTCCTTGGTGGGGAGTTGCCCGTTCTTTAGCAAAGAGGACCTGGACAATGAAACCTGAAACACTCCTAGTATTTATTTAAGTTGTAGGATTTATAATTTAACTGGTTTGGCAGGCTTCATGGAGATTTTATTCAGGACAACTCCTCAGATTCCAAATCCCTCTGTTTTCCATTACAGTTCTGAATTAAAGAAGCTCTCTGGGCATTGCTAAAGGTCAGCATTTCACAGTTTTCCTTGCCCACACAGCACTAGATCTGCAGGATGTTAATCAGTGTTCCAAGGGAAACCAAGTTCTGTGTTTAAAGAGTGAGGGGCATGCTGACTAAGTGGATTTAACAGAATTTTTATTTGCAAGATTGCTCAGAGTCATGAACCAGATAATGTGCATTGAGACCTCCATTTATGGGGTCCGTGAACCATTCTGTCGGACTCTATTCTCTTGCCCACTCCCTGGGAAAGGGGGCATCCGTGTAGGTTTGACCTCTATTGGCGGTCAGTGGGGACAGATCAAATCAGCAGCCCACTTTTGAAAGTGAGCCGGAAGCAGGCGTATTCCTGTCTAGGTGCAATCCCAGTTATGCTAGGATGGAGGCCTATCCAGGTACTGAGGGCACAGAGGAAGGGGACTAACTCTCCTGGGGGTGGTCAGGGAGGGCCACATTCTGGGAGTCTTGTTTTGGGTCTTGAAAGGTGGGTAAGCTTGTATAAGGCAAGTGAGGATGTGTATGTGTGTGGGTGGGTGGGAGAAGGGGCATTCCAGACACAGAAAACAGCAAGTGAAAATGTCCTGAGGCTTGAAAAAGCATGACGTGTTTGGGAGAAATGAAAAATTCTGTGTGCTTTGAGAGGCATGTGCTTGGGGTGACTTGTCAAGAGATGAAGGCTTGAGTCAAACTATGAAGGGCCCTGAGTGTCAGGCCAAGAGCTTTGATTCTCAGGCAAGAAGAAACAACAGAGGCTTTAAAAAAAATGATCGCTAACCAATTAGAATGGGCTATACATATACACACCACCAACCAAACTTTAAAAAGGTCAACAGTGAGTCAGACGCCTCCCTTCTAACTTGTTCCCAGCCCCCAGAGCCCTCTTTTCCTCTACAAAACTGCATATTGCAAAAATTATCATCCTTCCAGGGGGATCCTCTGCAGAGATCAGTGAAGATGTATGTGTGTGTGTGTATATCCTTAAAAAACCCTCACGAACAGCAGCAGTCTGATCACACTGTTCAGCACTTTGCTTTTGTCACTTAACAATATATCTTGGAGATGGTTTCATATCCGTACATAAAGAGCTGCCTCATTCTTCTTTAACAGCCATAAAGATTTCCATTGTATGGATGTGTGGCAGTTTATTTAAGCAGTCCCCTGTTGGTGGACATTCAGGCTGTCTCCCATCTTTTGTTACTATAAACCGTGCTGCAGTGAATAGCCTCGTACACCCAACTCTGCATACATATATGCAAGAATGTGGAATACATTCTAGAGCAGTAGGATTTATGGGTCAATGGGTACATGCGTCAAACATTTTGATAGAGAATGCAGAATTGCCATCCATGGAAACTGTGCCCATTTACACGCTCCCCAGCCTTTGAGAGTGATGGTTTCTCTGCACTTTGGGCAGTTCAGCGTGTGACCAAACATTTTGATCTTTGTCCATCTGATAGGTTAAAAAAAATGGTACCTTATTGTGGTGTTCATTTGCATTTCCTTTTTATGAAGACTAAGGTTGAGCATCCTTCATATGTTTCTAGGCTAGACTTCCTGAGAACTGCTTGTTCATATTCTCTGCCCAATTTTTACTGGATTGTTGGCCTTTTTTCTTACTGAATTGTTAGGATGTGAGTATAGTAGTGTAACTTTTGCCTCTTGGTAACTTTCCTCCAGCTCCTGAACCATGCCAGCATGCGGATGCAAATACTCCTTCTCTGAGCTGACGTGGTGGTGACAGAGTTCAGGAATGGAGGAGGTTTGAAGAATGGGGATTCTGGTTGGTTCTTTCATGGAAATATGAATAATGACATGGGGCAATTCTACTCTTTGGCAGAGGAACCAACCTTTACAGAAGCCTCTGACTTGGGCAGACCCCTTCCCTCTGCTCCCCACCAGCTCTCTTCCTTTCTCCCTGGTTCAATACTGCTGTCCCTCCTCGTGCCCCATGAGTCCTCTCTGTGTAACTCCTTCTTTCCTAATATTAGCACAGGCACAGCCCTGCCCCCCCATCACAGGCAATTTAACCACGAGCTGTTCGGTGGTCGCCCAGTGGCAGTTGGGGAGATGCTTCTCTGAGTAATGACTTGTGTAGTAGGTGTTCTCATCTGTAATTTGTGTGCACAGTAAATGCAGAAATAAAAACCTGATCCATATGAAAAAGGGACCAAGTAAAATGAGCAGGGGGTTGGGAAAGGAATCATGAATTTTGTGGACTGCATCTTACAGTCTGGCTTCAGTTTCCTCTTGAGTAACGCAGTCATTGCCTACCTGTGATTGATGGCTGAGTTTGGCTAAAGGATGGAGGCCGGCAGAGGGAGAGTCAGAGAGCAGGGCTTGACTCTTGACCCCTCAAAGTGTGCCTCTGAGAACGGGACAGTTTTTCTCTAAGCCTGTTTCCTCGTCTGTAAAATGGGGATAATAGTTATCTCCAATCAGGTGTTAAAGAACCTGGATTTTGCAACATGGTAAATCCACACAGAGTAAAGGTTAATTTTCTTCCCTCCCTCCCTCCCTTCCTTCCATCGTATTAGGTAAGGGATTTTAAAGTTAAATTTTAATTTTGGGATAATTGTTGATTCATGTGGAGTTGTTAAGAAGTAATAAAGAAAGATTCTGTGTACCTTTACTCATATTCCTAGAGTGACAACAGCTTGTAAAAGTATTGTACAATGTCACTGGTTGTACAGTGCCTTGGTTGGGCCTTGACATTGATACAATCCACAGGTCTTACTAATATTTCCCCACTTTTACTTGTTTGTGTGTGTGTGTGTGTGTGTGTGTGTGTGTGTGTGTGTTTAGTTCTGTGCAGTTTATCACGTGTAAGTTTGTGAATTCACTACCACAGTCAAGATAGATAACACTTCTGTTACCACCAGAATCCTTCCTGTTGCCCTTAAATAACCACATCCACTGCCTCCCGTTCCCCAGCCCCAGTCTCCAACTCCTGGCAGCCAATAATCCACTCATTTCTAAGCTTTGTCTTTTCAAAAATCTCATATAAATGGAGTCATACACTATCTCTCCTGGGATTGGCATTTTAAAAAATACAAATCATAATTCCCTGGAGATTCACAGAGCTCGTCTGTGTGTGTGTAATTCACTCCTTTTTATTGCTAAGTAGTATTTGATGGTACGGGTGGATCAGAGTTTGCTTAACCACTTATCCACTGAAGGATGTCTCCATTGTGCCTAGTTTTTGGCTATGACTCATGAAGCTGCTGTGAACATTCATAAACAGGTTTTCACACAGTGTCACTTATGTATGAATATAAATTTTCATTTCTCTGGGATAAATATCAAAGAGTACAATTGCTGGGTCAGACAGTAATTGTAAGTTTGTTTTTTTTGTTTATTTTTTTTAACATTTTTTATTGATTTATAATCATTTTACAATGTTGTGTCAAATTCCAGTGTAGAGCAAACTTTTTCAGTTATACATGACCATACATACATTCATTGTCACATTTTTTTCTGTCAGCTACCATAATATCTTGTATGTGTTTCCCTGTGCTCTACAGTATAATCTTGTTTATCTATTCTACATTTTGAAATCTCAGTCTATTCCTTTCCACCCCCACCCCCTTGGCAACCACAAGTTTATATTCTATGAGTCTGTTTCTGTTTTGTATTTATTTATTTATTTAGATTCCACATATGAGCGGTCTCATATGGTATTTTTCTTTCTCTTTCTGGCTTACTTCACTTAGAATGACATTCTCCAGGAACATCCATGTTGCTGCAAATGGCATTATGTTATCATTTTTATGGCTGAATAGTATTACATTGTGTAAATACACCACATCTTCTTTAGCCGGTCATCTGTTGATGGACATTTAGGGTATTTCCATGTCTTGGCTATTGTAAATAGTGCTGCTGTGAACAGTAGGGTGTTTTGAAGTAGGGTTCCTTCTGGATATATACCCAGGAGCGGGATTCCTGGGTCATATGGTAAGTCTATTCCTAGTCTTTTGAGGAATCTCCAAGTTGTTTCCACAGTGGCTGCACCAGCCTGCATTCCCATCAGCAGTGTAGGAGTGCTCCCTTTTCTCCACAGCCTCTCCAGCATTTGTCATTTGTGGATTTTTGAATGATGGCCATTCTGACTGATGTGAGGTGATACCTCATTGTAGTTTTGATTTGCATTTCTCTGATAATTAGTGATATTGAACATTTTTTCATGTGCCTATTGATCATTTGTATGTCTTCCTTGGAGAATTGCTTGTTTAGGTCTTCTGCCCATTTTGAGATTGGGTTGTTTGTGTTTTTCTTATTAAGTCGTATGAGCTGCTTATATATTCTGGAGATCAAGCCTTTGTCGGTTTCATTTGCAAAAATGTTCTCCCATTCCGTAGGTTGTCTTTTTGTTTTGCTTATGGTTTCCTTTGCTGTGCAGAAGCTTGTAAGTTTCATTAGGTCCCATTTGTTTATTCTTGCTTTTATTTCTATTGTTTGGGTAGACTGTTCTAGGAGAAAATTTTTGAGATGTATGTAAGTTTGTTTTTTAATGACAAATTACCAAACTGTTTTCCAGGGTGGCTGAACCATTTTACATTCATTTGCACCAGCAATGTAGGAGTCATGCAGTTTCTCTGCATAGTTGCCAACATTTGGTGTTGCTACTACTTTTTATTTTATTCTTCCTATAGGCGATATCCCATCATGGTTTCAATTTGTGATTTCCAAATGGCTAATGATATTGAACATCTTTTCATGTGCTTATTTGCCACTTGTATATCCTCTTCTGTGAAATGTCTGTCTGAATCTTCTGCCAACTTTCTAATTGGAATATTTATTTTTTTACTGTTGAGATTTTTCATTGAGCTGTCCCTCTCTTGTTTTTAAACAACACCGGTGAGTCTGTGAGCTGCTCACTGAGAAGGGCATGCGTTGTGTCAATTAGATTTATTTGGCAGCCAACAAAAGCAAATGACTGGCTAGCTTACAGAGAAACAGAATTTATCAGAAGGATATTGGGCAGCCCACAGAAACTAGGAGACAGTTGGACAACCAGGTGCCCCAAAAAGGACAATAGGAGTGGCTCCCAGGTTCCATGTAATAGGAAATAAAAAGTAATCTCTTCAGGGAGCCAATTTTTTTTTCTGTCTTGTAACATTTAACTCAGAATTCCTTTTGTTAGAAGAAAGAATTCCATGGGCCTACCTGAGCTCATCATTGGCCAGAGGATATCAAACCCCTTGATTTAAACTTTTCTTAAACTGACTTATAATGATGAACAGTACTTACACCAGAAAACAAGGATCTATTATAAATTAGATTAGATTAATTAGAAATTAGACTATCTTAAAGTGAATTCAGAAGAGAAGAGTTGATTCTAAAAAAGCAACAGAAAGAGAAGTACTGTTTAGTTGGTCATTTAGGATACCATAGCATTAGACTTTTTTTTTTAAATGTGGACACATCTTTATGGGATTTAGGATTAATATTACCTATGCAATTTGTTTCCAAATAGTGGAACATAACTGAGCACAGATAAAGAGAAATGGTGATTCCACAGAAATTAGGTTCAAGTATATACTTGGGTTAGTAGATTTGCCCTGAAGTACTCAAAAGAGCCAGAGGAAGTATTTAGATATACTAGATCCCCGGGCTTGTCAGACAGTTGAGAAGACTGGTGTGCTATTTGCTTCGAACAGAGCCAGCCTTTAACTTTGATGGCAGGTAACGTTATTTTATCCAACAAGCTTCTCTTTCTCCAAATCACCTCTGAATTCTACCACCGCCGGAGAACCACCAACCTTCGGTAAGTTTGGCCTCTCTCTCTCATTCATGTGTCCATTTGCTTGTTTGGAAGCGCTCATATCCCCCTGACAGCTATAACCCTTCATGTCAGGAAAGCATCAACACTAAGTGCTGTCTGAATGACCTTCTTCCTCACAGAAGGCAACTTGGACATTTGGGATGTGAAAAAGTTAGAAATCAACCAGAGGAGCTTAAGAGGCAGAGAGAAGAAAAGCACTGGGAACAGGGAGGCTGCCTGAGGGCCGCGCTCCTGGAAACTAGCTCTCTGGGCTTCTCCACCCGCCAGTGACAGCTAAAGTCCTGAGTGGCTGATTAAACTCAAAAACTGTCTCTACATGTATCTGACATAAAAGCTATAAAAACCTTGATTTTTATGTAAACTCTTCCCCCAATTATTTATTTCTATTCATTTTTATACTTATTATTTATATTTCTAGTTTGTTCTTGCTTGAAATATAGACCAACTATTTCATGGAGCTAGTTAGCCAAGACCTGTTACACGTGCTGGACACTTGACAACTTGTGAGCTTTCCTATCCCTTAGTTACATCAGTGCCTCTTTAATTTCACTTCGAATTATTGATTTTATTACAAAAAGTTAAAATTCAATCAAAATGTTATCTTTTTAAAATATACCATCCAGTGCTTTAATAAAACATGTCAGTAACCATTTCAAAAATTGTTCACTTATGTCTGTCACTAACCTCAAGTTTCACAACTTTGTAGGACATTGCAAAATACAACTTAGCATTATTGACTAGCCTGAATTTCTTATGGCAAAAATTGTGGGGGGAGGTCACTGACTTTAATTGAAAGATTGTACCAAGCTTACACTTAAACACACAGAGCATGCTTACAACTGTCTTCTTAATGTTTACATACCTTCTTTAAGAGTGAACTTAAATAGGCAACCACTTGTTTGCATGATATTTTTAAAAGTCTGGATTTTTTCCCCCACACTGTATCAACTGATTACTTAGCTTTATTCCTTCAGAGGAATGATGAATATTTTTCATTTTAAGTACATATAATTCCTAGTTAAAATTAAAATGTTCTGATATTGAAAAAGATGGGGGAAAAGCCATCTAAACAATATTCCTGAAGAGTGAAATAAAAATATCAGGATATGGGTAGTTTTAACTTTTATCCTGACAGTCGTAATACGCACCGTTCAGATTATTATAGTAAAATGTAAATGACACCAAAGTGAAATGTCAGTTTTAAAACCAAAGCGAAGGAAAAAGAAAAGAAGCAATGAAGCAACAGTTTATAAACTTACAAATAATTTTAAGTAACGTTTAACTTGGAGTGAGAGTGCATCTATTTACTGCTGGAACATTACAAACTGAATTGCCCCAGGGCAGAGAGCCATTACCGCTCCTGGTTCTCTTCCATTCCTCACTGTCTAGACTTTGATTTCATACTTGTCAAATTTTCTCTTTGTCAGCAGCACATGTTTGTGACAGTAGAGGGCAATTTAAATTTAGACAAAAACCAAGAAATCTCTGACTCTTCATTCAGAGATCTTTTGTTTGACTATAAAGAAATAAAGTACGATTTTACTGTATACTTACAAAGACTTTTTAAAACTGTGATGCTAAAGTTTGTTTCTATTGTGTGAAATCAGTCTGTCACTTTACATTATTTTTATAAAAATAACGTGATGTAGATTTTAGGCTATATCACTATGTCTAGAAAACATCTGTGTTACAATAACATAACAAACAAGTTAGGATCAATCCATGAATGAATAAAACTTTAACTTTTTTCTCCAAAGAGCCAATGAAGAACAAAACCCCATGTACATAAGTGATACATTGAAAACTACATCAAAATCCTAAAATTATACTAAAAATTGTCTAAATGAAATTGGCCATACAAAAGTTCTATGTACTCAGCTCACCAAATAAGTATAAATATTTCATCCTTACTCTTTTTAAAGCTACTTGGAATGTAAGTTCGAAAGTAACTTTTCATACAATCTCACAAGCCATTTTATAAAAATTCCTTCGATTTCACATTGAAAAACAGTATTTAAGTGATGTGATAGTCAATTCTCGTTTTAAGAAAATTCTTTTCAAAGTTTTGTAAAATGCTACATCATGTTGAAATATGAAAAAAATCTCTTACTGTTTTTCTAATACAAATGAGTACCTTGATCACATTCATTTATGTGACAAATGTTATTTTGCTTGTAATTATTCCACTCCACTTCAAATAACAAAAATAAAATGTAATGCATTTACTATAGTCCCCACTTCCCTTTGCAGCAGGAGCCAAGGCCAAGCATCCGCGCTGCTGGCGGGGGGAGGGGCGCGCATGCGTGAGGACGCACAGATGCGCAGACGCGGGAATTGCCCAGAGCGTGTTGGACGTTCGCGCCTCCGAAGCCGAGTGCTCCTGGACCAGCTCCTGGAGGAGGAACGCGGTCTGGGGTCTGGGCCGCCGAGTGCCGTTGCCGGGCAGGTAAGGGGGCACTCGTGCGGGCGCGCAGGTCGGGGAGCCGGCGGGTGAGGCGTGGGCTGTACCCTTGGGGAGGCGCACAGGGAGGGCTGCGGAGGCGAGGCCCGTGCCGCGCGGCTCGTTAGGCCCCTGAGGTGGGTCCGGGCCGCCGCCCTGGCTCGTGGTGCCCCACCCCCCCAGCCCCCACATTAGTAGTCCTTGAGCCCCGCGTCTTCGTTGCCGCTTATACCCATGTTTGGAAAAGCGGGTGCAGCCCCGGGAGGTGGGAGGATGCTGGACGGCCCCGGAGCACCTCTGACCAGCCCTCGGGTCATGGCCTGCTCCCGGCAGGCGGGTGCGGTGCGCTCACGGGGCCGCCGTGGTGGGATGATTTCTTCCCTGTGTGAGCCCCTGGGTTTGTTCCCTATTCCCCCGCGGCCTGGACTGGGGTGGCCGCTGCTCCCCTATGTTCGCGGGGTGCACGACTCGCGGCCAGCCTGCTCCTGGGAGGCGAAGTGGTGCTGTGGGGGTGCGGGGGCGGCCCGGGCGACGGCAGCGGGGAGAGGGGTCTGCCCCTGGGAGCCTGTCGATTTGCTCCCATCTCCCCCGCGTCCTGTCCTGGGGACGGCCTTTGCTGCCCCACGTCCGCAGGTCACAGGTTACGGGTCAGTCTGCTCCTGGGAGGCGGGCATGGTGCAGTCAGTGTGCCGGGGCGGTGACAGGGACAGCGGGAAATGCGATCAAATCCCCGCGCTCTCAAGGGGCAGCCCCAGTTCACCGTCGCCACTGCAGCCCCCACTGACCACACCCTGCCAGCCTCCCGGGAGGAGGCTGACGGGGGGAAGTGCGGTCCATGAAGCTGGAGCAGAAGAGGCCTCCCCCAGGCCAGGCCATGGGGGTGATGGGAGCAACTTGATTGTCTTTAGCAGGGCCGCCCCTAGCCCCCACCGCTGCCGCTGCCTGCTGTCCATCCCTAGAATCGCCGTACCCTCCCCCTCGCAGGTCCGTGTGCACAGGGCCTCCGCCTTTGGTGTCCGGTTCACCATCCGGGCCATTACCCACCCAAGGGCCCGTGGTGAGCAGTGTGCAGCTCAGGACCACCCTGACCCCATTGCTCAGATGAGGCCCTGGGTAGGCAAGGCGTCGTGATGGCAATTTGAAGTGCCTCTATTACCCACCCCACCCTCCCCTGCACTGCTCCGAGGAGCCTTAGACACAGGACACAGGGCTGTGTGCCCGCGCACTGCACAAGATCTCCATCTGGCGGCTGTCGCCATGGTGACCAGGCCCAGACCATCCTGCCCCTGGCAGGGTGAGGGGGTCAGCCCCGGGTAGGGGTGCACTGGGAGTGAGGGGGGAATCCTACAGTGACGGGGGACAGGCTGCGGGGTGAGAGGCCGCTGGGAATGGAAGTGACCCAGCTGAGGAGTGAGGTGGCCATCCCTGGGTGAGGGGCGCTCGGAGTTGGGGGGATCTGGCTGAGGGGTAGGGGGTAATCCCGAGAATAGGGGATCATCTCTGGATGGTGGGGGGACCTGGAGTGAGGCATAAGGGGTCAGCTTGGTTTGTAGGGACTGTAGCTTCGGACTTAAGGCAGAGTGTGGGGGCGGAAACTTCTGTGTGAGGAAAAGCAGAGCGGTCTTGGGGGTCCAGTTGGGGACCAGGCCTGGCCGTGGGTGGGGAGACTGTGACGGGGGATGGGGCGGAGGTGAGCTGAGGAAGTGGGGCTGGGGGCTGTGGCCTGGCCCGTGCCGCTGGTGGTATTAGTTGGGTGCTGGGACCTGGTCGTGGCGGGGTGGGGATGTTGGGGTTGGGGACCCAGCCGGCCTGGGCCGCAGGTTTTTATGTCTTTATGTCAGTAACTGTAGATTACTGTAGCTGTATAGTGCGTTTTGAAATTGGGAAGTGTGATCGTTCTTTTTCAAGATGGTTTAGTCTATTTCGTCTATTGTTTTTGTCTCTCTTGGCATTTCCATATATATTTTTAGGCTCACCTTGTCAATTTCTGCAAAAAAGTCATCTGAAATTTTTGGTAGGGATACTACAGATCAATTTGAGGAATCCTGCCTTATTAACAATAGTATGTTCATGAACATCAGACATCTTTCCATTTATTCAGGCCCTCTTTAACTGTGTCCAATCATATTTTTGTAGTTTTAAGTATATGAGTCTTGCATTGTTGTTAAATTTATTCTCAAGTATTTTATACTTTTTGATATGGAATGTTTTGTTAATTTTATTTTTGGATTGTTTATTGCAAGTGTGTAGAAATACAATGGATTTTAGTACATTGACCTTATATACTGCAGAATTGCTGAGCTCATTATATTTTTTAAAATTTTTTGTAGACTCTTTAGGGTTTTCTATATATAAGATCATGTCATCTGTGAATACAGAAAATTTTACTTCCTGTTTTACAATCTGGAAAATCTTCCTTTTATTTCTGTTTGTGTTTTATTTCTTTTTCTTGTTTAATTGCCCTGAGTAGAGACTGTAGTGCAATGTTGAATAGAAGTGGCAAGAGCAGACATCCTTGTTGTGTTTCTGACCTTAGGAGAAAAGCGTTTTGTTTTTCACCGTTAAGTATGATGCTAGCTGTGGGTTTTCCAGTTTATTAATATTTCTGGTTTGTTAATAAAAGGGTATTGGATTTTTTCCCAATGCTTTTTCTGCCTCTGTTGAGATGATCATGGTTTTTATCCATTATTCTATTAATATGGTGTATTGCATTGATTGATGTTTCTGTGTTAACCCAAACTTGCACTCCTGGATAAATGCCACTTGGTCACATGTTGCTGAATTTGGTTTGCTAAATTTTTATTTTGTTGATAATTTTTGTCTTTTACTCTTGAACTTTTCCTTTCAGGTAGGGTTAGGTTGCAAACTAAATTGAGCAAACTCTGGCTAACTCAAGCAAAACCAGGAATTTTATGGAGCATATGAGGTCAGTAGGTTCAGCTCTGAGGATGGAGAGTCCAGTTACAAGAATCAGGGCGCCTCTCTACATCACCCTTTGGAGACTCCAGTGAATGAACATGATTGGCTTAGCTGAGGTCATGGGGCCAGGAAGGGTGGGACACCTTGGATGACAGTCTGAGAAATGCATGTGATGTGGGCTGAGAGTTTCCCAAGGCAGTATTCAGTGGCTGTGGTCAGGAGGAGATATGAATAGTTGGCAGGGTCTACCCAGAAGCAAAAGTCTCTGATTCTGAGAAGCACATCATTAAAGAGTTCAGCATTTCATCATGGTTGAAATGATGGTCTTTGAAATAACTGAACTAAGTTGAGTCCTGGTGCCGCCATTACTGTCTGTAAGATTCTGAGTGAGTAACTGGATCCCTCTGGGCATCAGTTTGCTCAACTATACAACTTACATAGAGGCTTCGTCCTAGGGTTGTTGTGAAGGTTGAACAGACTAATGAATATAAAGTGTTTAGCATAGTGTGTGTTATGAAATAAATGGTAGCTGTTATTAATAAAGTAAAAACTTTTTATAGTACAGTAAATAATGGGGGACCTGAGGAGTGGTGCCACACTGTCCTAAGAAAGCAGAGGAGGTGTTATCAGGGAGGCCTGCGTGGGTGTGGTGGGCTTTGATGATTTGTTGGACTTGGAGGAGCTATTCTAGCTTTCTTCTGGGAATAGTTTTTAGTGGTTTTAGCCAGAACATGTGGGGAAGAGTTCCAGGTAATATCATGGGGCCAGCACCTCTGCCCTCCCCTTTCCCCATCCTCTTGTGAATCCCCTGGGACTGAGACATGGCCCTCTCTGCGATGCCTGAGTCTTTTACCCAAGGTGAGGCTGGCGCCCAAACAGTCCCCCACTAGAACCCAGCATTTTCATTTAATAAAGGCAGACCCTAAGCTTCATGGAGAGTCTAGGGAACTTGGTATTCATCTTTTTTTTTTCTAAGTATTTTACATTTTTATTGATTCATAATCATTTTACAGTGTTGTGTCAAATTCCAGTGTTCAGTACAATTTTTCAGTCATACATGGACATATACACACTCATTGTCACATTTTTTCCTCTGTGATTTATCATAACATTTTGTGTATATTTCCCTGTGCTATACAGTGTAATCTTGTTTATGTGTTCTACAATTTTGAAATCCCAGTCTATCCCTTCCCACCCTCTACCCCGCCCCCCCCGGTAACCACAAGTCTGTATTCTCTGTCCATGAGTCTATTTCTGTCCTGTATTTATGCTTTGTTTTTGTTTGTTTGTTTGTTTTTGTTTTTTAGATTCCACATATGAGCGATCTCATATGGTATTTTTCTTTCTCTTTCTGGCTTACTTCACTTAGAATGACATTCTCTAGGAGCATCCATGTTGCTGCAAATGGCATTATGTTGTCGGTTTTTATGGCTGAGTAGTATTCCATGGTATTCATCTTAGTGGGAATTTATTTTTCATTTACACATTAGTAAGCCAGTGGAATTTTCTCTTTTTTCACATAAAATTTAATGCTCTTTATTATAAAATTAATATCTTTTCATAGGAGATGTGGAATTATACAAAGTATGAAAAAGGACTACAAATTACCTGCAAACCCACAACCCCAAGAACATGGCTGCTAACATTTGGGAAATAGCCTTCCTATCTCACAGGCATTTCTCTCTGTGTCTGTTTTAAAAAATCAGGATCACACCATTTTGTACCTAATTTTATACCTAAGTTTTTTCGCTTAATGATGTATCATGATCATTTCCTTATGACCTAAATCATACTTTATGAATATGATTTTTAATGGCTATAAAATAGTCTACTGTATGATATACCGTAATTCATTTAAACCCACCTTCTGTTATTGGACATAGAAGTTGTTTTTAATTTTTCATTATTCTACGTAATATTATAATAAATATTTTGGAGCATAAATTTTAGCACCTGTCTCTGGTTGTTTCCATAAGGTAAATTTCCTTAAGCACAATTGGGCATTTTTTATTAAAAAATTGTAAGCGCTTCATTTTGAAAAGTGAATGCGTACACGTGATAAAAAAAATAACAAACAGTTCAAAATTTAAAATTTGAATGCATGCTACCAAAATGCCTCCCACGGGCGAGCACCAGCGCACGTGTTCCCAAGAACACGGTCTTTGTTTCCTCCTACTCTTACCGCCGGCATGCGATTAAACACTTTGATCTTTGCCCATCTGATAGATACAAAGAGGTTTAAAATTATGGTTTTAATTTGTATCTGTGAGAGGTTGATCACTCTTTCATGTGTTTAAAAGCCATTTATATTTTTCTGGGAACTCTCCATTAATTTTTTTTCAAGCCTAATTTTCTATTTTTTCCCTTTATTGATTTGTGAGGGCCTCTTTATGTAATGGAAAAATTAGTTCTCTATTTTATGTTGCTTATATTATTTCCAGAGTTTGCTGCCTTCCTTTTTTTTCTGTTGGCTGTGCAGAGAGTTAAACATTTTTAATGTAGTTAAATCTCTCAATCTTTTGTTTTTTTCAACAGCTCCTGGATCTTGTCCAGAAAGTAACACAAAAAGACTTTTCCCTTTCTGACATTCTAAGTTATCCTGTATTTTTTCCCTAGTACTATTATGGTTTCATTTCTATGCTTAAGATATTTGATATATTCAAAATTTATTTTGGAATGAACACAGAGGGAGGTATCCAACTTGCTATCTTTCTAAATGCCTAGCCAGTTTTTAGAATTAATTTGAGAATGGATTATTTCTAAAGATGGTAATCCCAATGGCCACAGGAAGCCCAGCATGGGGTCATTCCAAGCCAGCAGGTGAAACTCACCTGTTACCTTTTTGCCAAGGGATTCTGGGCAGGTAGGCTAGGGGCAGGTTGTAGTGAAGTATCTCTAGGTTTTAACCTTGCATCAAGCAGAAAATGATGTAGAAGGATATTATTTAGAATTACAAAGAATTGCTTTTAAAAAATTGCATTGTAGAGTTATCTTCTTGTTGTATAGATGCTACAAGAAAGAGCTTTCTGGAACCCCCTGGCTCCATTATCTGCTATCTTGAGGGCATTAACTCAGTGTTTAACCAATCAGAGGTTTTTTTTGATAAAAACATTTGTACAACTTATTTGCAAGATACTTCACAGTGGGGTTTCACAGTTAAAAAAGATATGAAACAGGAGACAAATTGTTGGTTACATGTAAATAAATAGAAGCACTGGGGGGAAAACACATTTTCACTATTATAACACTTAAAAAAATCTGATGTAGGGAGTGGGCTCCTTGCAGTGTATCCTGGGGATCTTGTTCCCACCAAAAGATGTTGTTTATCAGGAGGGGTCATTTAATAAAATACAGGATTCTCAGTTAGATTTGAATTTCAGATAAAAAGTGGAATGATTCTTTAGTATAAGTATGTCCCAAATATTGCATGGGGCATACTTAAAATATTTTTCGTTATTTATCTGAAGCACAAATTTTACTGGGCATCCTGAATTTCTCGTTGCTAAATCTAGTAACTCTGCCCCAAGGGACATTTGACAGTGTCTGGAGACATTTTGGTTGTCTCAGCTGAGTAGGGGGATGCAAGGGGCATCTAGTGGGTAGAGGCCAACACTCTATAATGTACTGCATGGACCCCACCACAGCAAAACTTATCCATCCAAAAATGTCAGTAGTGTCAGAATGAGAAACATTTTAACTGGCTTAACACATTTCTTACAGTCGTAATTAAGAACTCCCTAATACGAAATTTCCTTTAGACTCACAATTGAAGAAACCCTAAGAGTCCCTTGGGGAACTGGCTTTTTTCATTCTTTTATTAATGACAGTAAGACCTAAGTAACTAATTTTGTTTCCTTTTTCTCTTTGACTATCAGGAAACTCAGACCAAATTAAAAGCTGAAGCATAGGCTGTGTGGGATCTTACTTTATATATATATATAAATTATCATTATATTTAGTAATTATATATTAAGATAAAATATAAACTTAAAATAATATGTATTTAGATATATATTTACTTATATATTATATAAATATGTATTATTTTAATTTAATTTTTTTCCTTCCAGTTTTATTAAGATATAATTGACAAACAGCATGATATAAGTTTAAGGTGTATGACAGAATGATTTGATTTACATACATCTTCAAGTGATTATCATAGTAAGTTTAGTGTACATCCGTCATCTCATGTAAGTAGAAAATAAAGTAGATATATATTGCTGTATATATATTTTATTTTTTACTTTTGGTCTTAACATTTTTAGCTGATTTGCATTTTCCTGGTCCTAATTCTTATTCTTTATTCATTTTTCACCATTTCCTGTAAATCACTCAGATCCCCTGTGGGATGACCTATGATACAACACACACACACACACACACACACACACACACACACACATTTCCTATAAATCACTCAGATCCCCTGTGGGATGACCTATGATACAACACACACACACAAACACACACACACACACACAATTTAAATATGGAGTTTACCAGACATTTGACAAGGCCCTGTACTGTGCCATGGTTCCTTCCCCGATATCTAGCAGGCCTCAGGAAACATCTGTGCTCTCCGGTTTTCTCTTTACCTACCAGGCCTTAGAACACCTTTGGGGTTTGTGCTCAAAAATCAGAGCTGCCTGAGAGTGGACAGAGTGGACTTTGGGCACCAGGTGAGTGGACCCTGGCTTCCTCGAACCTGATCTTGAGAGGCAACAGAGGTCTTTCTCACTGCCCAGCAAGTGAGGGGCTCTCGGGGACAGAGGCCAAGCAGGCAGGGCCATGCAAGGTACGGAGACAGCCCACGAAGACACACACTGGGAACAAGATTGCATCTTCCCCTAGACCAGCGAGATGCTATAAACATAATCAAAATGTAATAGAAACTTTTTGGAAATACTGTTACAAGGAGAAAGCATCAGTCTTGATGGAACTCCGCTCAATAGGCTTTGCGGAGCTAATGAATCATGGTCAGGACTGGGCCTCCCTGTCTGTGCTGGGGACCATGTGGAGCTTGCTGACTCCTTGACTGGGGCTGTGTCCCAGCACCAGGCAATCCATCATGCTGCAGGGGGATGGCAGGAGGGGAATCACAGCATGCTGATAAACTAGGGGCTTTTTTCATTCCCAACTAATTTTAAGTAAATGAGCTCAGTTCAGACAGAGCAGGAAAAAGAGCCCAAAGAGATGGTGCTTCCGAGTTGTGCCTCAGTGGTGGGGCACAATGGCTCATGGGCCTGAGGGGAAGTAGAGAGCCAGCCCAGCCCACAGATAACGCTGTTAATGGAAGGCAGGCACTGTCCCATAGAGGCGCAGGGAAGAGTGAGGCCGAAACTACTTCCAGAGTGGTGCCTTGGACTTCCAGACTGGTGGAGTGGACTTCCGGACTGGTGGGGTGGACTTCCGGGTGCTGATGCTGAGGTCAAGGCTGCAATACCTGGGCCTGGTTTGGGGCTTGAATTTATGAGGGAAATCAGAAGTCAGAGAGTCAGAAATCCAAGCGGTGGGCTGATAACAGGAAATAGACCCAGAGGCCAGAAGCCAGGGAGCAGGATGAAGAGTGGAGTGCAAGATGGGCTTAGAGGCCGTGAGTACTCAGAGCTTCCCGGAGCCTGCTTTCATCTGGCAGGCGCTGCTTTCGGGGGTGAACCTTCCAGATTACAGAGCAGGATGGGGCCTGGAATGGGGTATTCTTGGAGCGGCCTGTGATTTGGGAGACTATGTCTGTTTTACTCATCTGCCTGTCTTTAGCACCTGCTCAGTGCCTGGCACCTGGTGGGCACTCATAAATACGTATTAAATGAATACATGAATGAGAATTGTCCCCAAGAGAGCAGATTTTGAACATCTGGTCTGATAACTTCCTAAATTCTTAAAGTGTCTATCGTGAAATACATCACAGGTTCAGTCTCCATTTCCTCCCACCCAGACTTGGACAGAAGGACAGTTTGAAAAAGATGTATCTTCATGGAGTGAGTTGAGCAGGTACATGGAAAGGAGCTCCTTCTGGATGGGGCTGGTGCTGAGAGGGCACAGTGTGGGGAGATGGGAATGGCGGGACATGAAGTGAGAGGAGAGGCAGTTGTCATTGTAGCACAGTAGGTCATAATGCCACTCAGGAGTTTAGACTTTATAGCCAGTCTGAACAGGAAGAGATTTTCCTTTTCTGAAGCCACCCTCTGATTACTTTGTAGGCAGTCATTGTGGCAGCAGGGCGAGCAGTTAAGAGGCCAGTGGGGTGAAAGATGGTGGCGGTTTGGACCAAGGCTGGGTGGTAGAGTTGCAGGAAAGTGGGTAGTTTGAAAAATGTATTGCATATTTACTGTATCATTTGAGAATATGTAGTTCTTCTAAAAGGACAAGAAAACAAAAAGATGGATGAACCTCATAAGAAGCACTTGGCATTATGCAACAGAGGCAAAACTTAGAGGATATTTCAAGTATACACCATGAATGAGCTTGTGAGACTCAGGCAGAATTCGTAAGATGTGTTAAAAATATAGGTAGTAAGAATGTTAGTAAACGGCTAATCATAAATGAAATGACATATGTGGTAGAACAGACAGTAGTACCATAAATAGAAATGGGTGGAAAGGCCACGTCATGATTGTGCCACTTGTCATTTGACAGCTAGGTCTTCCCTAAATTGACCACCTACTGGTGTTACCAATCCTGGTCTTGTTCAGCCCCAACATACGGTCTGTCCAAGACATGCAGGTAAAACCCATGGCTGTTCAGAGGTGAGTGGTCCAGCTGCAGCAGGCTCTAGGCATATGTACTTGACTTTATCTCTTCAATAGACTCATGTGTGTGACCCCAGCACCTTCTGTCTATTGGACCCCCTTGCTGAAACTTTAACTCTGGTCCTCTGAACCATGCATCAGCAGGGAAGGCTGATGTGACAGAGAGACAGGACATATGAACATTGCGTACCTCAGGGTTCTGGGTCATTTGGTCCTTCCACCCACCCATTTAAGATGTACCCCATCTTAAATGTGCCAACCAACCTCAAATCTTTTTTTCTTGATTTTTTTTTGCTTTGTGTCTTAATTGGTTTAATGAACGTCATGATTTAAACATCCCAATTTAGTCTATGAGCCTTTGTGGTCTGTGAGTTGCCTGGTGGTATTCTTGTGATGGGAGAAGGCACGCCTATAGCAGGGACAAGATGGTGATCAAGAGCTCTCTTAAGGTGAGAGCCTCCATCTCTATTCAGGAAGTACACATTTAATGCACCCAGGGAGGAAGGGCTCTGGGCAGAGGTGGCATTGCAGGGGAGTAGTTTTTGCTGCATTAACAAACAATCCCAAAGATGTATTTTAATGTTCACAGGTCATCTGACTTTTAGTTAACCTTGACTGGGTTTGGCTGGGCCAGGCTGGACTCCAGGCTTCCATCTGGGCTCAGGTCTGCTGTGTCTTCATTTTGGGATCCAGGATGAAGAGTCAGCAGCTATCTGGGGCCTAATTTTCACATGGCATTTCATCAGAGTACATGAAACCAAGCTAAGCTATGCAAGCACATGTAAAGCTCCTGCATGCATCATATCCTTCTAACATTTCACTGGACAGAGCAGGTCACATGGCTAAGCCCAACATCAGTAGGAATATTAGTCAGCCTTAAAAAGGAAGGAGATTCTGACACAGACTGCAACATGGATGAACCAGGAGTACATTATGCTGAGTGAAATAAGAAAGGACAAATACTGTATGACTCTACTTATGTTAGGTACCTAGAGTAGTCAAATCCATAGAGACAGAAAAGAAAGTAGGATGGTGGTTGCTAGAGGTGAGGGGAGGGGGAAATGGGGAATTGTTGGTCAATTGATAGAGTTTCAGTTTTACAAGATGAAAAGAGTTCTGGAGTTTTGTTGCATAATGATGTGAAGGTACTTAACACTGCTAAAGTGTATGGTTAAATATGGTTAAGTTGGTAAATATTTTTTTAAAGAACTTTAATTCAGATAAAAAAGAAAATTCAATTTAAACACCAAATGGTATAAAATAAGTGGAAAGACAAAAGGAATATATTGTCTATAATCCCACCACACAGTAATAGACACTGTTAACCACTGAAGTCCCAGCCAGACATTTCTCTGTACCTGAATCTCTCATGGAAGCACATACTAACTTTCTTTAACAGAAAAATGCTGCTATATGTGCTCTATTGGGGCCAACTTTGTTTTTCAAGCAACATTGCCTTGTTGACTTGTTTTGGAGTCAATATGTAAAGCCCTCATCATTGTTTTTAATGGCTGGATAGAATTCCGTGTATTATGTGCTCTAATTGTATCAGTTCATAATGCC
The DNA here is from genome assembly GCF_048564905.1 of Vicugna pacos. NCBI lineage: Eukaryota > Metazoa > Chordata > Mammalia > Artiodactyla > Camelidae > Vicugna > Vicugna pacos. Next base: position 274,868 of record NW_027328881.1, on the reverse strand, counting down.
ACGTAACAAAACACCTCAATAGTCAGTGGCTTAAGACAACCATCTGTTACTGCTCATGGGGGTTATTGTGAAAATGTTTTAGCAGGGGACTGCTCTCAGGAGAAGGAAAGTTAAGGAAACACAATAAAGCAGATGAAGAATATTAAGTCAGGATGTGCTGTCAGCTGGAGGTCAACTTCAACATGGTCCAATGGAGAGGCAAAAAGGGCACCCCGGCCTTGGTCCCGTCTTAAGGCCCTTGGAAAGGCCCCTCCCTTGTCAGTCAATCACTGGCTACAAGCTGGCAGATCCTGTTTGGGCAATGGCAATTCTCCAGAGAAAGGAGGGGGTAAAAGCTATTAGCAGCCAATGTTGATAGTAGCTTGCTGAAGGAGAAAGTGGTGAATTTTATGTGTATTTTACCACAATTAAAATTTAAAAATACTCGACACATTCAGTGGCGTGGGGCAGTACACTCCATCTACAGTGGGAGGCTCTGCAGAGCTACAGGCAAAGGGTATGGATGGATAGTCCTGATACAGTGGAGTAAGAATTGGGACCAGTAGTCTAGCCCACCACATGCTCACATTTGCACAGTGGGAAAACTTGTCTAGCACTCACAGTGGGGATGAACTGACCCTCATTGAAGAGGTGGACAGAGGAGGAGCTTGAGCCATGTCAGGGGCAGTATAGGTGGAGACGGGGTAAGAGGTGCACTAATAGCCCTGTTTGTTGAGGACTTACCACGTCTGAAATGGCATGCCCGTGGCTTTGTGTTTGTCATCTTCTTTAAGCTTCCAATAACCTGCTGATGTAGGTCTACTACGAATCCCATTTTAGAAATGAGGTGGTTGGCAGGGGAGCCGGGGGAGTGTTTTGCTTTGGGCGCACAGCTGGTAGGAATCAGACTGGCACTGCAGCCCACATCTGTCTACCTCCAGGATTTAACCACTGCCCCCTACCATCTCGGGTGAGGGAGAGAGGCATCTGATTTGACCTCCAAGTTTGGGTGACAGGTGTTGGCTGAGCCCATCAACTAAGACTAACCACCACAATTTTGAGATCAGCTGGGGACAGCAATGTGGGAGAGCCAAGTGGTGAGAGATGGATTTTGAAAGGAAAAGGAGAACTCTCGGTCCCTAAGTAGCAGCGTTTTCCTCCAGCCTTGCTTTCCTCCACTGGTTTTCCTGTAACTTCTTCCAACTCTGACTCCGAGGGTGGAGAGGAGGGGAGGCAGGAATCCTCCAGGGGCCCAGGCTGCTATTCTGCTCGCTGTGTAGCCTGACAAATCACGTGGGGAAAACCCATTAATTAGCAGATTGGGACACAGTTGCAAAGTTAATTATTCCATTTTCTGATGAAAGAAAGCTGATTTTTGGCATTTCCAGCAACTGACATGAACTAACATTTTTTGAGTTGACATCCCTCAAGATAAATGATGCTGTGAGGCATTTGTGCAAACATCCTGACCCACAGCTCACTGGCAAAGGCTGTCTGCAGTGGGCCTCTGTGCCATAGTTTTTGCCAGGGAAGTTTGGGAGGTGGGAACCCAGAAAGGGAGTTTAGGGGCTGGGGGGAGGGGAGCAAAGTGGCAGAATTGGTGACTTGCAGAGACCACAGGTTGTCCAGAGAGAACATTTGCATATTCAGAAGGTTTTGCTGTAACTGGGAGAGCAGGGGTGTGCACTGACATCTTTGTCCATCTGTGTCTGACTGTCTGTCTGTGGTGAGATTCAGACCCAGAGGAGGGACCTTGTTTTTTCCCAAGTGGTTGCTTCCAAATTGAGATCTTCTCCCCAGACTTTGCTCCTGAGGACCAGGCCCAGACATCCAACTGTCCGCTTGACATTGCTATTTGGCATCTTACAGGTACCTCAAAGTCACTTTGTCCCAAAGGAATATGCAGCTCTCCACCCCCGCCTGCCTCCCAAAGTTTCGCCTCCCCTAAGTCTTCCCCATTCAAGGCAGTGATACCACCGTGCATCCAAGTGCTCAAGCCAGAACCAACGCTACCATTTCTGATACTCCCCTTCCTCTCCCTCACCCCCGACATCCAGTTTAACAGCAAGAGCTGCCAGTGCTCTCTCCAAAGACCCATCCCAGCTGTGTCTTCTCCACTGCACCTCTCCCACCACTGCCCTAGTCCAAACCACCACCATCCCTTCTCACTCCGTGTTAGCCTGGAGAGACACGATGAGAGGCACACGTGAAAGTTTACCTTTACTTATGGCCACATTTTTTACAAGTGAACAGAAACAGGTGAATTTAATGTTTTTAACAGATGAACTCTATGTTTTAGAGCAGTTTTAGGTAGGTTCCCTGCAAAATTGAGTACAAAGTACAGAGATTTCCTGTGTACCCTTTCTCCCCCTACTGGCACCACCTCCCCCACTGTCAGCAACCCCCACTAGTGAACGCTGGTTACAGTCGGTGAACCTACATGGACACGTCATCACCCAAAGTCCATAGTTTACAGGAGGGTTCCCGCATGGCGCTGAACCCATTCCTATGGGTTTTGACAAGTGTGTGATGACTTGTAGCTGCCATTGTGTAGTGTCATACAGACTCATTTCACTGCCCTAAAAATCCTCTGTGCTCCACCTCTTCATCCCTTCCACCTCTCCAGCCCCCTGGCAACCACTAATCTTTTTACTCTCTCCGTAGTTCTGCCTTCTTCGGTCCAATTTGACACGATGTCCCCTCCCCCTCTTGCCTCTGTCCAGCCCATCCCCAGTGAGCTACCAGAGGCATCTCTCAAATATGCAAACTGGACCCTGTCATTTCCCACCAGACCTAGAATGAAAATGGAACTCCTCCCCTCGGCCTACAAGTCCTTGTGTGATCTGGTCCCTGCCTCCTTGTCTATCCACTTCATGCCGCTCTCCTCCACTCAGTATGTCAGTGGTCTTGGCTTTCTTTTAGTTCTTCAGACATGTCATGCTGGATATTGCTCAGGTGTAAATTGCAAAGGGGAAGTGGAGTTGGGTCCCTGGCACCTTGTGGGCCAGGTGGTCCTGCGGGCCCATGGGAGCCCCACCACAGTAGTACGTTAGTACTATGTAAGTACATTAGTACTTACAGTGATCAATGGTAGTGTATCTAGTATACTAGAATTTGTTTTTGATTAGTAGAAAAGCAATTATTCATAAAGCTCAAAATAGAGGCAAAATTGTGAATGAAAAGGAAAGATAGGTTTCTTACAGAGAAGGTAATTTTAATACAGATGAGATTGGTCCACGTTCTGCCATTTGGATTGCTAGATCATCTAGCAGAACTACCATTTCAATAATCTCAATGACAGTATAGCACTGGATACCTGGGACAGTAGTATAAATTAAATTTACTGCAAATGTTATTGCAGAGAATATGGAAAGAGATCTATAATTTGTGCTTGTTCAAGTTTAGTTAGGAGAAAATTTAAGATTCTTTGACAAATCATAACAAAAATGATCTATATAATATGGCTATATTGCCAGTTGTCAAAAATTTCACTTTACCATTACTTCATCAGGATCCTTGAATTATAGGGACATGATTCCACTTGTGGGAAAAATATTGTATTAATCAACTTGAATGTTACCCTTGTAAGGAGGTGCTTTGCAGTGTTTGGCAGTTAACTTTTTAGAGAAATGTATTAGCTTTTATTTATTTTTCCTAATATTGAGAACCTGTAGTTGGTACAACATAAGGTTGTTGGTAATCCCTGCTGTAACATAAGACTGTAATTATAGCAGATGGAATTTATTATATTAATGCTTACCGATTTTAACATGCATGCATATATATTAACTGATCAAATACTCCATATCTCAAGAACTACCTGTGATATAACTGAAATATAACTTTATATCTATTTATCTATCAATCATCTATCAATCTATATTCTTGCTTACCTAATTAATTTTATCTACAATAAAATTAGAATCAGTGTGTATTTTTCTGGTTCAGTTATTGCCATGAAAATGTTCATCCTGTATCATTACTATTAAATTTTCTCTCTTAGATAAGACCCTGAGAATTCAACACACTGTCTGAAACACAAGGGAATAAGTCAGAGATTGTGAAACTATCAATTTCACCTCCCTCTGCACCTCCAGTTGGGTGCGTTGACACACAGCCCTCCCAAACCATCTTTTCTGCTAGGTAGTGAAGCAACGAAAGGCCACCTCCACACCACAGCAAATGCTAAGTTCTCATCATGTTGAGAAACTACGACATGCATGGCCCTCTTTCAAGAGCTTTAATCTTTTTAGCAATCCTATTGGTAGATACTGTGTTAAAATGAGGAAACTGAGGTGCAGAGACTAGCAAATGTATCCCAGATAACCTAGCTAGAGAGGAGTCAGGATTCAAAAACTATTTTGAAGGGGTAAGCTGGGAAAGTTGAGAGTTAACTCTGCGTCTTGGTTTCTAAGCAAATGAAAGCAAACAGATGTCCATAACATCCTTAGGACCTCTTCCAGGTGTTGCTTCTGAGAAGTGGCTGTGTGTGCACATTATTGATGCTACAAAATGGTTTTCTAGTAGCTGCTAACATCTCTGACATTTTAAGATGCTGTGTACTTAAATCCTATGGTAGGCTTCAAAACTTAGAACCCTCCAAACATATCAGAGCCGTCACCCTACTGGAAGATTATTTCAATCAAATTTTCCTTTTATCATTGTAATGTTTTCAGATGTCAAGTTTTTACTTGTAAATGAGTCATCTCCAAGCTTATTAAACTTCTTAAATTTTCAGGGCTTTATCTTTGAATTGTGATGCTGTACAATTTTCCTTTGATAACCTGCCTTAATTCAATCACCTATGAATCAACATGAGTCTTTTAACTATATAATTTTCTTGTGTATACGTTCTTTGGATCAACCCTTAAAAATTACTACATTTGCTAAGAATTATTTTTATTCCTTTTACTCTTTTTAGCATGAATTACACCCCTTCTCATTTTTGGGTGCTAATAAATGGATTCATACATTGTTCTCAGTTTTGAGAATTTTACAGATTTCCACTGTCTTTCCATCTAATCTTAATCTTTTCAGAAAGGACTGCCTACAACAAGCATCAGACTAGAGACCTAGCTATCCTAAATTAAAAAGCGGAATTTGGAGGAGGCAGTTTTATATTACTCAGGGTCCTAATAATAGTGAAATCATAAAAAGGAAAAAAATAGATCAAAATCTTTTTTATTATCTAAAATCCTCAATTCTTCAAAAAATAGCTATAAGAAGTAATTACTTCAGCAACTTACATATCAGAAGTTTTTTTTTTCCTTATGGAATGGAAGATTTGGCTCTAGAAAAGAACATCACAAAAGGTTTAAAAAGTAAGAAGGAAAGACATGCTTTTATTTCTAATGTTCTGTCAGTCCTGTTTTGCCATACCCATCACTCTGCTCTTAGGAGGAATTTGATGACTGTCATTACTATAGACATTTGCAGTTTGAGGGCAGAGAAAACCATGGGAGAAAATAGGACTTGTTAGAAACAAACTTTTCATTGGACAGATTTATTTATTCCTAGTCACGATCCATAGACTGCATTGTTGAACATTATTGGCTAGCTTCCCCTAGAATTTCATTCACTGAAGAGCAAGAATATCACCTCGGACAAAGAAGCTTAAACACTTGTTGAATGATGGCCTTTCTGACCGGTGTGTAGTTTTGATTTGCATTTATCTGATAATGAGAGATATTGAGCATTTCTTCATGTGCCTGTTGGCCATTTGTATGTCTTCATTGGAGAAATGCGTGTTCAGGTCTTCTGCCCATTTTTGGATTGGGTTGTTTGTTTTTTGGTTATTAAGTTGTATGAGCTGATTATGTAGTCTGGAAATGAAGCCTCTGTCAGTCGAATCATTTGCGAGTATTTTCTCCCATTCAGTCGGTTGTCTTTTTGTTTTGCTTACGGTTTCCTTTGCTGTGCGGAAGCTTGTGAGTTCAGTTAGGTCCCATTTGTTTGTTTACTTGTGCTTTTCTTTCTGTTGCTGGGGTAGACTGCCCTAGGAGAACATTGCTGAGATGTATGTCAGGTAATGTTTAGCCTATATCTTCTAAGAGGTTTATATAAGCACAGTGCACTGCCAAGAGCACTAGGGTATTTTCCTGTTTTTATTAGCCTGGCTTCCCTAATAGATCCCCATAAATCCTGTGCCTTTGCAAAAACTGGGAAAGAGGTTACTTTCAGGGTTGGTGTATCTTTATGTGGGCTTCGTGGAACAGCTGGACGATGATTCTTGAATGGGACCCATAGTTTAACAACAGCAGAAATGATATTATAGAGTTAATTTACTGTCCAGCTTATAGCTGTCAGTAAATTGGACCTATTTCCTGGGGATAAAACTGATGATTTTGAAAGCCAAATCAGGATTTTTTTCCCCTTGATGTGTTAGTGTATGTGGGATTTCTTTGTATTTCAAAGAGATTTGTGGTTGCTTCTAGTGTAAGTAATATTTATTACATATATGTTCAAGTCATTTTTTTTTAGATGTCATGTTAATAACTGTTACAGAAGAGATTAAGACACACAGTTCTGGACAGCTTGTTTGCCTACTGTTTGATTAAGTTAACAAAGACTATAAAATATTCTAATAGAAAAGGCCAGATTTAAATAAAATCCTGTCTAGTTTTCTTATAGAAAAACTGTTTGCAAGTGTCCTCAAATTCAATTTTTAGAGAATTTTTGGGATTCTGTTGTTGTTGTTTTGTTGTTGTTGTTGTTGTTAAATGGCAGTCAGAGAGGTTTTTTTTCTTGCCAGATTTGATCCTTGCATTGTTTCCTGGCTATTGTTTGTAGAAACAAATAGATTCTGAATTATAAATACCAAAGTCCTTTGGGACTGAGCATAGAATGAGGGCGGTAAGGGGCAAGATGGGGAAAGGAAGAAGAGAGGAAGGAGACAGACTGGCACATTGTCTTTGCTTCATAGCCAGAATAATTCTTTCTGATATTGAGCTACTTTGAAAATAAAATAGTACAAGCTAATAATATCAAATATAATATAGGCTCTGTGTGTGATGAGGTGATACAGCAAATTCCTTCAATGTTTTATGCCCAAACACACTATGATTTCTCACTTGGCTTTAGCTTCTATTGTCCTTCAGCTGTTGCTACATGTCTGTAGGTCTCACAAGTGGAGAAAAGCAGAGGGAGGGCAGATAAGGTAGAGCAGAGAGAAAGGAAGAGAAGAGGACTTAGGAAGCCAGGCTGAGAAGCTAAGGGAGCCCTTTTCTATCTAGCGGGCATGTTTGTGGTTCACAGTTCTCAAATGCACAGTGGCCCCACATGCAAGTGGCAAGGAGAAATGCACTTGTCTTCAGCTCCCCAGCTATTCTCCCTTGTCCCCAGGTCTGATTTCTAGGTTGCTGTAAATAGCTCAAGACCTTCTGAATATACCATGAAAACAACCATAGTATATAGAAATTGGGGATAAGAAATTAAACTAAAAACCACCTACCCTCAAGTAAGTATAATAATCCACTTCTGTCAGAATGGGTTTCTGTGTTTTTTCCATATGTATCTCTTTCAATATAATTTGACAATACTATTTAGAAAAATGATACATAGCACACTGACGAATGACTGAAAAAAACCTTATAAAGGGGAAAATGCCAGTGTTCTTGGTGGAGAACATTTTTACATGTCTAGTGGTATCAAGACATGAGAGGCTTTCCTACTACATAGTCAGATTTTTCTCAAGATGATCTTGTGAACAGAAGTTCTTTTCTCTGGTGAGGATTTTTCAATGTGTAACACCTTGCCGTGAATGATGTATAAAAGCTGGGTAGTTTGTACCATGAAATTTAGCCTTGAATAATAACTTGGGGCATGTTCAATGTACAGTTAAACACATGATATTGTTATTAATGTTTTCCTGAAAAGCCATAATGTGCCCTTTATGATCAGACCATCTTTCTTATATTGGGAGATTCACAGACAGATTAGTGAAGAAAGAGAATTTTCCTCTATTAGCAAAGCTAACATCACTAAAAAGGTGGAGTCCCGAAGTTTTCAAGTGACACGGCTGAAGTGACGTAGCCTGTTATAGCTTCTAAACAATAGTCACACAGGCAAACAGCTATAGTCTTGCCTGGTCCAGTACAGTAACCATTAGTCATCAAGCATGACATGGCTAGACAAAATTGAGATGTTCCATTAAGTATAAAACACACACTGGATTTCAAAGGCTTAGTACAGAAGAAAGAATGCAAAAAGATCTCATTAATCTTTTTGTATTTAATACATGTTGAAATATTATTTTAGATAGATTGGGTTAAGTAAAAATACTATTACATGTCATTTCTCCTGTTTATTTTTACTTTTTATAATGTGGTTATAATCATTGTAAATTATACATGTGACTTGTGTTGCATTTACTTTGTATGGCCCTGCTCTGTAGAAAGACAGAACTCAAGCGATATGTCTGAGTCTGACACATGACACCAGAGAGAGACATTTCTTAAAATACACTTGTTTCAGCAACTCCACTTAATCCCTTAGTAAGTTATCATTTTACAAAAAACTATGTATGCTAAACTCTGCTGCTTGCTAAAGCCATAACTGGTTTGACAGAAAACTTGAAGAAATTTAAACCTCTACTTACTAATGTTTCATACAAGTAAGATGTAAAAAAATTCCACATCATTTCCTTACTTTGGCTCAATCACGCCTTTAGGGAATTATTTTTTTCCTCTATCAATACTTAATACTTAGAATCTGCACTCACACTAAACAAACTGCACACATCTATTCATTCATTCATTCAGCAAACAATAAATTGTGCACCAACTGTGATTCAAGGATGCCTCTGGATATCAGGAAAGCAAAATCCATGCCTTCCCAGAGCTGATGTTCTTTGTAGTGGTATAACACAAAGAAATACGCAAAATAAGATCACTTGAAATAATGAAGGACTCTGAAGACAGTGAGTCTGTAAAAGAGATAATAGTCATTACCACAGGGACGGTGAACAGTATTTTCCACAGGAGAGTCAAAAGCTTTCAGCAGAAATGAGCTTGAATTAAAACCCAACTGATTAAAAATGAAACCAAAAATACCCCAGCCAAGTGCTGATGGGAGTGGACCAGGTCTCAGGAGACAGAGAGAGCCCAGCATGGCAAGTTACAGCTGGAGGGTTAGAGGAGTTAGATCTTGTTAGGGACACAGTGGGGAGGGTGCCTGGTTAGGGTTGTGAAGAAGCAGGTCAAGAGAGGTAAGCCTTTACCAGCAGTGCAGATTTTATCCTGCCTAGAACAGGAAGACGAATGAGGGCCTCAGCAACAGTGATAGGTTCTGATAGTTTTAAAATAGGGGTTGGCAAACTCTGCCCAGTGGGTTTACCCTCAGTTTGTGTTAATAAAATTTATTGGAGCACAGCCGTGCACATGCCTTGAGCTATGCTCAGTGAGTGGCTAGTTTCATGCTTGATTTCATACTTTCTTACTATGACACCAGAGTTGAGTAGTTGTAACAAAGATAATATGGCCTGAAAGCCTGAAATACCGTTTATCTGGTCCTAGGAGAAAAAGTTGGCCAAACCCTGTGAAGACCACTTTAGCAGCTGTATGAAGCATGGGCTGTAGGGAGGAGGTGAGAGGGGAAGCTGACCACTCAGGAGATTATTTAGAGGTCCTGGCAGGAGATGACGAGGCTGAGACTAGGGCAAAAGTGGGTGACAAAATGTGGGCAGATTCTGGAAAGTGTGTGTTGTAAGACCTGTGGAGAAGAATCACAGAGAGAGTGGGAAAGTCATATTCTGCAGCCAGAGGTGAGCTGATGCTCTTTACAATTCTTGGAGTCCATATTTGAAACACTTCATCTTTATATGGTAAAAGCTGTATAGCTTAGTGAAAAATGCTGTAACAGTTATTTTCAAAGCCACACTTCCCTGATTCTAGTAATTGCCCAGGTGCTCTGCAGAATGAAACAACACACCAGCAGGTGAAAGTCTCCTGATCTGTTTTGGTGTGACTGTGTCAGTGTTTATTTCTGAAGACATTTTCCTCAGACTGTCCCCAATACTGAATTAAGCAGAAAGCAAGAAATAAGAGCAGAATAATCTAAATGAAAACATCAACATAGAAGCTCTGATTCCATTTTGCAAACAAGACTTTTTTCTCATCAACATTAGTCTGAAAGAAAAGATAATTTCAGGAAGCAAATCCATTTGGGGTCCCTCACAGCACGAATGTTAATGAGGAAGCAGCAGACCAAAGGGTCTTCAGGTACAAGAGATTGAATTCTGGTCTTAGGTGGTTAGTTGTCCTTAAGCTGTAAAGCATGTGACTCTGATGAATAGAAAGATGGAGGCCATTGTGTGGGGATGGCCACAGGGGAAGGAATGACTTTGCCAGCCACACAGAGAATGCAAGCAGGGAGCCGGACTTCCAGCTGACCATCCTCAAAAAGTTGGGAGAATGGAGGCCACTGAAAGTTCTCAGGGAACAAACCTATTTTAGAATAAAAGACAGGGAAGGGAGATGTTACAGATTTGCAGAGCTACAAGTATGTGACCTCAGAAGGTTTAAGGAATTTTCTCTGCCATACTCTAAGGAAAGGAAAATAGGACTTCAAATTAGATTTTCTAGACCTCTACTTTGTACTATGTGGACAAGGTCAGCATATTCAGAATTATGTGGGTGAAGTTTTCCCCATCTGGTTCAGGTTAGAGAGGTCATTAGGAGGGAGTTGTATCAAACGGAGGAATCTCGAAGCCAGTTTTATGGGTGTCCCAGATTGCAGGAGACCCAAACCTAGGATCTGCCATCCCAGCCAGAGGAGGATGGGCACGCGCTGATGCCACCACTGCCTGCTGTCCTCCCTGGGGCCGCATGCTCATCCTGGCAGGCCCCTGTGCCCAGGGCCTGCCGCCCTTGGTGTTCGGATCACCACGTGTGCTATCACCCACCCAAGGCCCAGTGGCGAGTGGCCTGTGGCCTGGGACCACCCTGACCCCCTTGCTCAGATGAGGCCCTGGGCACAGAGGTGCTGGGGGGTGCAGGGCGCTCTGGTAGGAACTGGCACAGCCTCCAGCCCCACCCGTGGCGCCCCGGAGGAGCCTCAGACACTGGGCCGTGTGTCCCCGCACTGCTTGGGATCCCTGTCTGGTGGCTGTGACTATGATGACCTGAGCGCAGACTGCCCCACCCACGGTAGGATGAGGAGTGAGAGGAGTCATCTTGGGTTAGGGGTGCAGTCGTTGTGAGAGGGGATCCCGTGGTAAGGGGGGCCAGGTTGAGGAGTGAGGGTCCAGTCAGAGTGGAAGTCACCTGGCTGAAGCGTGAGGAGGCCGTCCCGGGGTGAGGGGCGCTCGGAGTAGGGGGACCCGGTTGAGGGGTGGGGGTAATCCTGGGGTGAGGGGTGAGGGGACCCGGGGTGAGGCATGAGGGGTCAACTTGTTTGCAGGGGCTGTAGCTTAGAACCTAGTAGGGCATAGTGTTGGGGGGGACCTCAGTATGAGGAGAAGGAGCCCTGTCTTGGGGATCAGGTCAGGAATCAGGCCTGGCCGGGGTGGGGTGCGGGGGCCGTGACGGGGGGGTGAGGGGGTTGTGTGGCGGCCAGTGGAGGGAATGGGACTGTGGCGTGCGGCCTGGCCCGGGGCCTGTGGTGGTTGTGATGGGTGCTGGGACCCTGTTGGTGTCTGGGTGGGGGCATTGGGGTTGGGAACCCAGCTGGCCAGTCCTGGGCCACGGGGTGGGCCAGCCCCACCACCCCACGGCCTGGCCTCGCATGGCCGGGCTTGGCTCCTCTTGGCCCCGCTCGCAGTGTCCCATAGTGCGGGAGCCCCAGCCCGAGCATCAGTGCTGCCAGCGGCAGGGGGAGGGGCGCGCACGCGGAGGCGCTAGCGCGAAGACGCGGGACCGCGCTCAGAGCGTGTGGAAGCTGGGCCGGAGCCGAGTGCTCCTGGCCCAACTCCCAGAGGAGGAACACGGCCTGAGGTCTGGGCCACCGCGTGCCTTCGCCTGTGCTGCTGTCGCCTGGCAGGTAAAGGGGGCGCGCAGATCGGGGAGCCGGTGGTTGAGGCCTGGGCTGCGTTGGGAAGGTGCACAGGTACGGAGGGCTGCGTAGGTGAGGCCCGGGCCACGTGGCCTGTTAGGACCCTGAGGGGGGTCCAGGGCCGCCGCCCTGGTTTATGGTGGATCGCCCCCGCCATTAGTAGTTACTGAACCCCGGTGTCTTCATCGCCGCTCACACGTGGGTTTGGGAAAGTGGGAGCAGCCCCAGGAGGTGGGAGGGCGCCCGACTGGCCTTGGAGCACCTCCGACTGGCCCTCAGGCCATGGCCTTCCTGCTTAGGTGCACCTGCCTGGCAACTGTAGCCCTCCCTGGACCCTCCAGGTTGGAGTAACAGATGAGGCCCGGGCTTTTGGGAACTCATTGGCCTGCCCCCAAGATTAAAATGTTTTGGCAAATCTAGTTTCAGTCTTTGGAAGAATCTCCAAACTGTTTTTCACAGTGGCTGCGCCAAACTACATTGTCACCAACAGTGTAGGACGGTCCCCTTTTCTCCACAGCCTTTCCAGCATTTCTCCTTAGTGGGCTTTTGTTGAATGATGGCCTTTCTGACTTGTGTGTAGTTTTGATTTGCACTTATCTGATAATGAGAGATACTGAGCATTTCTTCATATGCCTGTTGGCCATTTGTATGTCTTCATTGGAGAAATGCGTGTTCAGGTCTTTTGCCCATTTTTGGATTGGGTTGTTTGTTTTTTGGTTATTAAGTTGTATGAGCTGATTATGTAGTCTGGAAATGAAGCCTCTGTCAGTCGAATCATTTGCGAGTATTTTCTCCCATTCAGTCGGTTGTCTTTTTGTTTTGCTTGTGGTTTCCTTTGCTGTGCAGAAGCTTGTGAGTTCAGTTAGGTCCCATTTGTTTGTTTACTTGTGCTTTTCTTTCTGTTGCTGGGGTAGACTGCCCTAGGAGAACGTTACTGAGATTTATGTGAGATAATGTTTTGCCTATGTTTTCTTCTAAGAGGTTTGTAGATTCTAGACTTCTGTTTAAGTCTTTAAGCCATTTTGAATTTATTTTTGTGTACGGTGTGAGGGAGTCATCTAACTTCATTGATTTCCATGCAGCTGCCCAGTTTTCCCGACAGCATTTGCTGAAGAGGCTGTTCCCTCCATTGTATGTTCTTGCCTCCTTTGTCAAATATTGATTGACCAAAAGTTTGTGGATTTGTTTCTGAGCTCTCATTTCTGTTCTATTGATCCGTATGTCTGTTTTTGTACCAATATCGTGCTGTTTAGATTGTAGGTCTGTAGTACTGCCTGAAGTCTGGGAGGGATATTCCTCCAGCTTTGTTCTTTTTCTTGAGTAATGCTTTGGTAATTCTGGGTCTTTTGTGATTCCATATAAATTTTAGGATGATTTGTTCTAGTTCTGTGAAAATTGTCCTGGGCGATTTGATAGGGATGTGCATTCAGTCTATAGATTGCCCTGGGCAGGTATGGCCATTTTAACAATATTAATTCTTCTAATACAAGGTCATAGGGTATCTTTCCATTTCTCTAAGTCATCTTTAATTTCCTTAGTCAGTGTTTTGTAGTTTTCCACATATACATCTTTCACATCTTTGGTTACATTTATTCCGTATTGTATTTTTTGGAAGCAATTTTAAAAGGCAATGTTTCTTTACTTTCTTTTCTTGTTGATTCATTGTTATTGTAAAGAAATGTAACTAATTTTTGTATGTTAATCTTGTGTGTTGCTGCCTTGCTAAATTCTTTAATATATCTAGATTTTGTGTGTGTGTGTGTGTGGTGGTTTCATGGTTCTGTATATACAGTATGTCATCCACATGTAATGACAGTTATACCTCATCTCTTCCAGTTTGGATCTCTTTCATTTCTTTTTCTTGCCTGATTGCTGTGGCTAGGACTTCCAGGACCATGTTGAATAGAAGTGGTTAAAGTGGGCCTCTTATCTTATTACAGATTTTAGTGGAATAGTTTTCAGTTTTTCACTGTTGAGTATTGTGCTGACTATAGGTTTCTCATAAATAGCTTTTATTATGTTGAAATATGTTCTCTGTATGCCCACTTTGTTTTGAGTTTTTATCATAAATGGCTGAATTTTGTCATGCTTTTTTGTCATAGTGTTGAGATAACTATGTGGTTTTTGTCCTTTATTTTGTGGCTGTGGTATGTCACATTGATTGATTTGTGTATTTTGAACAATCCTTGTGTCCCTGGGGATGAATGCAGCTTGATCACGGTGTATGATTTATGTGTTGTTGGATTCTGTTTGCTAATATTTTTTTGAGGATTTTTACATGTATGTTCATCAGTGATATTGGCCTGTAATTTTAGTTTTTGGTAGTGTCTTTGATTTTGGTATCAGGGTAATGGTGGCTTCATAGAATGAGTTTAGGAGTACTCATTCCTTTTCAGTCTTTTTAGAGTTAGAGAAGGATGGGTGTAAGTTCTTTGTATGTTTCATAGAATTTCTGAGTGAAGCCATCTGGTCTTGGGCTTTTGTTTGCAGGGAGGTTTTTGCTAATTGCTAATTACTGCTAATTCTCTTTCATTTCTAGTGATTGGTCTATTCAAGTGGTCTGTTTCTTCTTATTCAGTCTTGATGAACTGTTTGTTTTAAGAAACTTGTCCATTTCTTCTAGGTTGTCCAGTTTGTTTCCATATAGTTGTTCACAGTATTCTGTTATGATATTTTGTATTTCTGTGGTATTGGTTTTAGGAGCTTAGTTCTTTAATGTTTTTCAGATTGGCCTAGCGTAATTCACATTCAGTAAAGCAATGGTTTATAGTTATTAAACTGAGCAAGTAGATTATTTTTAGACGTTACTGTCTTGAGCCTTTGCCCAAAAATGAAGTGTGAATCCTCACATCCGTTCCAAAATGTTTTGTTTCAGTGAGGGCTTAGAAGCAAGACAGGAGCCTGGGGTTGTTCCTAGGAAAACATGGTGGGTGGGAATGCACATGCTCATTGAGGGGGATGTCCACAATTCATTCACCTAGAAACTTTAGTATGTTAATTTATTCATTGATCTATCTTGACATAGCTTATCTCTGGACATTTTTTCCTGTTACATTGATGGACATATCTTTTCTTTTTTTAACAATACCATACTGTGTTTATTACTTTCACTTTATAGTAAGTCTTGAAATCAAACAGTATAAGTCTTCCAACTTAGTTTTTTTTCCAAAATTGTTTGAACTATTCTAGGTCTAGTCTTCTTTAATTTCTTCCAGCATTATTTTATACGTTTCAGAGTAGAGCTCTTTCACATGTATCTGTAGAATTTATTCCTGAGTAGTTAATATTTTCATACCATTGTAAATGATATTTTCAAAATTATAGCTTCCAACTGTTCATGTCTGACACATAGGAGTATAGTTGATTTTTATACAGACCTTCTTGCAGCTTTGCTAAATTCGCATATTCATTCTAATACCATTTTTTGTAGATTTCTTAGATTTTCTATTTTGATCATATCTGTGAATGAAGAAAGTTTTATATCTTCCTTTTATTCATGTATATGATTATGTGTGTGTGTGTGTGTGTGTGTGTGTATATATATATATTTATTTATTTACTTATTTACTTACTTATTTTTTTGCTTTTTTTCACTGGCCAGGATCTCTAGTCCATTTTGAATAGAAGTAGTGGGAAGTCCTTGCTGTATTCTCAGTGTTAAGGGCAAACATTCACTCTTTCACTGTTAAGTATGAAGTTAGGTGTAAGTTTTTCATGTGTGCCCTTTATTACGCAGAGGAAATTCCTTTTAATCCTAGTTTGTTAAATTTTTTTTTCTTTTTTAAAGTCATGATTAGATACTGAATTTTACCTCATGCTTTTTCCACATTTATTGGTAGGATCCTATGGTTTTTCTTTTAATATGAAATGCATTGATTGATTTTCAGTGTTAAACTTACAACCTTGCATTCTTAAGGTAAAATCTTTGTCTGATTTTGGTATTAGAAGAGTGGTTGTCTCTTAAAATGAATTGGAAAGTGTCCCCTTTTCTGCTTTTTGGTAGGATTTGTATTCTTTCTCAGAGATTTGGTGAAATTCAGCAGTGAATTCAGAGCCTGGAGTTTTCTTTGAGAAGCTTTTAACTACTTATTTAATTCATTTGATAGACAGAGTGCTGTTTGTTACTGACTTTTTTATTTTTTCCTGAGTGAGTTTTGGTATTTTGGGTGTTTCCAGAAATTTTTCCATTTCCTCTAAGTTGTCAAAAGTTTGTGAGCATAAATGTGTTTTATTATTCTCTTTTTAATACATGTATGATCTGTAGTGTTTTTGTTTTTATTCCTAATGTTGATAATTTGTCATTTCTTTTTTTCTTTATTAGTCTGGCTAGAGACATATGATGTCATTGATTCCTTAAAAAATTAATGTTTGGTATCACTGATTTTTTTTCCCTATTGGTTTTATGTTTTTAGTTCCATAATTTCTACTCTTTATCATTTCTTTCTGATTATTGTGGGTTTAATTTGTTCCTCTCCTGGTAACTTAAGATGAAAGCTTCGGTCATTTATTTGAGACTTTTCTTCTTTCCTAATATAAACATTAAAAAAGAATAGATTTCCTGCAGACAACTGTTTTAGCTACATATAACGCTTTTTTTTAACATTCCGTTGAAAATCCCTTTTTATTTTATCTTGTGATTTCTTCTTTGACCTTCAGAGTTTATTTAGAAGTGAATTATTTAGTTTCCAAGTATTTGGAGGACTTATCAGTTATTGTCTTAACTTAATCTTTTTGTGGTCAGAGAAACGACTTGGTATGATTTCAGTTCTCTTCAAATTTATTGAGTTGTTTTATGGCCTAGAACATGATCTGTTGTGGTGAATGTTTTAAGTGTATGTGAAAAGAATGTTTATATGCTGGTTTAGGGTATTGTATTCCATAAATGATCGTTAGATCAAGGTGGTCAGCTTCATTTTGTGACCTCTTGTTCTGTCAATTATTGTGAAACAAATGTTTAGCTGTCCAGCTGTAATTGTGGATGTCTCTTCTGTTCTGTTTTTGCTTCCTGTATGTTGAAGTTCACTACTAACAGACATTTAAGGTTGTCCTGTCCTCTTGGTCCCTTAAGTCCTTTGTTAGTATGAAATGTCTCTCTCCATCCTCAGTGTTTTTTGAGCTGATATTAATGTAGTTATCCCAGCTTTCTTTTGATTAGTGTTTTTGTGGGATGTCTTTTTTCCTTCCTTGTACTTTTAACCTGTCTCTGTCTCTGTTGAATCTGTGTCTGTATGTGTGTAGACAGCATGGAGTGTTTGGTCTTGTTTTTGTTGTTGTTGCTGCTGTTTGATCCAGTCTGCCCATCTCTGCCTTTTATTTGAGATTCTTTCAGAAAAGATCATTTCATATAATATAATTATGATTTGTTTGGATTTCAAGCTGCCCTTAGTGTGACTAGTTTTCTGTTTGTCCTGTGTGTTCTTTGTGTCCTTTCCCCTCTTACCTGCCCTCTTTTGAGTTAAGTTTTTATTGTTGTTTAAATGAACCCCTTTTATCTGCACTCCTGGCTTATGGGCTCTGCCTCTGTTGTTTTACAATGGTTGCTCTAGACTTTGCACATCGTTAACTGATTATAGCCGATCTTTAGATAATACACCAGTTTACATAGAGTGTATGGTCCTTGAAACAATAAACTTCCATTTCTCCCTCCATATTTAGTCCTCCTTTACTTCTTCATATGTATGTTCCCCCACAATACATTATTGTTAGTGTGCTTTAAATCACCATTATCTTTTAAAAATATTAAAAGTGAGAAAAGATCTTTATATTTACTCCAGTATCAATAATTTCCAGCTCAGCGATTCCTTTAAATTCCCTCTAGATGGTGTCATTGTCTTTTCACTTGATGAAATTTCTTTTGACATGTCTCACAGTGCAGCCCTGCTGGCAGTGAATCCTCTAAGTTTGTGTTTGTGTGGTATTGCATCACCTTCACTTGTACTTGGAGTGGAGTTCTAGGATGCTAGCCTTCCCCTCTCGTGTTAAGGACGCCCCTCCATTGTCTCCTGTCGTACATCGTTTCTGAAAAGCAGTTTGCTCTCATTCTGTCAGTGTTCTTTTTAGTGTGTTTTTTTTCTCTGACTTTTAAATTCATTTCTTTATCACTAATTTTGATGTGATGTACCTTCATGTGGTTTTTCTTTATATTTATTCTGCTTAGGATTTGTTAAGTTTTCTTGAATCTGTGGGATTATGGTTTTTATCATCTTGAAAAAATTTAGTCATTACTTAAACATTATTTCTCCTGTCCTCTCCCTCTCTCCTATTTTTGACCCCAATGACATGTGTGTTATTCAACTGAATATTGTCCCACCAGTCGCTGATACTTTGTTAATTTATGTTTCAGTCTTTCTTGGTCTCTCTGTGCTTCATATTGGACAGTTTTTATTGTTGTTTCTTAAAATTTCCTGATCTTCTGCAATGTCTATTCTGCTATTAACCTGTGTATTTTTTATTTCCAAACTTGTACTTTCCTTTGCTAGAAGTGCAGCTGGATTTGTTTACTTTGTATCTACCATTTCTCTGCTTCCTTTTGCTTTACCTTCTTACTACATGAAATATATTTATAATAACTTCATAATAGCTTTGTTGAGACCTAATCATACAGGTATATAATTTACTCACTTAAAGTGTATAAGTCAATGTCCTTTAGTAACAGAGTTGTTCAGCTACACCCACAATCTAAATTTTAGATTATTTTCATCACCCCTCAGAGAAACTCTGTCCCCATTAGCAGTCACTCCCCATTCTGTCCTCCTCTCCAGCCCAGGCAACCACTAATCATCTTTCTGTCTATAGATTTGATTCCTCAGGACACCTCATGTAAATGGATCATATGTGCTCTTTTGTGACTACTTTTTTTCCCCCACTTAGCATAGTGGTTTCAAGGTTCATCCACACTGTAGCATGCTCAGTACTTCATCCCTTTTTATTGCTGAATAATACTCCACTGTATGGATATACTACATTTTACTCATTTTGTCAGTTGGTGGACATTTGGATTGTTTCTCCTTTTTGGCTGTTACGAATGATGCTGCTGTGAACACTTGTGTACAGGCCTTTGTGTGGACATAACTCTTCATTTCTCTTGGGTATGTACCTAGGAGTGGAGTTGCTGGGTCTTATGATAACCCTATGTTTAACCTTTTAAGGAATCGCCAAACTTTTCCGCAAGAAGCTATACCAGTATAATATTGTTTAATGCTCTTGTCTGCTGATTCCGTTATCTCTTGTCTGAGTCTGTTTCTGTTGATTGCTTTTTCTGCTGGTTATGGGTCATAATTTCTTCTTCCTTTGCCTGCCTGATGATTTTTGCTTGGATATCAGACATACATTATTGGGTGCCAGATTTTGTTGTACTCCTTCAAATAGTGCTGGACTTTGTTCTGGCATGCAGTTAAGTTACTGGGCTTAGTTGTATCATTTTGTAGCTAGTTTTTAGGCTTTGTTAGGGTGGGTCTAGGACAGCTGTTAGTTTAGAGATGATTTAGCTCCATTATTAAGGTGGTGATCTTCTGAGGATTGTGTCTGCTGCCGTGTGTGTTAGGAATCATTTCCACTCTTGGTGGTGGAGCCATGAACTCGTCCTGGCCCTGTGTGAGCTCTGGGCTTCTTAGACCAACTGTTCTCTGGTGCTTGTCTCCCCAGCTTTATTTTTTTAAATATATTTTTATTAAAGTATAGTCAGTTTACAGTGTTGTGCCAATTTCTGGTGTACAGCACAATGCTTCAGTCGTATAGGAACATACATGTATTTGTTTCTATATTTTTTCACCCTAAGTTACTACAAGATACTGAATAAAGTTCTCTGCTGTATAGTATAAACTTGTTGCTTTCCCAAAATTTAGATAGTCTCCGCTTAACACGGATCAGAATTCAGCCTGACTCTAGGGGACCTCTGTGCTGCCCCCTCCTCCCAGGGGTGCGGCACTGCCAAATCTAGCTGTCTTGGCCTCCGTGAATGTTGATCTCTACCCCTCAACTCTGTGACTGCTGTCCTCTGAGTTTCCCCTTCTCTGTGCTGTGGCTTGGAAACTGCCTCCTGGCACTAAGTTCAGGCTGTTATCAGGCGTGCCTCCCTAGTTTTACTGTTCTCAGAAATTCAGTTCTATGCTCAGTGGTAGAGCACGTGCTTATTAGCATGCATGAGGTCCTGGGTTCAATCCCCAATACCTCCATTAAAGTAAAACAGATAAATCTTATTACCTCCCCCTCCCAAAAAAACAAACAAACAAAAAAGATCTTTTTTTCAGTTTTATTAGGTAGAATTGACAATATATTGCATGTAAATACATATATACAATATACTGCACATATTTTGTTAGTTTATGTATATGTATTGATTGTTCTAAGAACAGATTAGAGCTTTAGCTTTTTAAACTTAGTTATCAAAGGAATAAAGCCAACCAGAAAATAAGAATCAATAAAATGCAGTAATCTGATCATAAAGGACAGCCAAATATGCTTACACATATTTAAGAAGTCAGTCATTAAAGTTATAAATAATAAGTAGTTCACTTGTGTCCCCCCCTTTTTATATTTTTTAGATTTCACATATAAGTGATATATGGCATTTTTCTTTCTCTTTCTGGCCTACCTCAGTTAGAATGATGATCTCCATGTCCATCCATGTTGCTTCAAATGGCATTACTTTATTCTTTTTAATGGCTGAGTAGTATTCCATTCTGTGTGTGTATGTATGTATTTATATGTATATGTGTGTGTATGTGTGTGTATATATATATATATGTATGTATATAGTCTCACAACTTCTTTATCCAGTCATCTGTTGATGGACATTTGGGTTGTTTCCACATCTTGGCTATTGTAAGTAGTGCTGCTGTGAACATTGGGGTGCATATGTTTTTGAATTTTATTTTCTCTGGGTATATGCACATGAGTGGAATTGCTGGATCACATGGAACCTCCATATTGTCCTCCATAGTGGCTGCACCAGTCTACACACCCACCAACAGTGTAGAGGTTTTCCTTTTTTCTGCACCCTCTCCAGCATCTATCATTTGTAGACATTATAAAGATGGCCATTCTGGCTGATGTGAGGTGATATCTCGTTGTAGTTTTGATCTACATTTCTCTGACCATTAGTGATGTTGAGCCAATTCATGTACCTATTGGTCATTTGTATGTGTTCATTGGTGAATTGCTTGTTTAGGTCTTGTCCCCGTTTTTAAATTGAGTTGCTTTTTTTTGATATTAAGAGGTGTGAGCTGTTTCTATATTTTGGAAATTAGTCCCTTTTTGGTCGCATCATTTGCAAGTATTTTCTCCCATTCTGTAGGTGGTTTTTTCATTTTGTTGGTGGTATCCTTATCAGTGCAAAAAAGTTTTTTAAGTTTAATTAGATCCCATTTATTTACTTTTGCTTTCATTTCAATTACTCCAGGAGCTGGTTCAAAAATATATTGCCAGGACTTATGTGTGGGAGTATACTGCCTATGCCCGTGAATTTGCGTGCCAGGGTAAAGGATCTGAAGCCTGGTGCTCCCCCAGGTGCGAGCCCCGCCCCTCTGCAGATGTCTCCTGCTGGCCTTCCCATCTGTGTGCCGTGCGTGGCGCCTCCCGGGCGCCCAGTGCGCAGGCGCCATCCATAAAGCTCGATCGTGCAAGGAGCTCCAGCGGGTCAGAGCGGCGGCAGCGGCGAGGATCCCTGGGAGGGCTGGCTGACGTGCGGTCAGGCCATGTCCCCGGGCACCTGCTGAACTGGAGAGCCCAAGAATGTCTACACTGAGGAAGGTGCCAGCCGCCGGCCCAAAGCCGTGCTAGGACCCGGTGGGGGACGCGGGAGCCATTGGGGTTTTGGAGGCGGGGCGAGGGCTGTGCGGAGAAAAGGACAGCTGGGGCACCGCTAGGGCTGCTGGTGGCGGGGGCACCCGTGGCAGCCTTGCACGGGGCCCTGGCTCACGAGGCTCCCAGGGGTGCGGGAGCGAGCACCAAGCAGGGCTTCACGGAGAGGTGACTTTCTCCGCTCAGCCCCACGAGCTGGGGGACCCGAGGAAACCCGGGATGGGGCGCCGGCTGCCGAGGGGCTGTGCGCCCTGCTCAGGCTAGGTACCGCGAGGGGGTGGGGGCTGCAGCAAACTGCATCCTCTCTCCCCGCCCAGCGGGGACCGGTAGACAACCACTCTTGGGAATGGATGGAAGGCGCCGGGAGCCTGGGCTGCGCGAAAGGGGCGCGGGGCGCAGCGGGGAGGCTGGAGGAGCCACTCACGCCTTGTGGGACGTCCGCGGCGACCAGGGGGCTGACAGACTGCCCCGGGAGTGTGGCCTTGGGCTCTCCAAGTGGAAGGGGAGCACGGAGGCTTTTTGTGGGCAGTTCCTGAGCGAGGCTCAGAATTCTGTAAGGAGTCTCCCCTGGCAGCAGCGGTTGTTCTGGGCTGGTTGGCTAAAGGTAGCCGAAAGTTGTAATTATTACAGTCTTCCCAGCGAGGGGTGGGGGCGGCATGCATGGTGATCCCCTTCTGGGTCAGGTGGGTGCCCGGTTCCTGGCACCCCCACCCTGTAGAACGTGCTGCATGGAGAGACGTGGAGTGGGGTGCACGTGATCCGGTGGGGGCCAGGGAAAGAGTCGGGGGTGGAGAGGGGCGGCAGGGCACAGATCCCAGGGGCGGTGGGTTTGCAGAGGGAGAGGGGCTAGAACCAGCCCCAGGGGGCGACCTGTGTTGGAAACTAAAGAGCGGCTCCCTAGGTGCTCGCTCTCCTTTGGAAAGTGTTCTGGCCACCAGTGTGTTGCTTCCCCCATGAATGGCTACTTGGCAGGTCTCCGGATTCAGGACTTACCTGGCTCCTATGGAGTAAAAATAAAGTGACCATCAGGGATTCTTTGCTGTGATTAATGCTGCCAGTGCAGGCTGTGGGTGGTTTCGGAGCCGGAAATGTAAAGCGCACCTGCTTTTTCTGTCATCAGAGGAGAACTTCAGACAAGGCTTTACCGAGGGGCCTCAGCTGGGGGGGTCTTTGGGCTTTCCTCACAGTAACTGTGCCTCCTGGTGGACAGTGTATCTGATTGGAACTCGCAGGCCTGGTAATCTGTGACTTCAAGAAGACTCTTAGTTGCAGATGTGAAGTAATTGTATTAGTTATTAAAAAAAACCCTGGTGTCTCAGCATGGCCTGAAGGAGCCCAAGAGCCCCGGCGAAAAAGGAGTCTTTCACTCCCTCAAAGCTACCACCACAGAATCCTTTCCCCTTTCCCACACCTTGGAAGGAACAGCATTCAGGTTTGAGGTACATTAAATTACTATTTTCATTTTACTTCCTGTGTGTTCTTTGCAGAAAATAATAGGTAACCAAAGCAAAAAAAATGGTGAAATAAGAAAAAATGGTCATTTGGGGCAGGTCAAGTTTTTGCTCTGGTGTTTAAAAAAATGTCATTAATCAGGAATTTCCAGTAGTCAAATTGGTGCAGGCAGCTGGGTGACTCACAGATGTGACTCTGATAGTAATTCTAGACTGTGTGACTTTCTCATGGCTTGGAAGGGAACGACTTAGAATATTTTTCACCCCACATCTGGCAACATGACCAGCAGGCTGTGGGGAGTATTCTGCCCAGGCACATCTGGGCTGGGAGGTCTGTGGACCCACTGAACAGGAACAGAATGAAGCACTCCCATCCTGGAGCACACTGCCCCTTTCCCCCACCACCTCGGTCCGTCCCAGGTCAGGAGTTCCACAAGTGTGAGCCTGCCTTTATTCTCCCTGAGCTCCTGTCAAGGGAGGCTACTTTGTGTCTATGAGCCCCTCCTGCCCCCTTGTGGCCTCCCCTCACTAATTTTCTCTGCTCTTGGTTAAGAAGTCCATAAGTGTTGAATAAATTATCCCAGTGATCAGGGTTAGCTTTAAGAGCACAGTGAATTCTTTATCAGATCATACAAAGTGATGACGTAATTGGAGGTTTCTCACCACAAAGATACTTTCTGAAATATGACGTCTAAGTCAACTTTCAATGCTGTTAATCATTTTCTCCCTTTCCTTCCAAAGAGCTTTGCACTTACAGTATAGCTGTCCTAAGTGGTGCTGCTGGAGACAGAAATAAACATGGGTTTATTTAGCAATGTTTTTGTGAGCTTTGGGTTTCCTGAGTTGTAAATGAATTAATAACAAAGTGTTTATTTTTATGTAGTTCAGATTACTTTGCATGATTTCTTCTCAGCGATGTAAATGTCTTCCTACGGCAATCTGTTGCTTCTCTTATTTTTGTCTACTTCATTTTTGAAGTTGGTGGAAATTTCACATTAAATATTAAAAGGAAAAAAGAACTTTGCCAAATTTGAATCACATAGGATTCTGAACACCCAGAATCCAACCAGTTCTGAAACTAAATTCTCGTATTTTAAATTTGTTATAGGATTTGTTTTCTGTGGTTTTGACAGAGTGTCTCTCATCCTGTGCCTGCACGATGAAATTGAATAAATGCTATAATCCTTTTCTATTTGAGGAAAAACTTCATGGTTTCTTGGTTACTCAAGGAGTTGAATGATATACATGTTGATCATAGATTTTTAAAGGGAAATTAATCAAATGTGTTATTTATTGACCCTTGGAATGGATATGCTATAGTCATTCACTGGACACAATAAAAGTAACTGATTCATCATTTGGCCAGATGGAAGTCATATTTCAAGCATTGCCACATGTCAGTTATAAAAGAATTACGGGGCCACCAAATACGAAGTTAGCAGGCAAAGTATTCTCTGGTTAATCATTCTGATCAACCACAGGTTTACATATAAGTCATTTTTACTCAATAACCATCTTCCCATCTGATCGCCAAGTTTTCAAGTAGGTGTTGTTGTCTTTGGTCACAAAGCCTGTTCTGGGTGATTTCATGTTTATTCACGACAAACGCTCTGGTTTCTGGGAGCTAAGCTGTGGGCCTCGGGGTGGATGGTGGGGGTGCAGGGCTGCAGACTCCTCTTTATCTCCTGCGCCTGCTGTTAGAAGGGCTGTTGCGTTTACTGCATGTGCCCCTTCCAGGGCTTAACACCAGCTGCAAACAACAGGTTTGAGTCGATGTTGCTCTCCTGGGAAAGGCAGTGGGAGTCCACGTGCAAAGCCAGCTCTTTTTACTGTGTGGTCTGTGCGCTGGCCTCACCTGTGATAAGAGAGTCGGTCAGGCAGTCCCTCGAGGGGTCCCTCACTCTCAGCCTATTTCTGGCTGTTCCCACACTTCCCACGAGGGGCTTCAGTTAGGTGACTCTCAGGGAACACGTCTCCAGACTCGGTGCTGATGGTTTCTCCTGCTTGGGTGGACTGTGTGTGTTCTTGAAGGCTCTTTCTTGGAGGGTCTCCAAGGAGTTGAGCTCACTAGTCTGATTAGGACAACTTCTGTGGCCTGTGCCATCTGGCCTCCCAGGACAGCTGCAGAGTGATTTCTCTGGAGAGCCAGCCTGGCCCACTTTTAGGATCTGGCTGTGGTGGGCCCACTCTGCTTGGAGGTGGGCTCTTAGTGGGCTCAGGAAGTCAGGACCCCACCCCTCTCTCAGGAGTAAGTTTCCCGGTGAGGAACATGGCATTTCTTTGGAGCCAAGAATGGTACTCGCCTTTGAGGGAAGTTTAGGAAGTAAATCTGAAGGATGTGGGGCCATCACTGCACAGCCTCTGAGAGTGAGGCATGGTGGCCAGCCTGGAAAGGAAACCGGTACCCAGGGCAGCAGGGGTTCTGTGGGCTCTTAAAAGCAACCAGACAGCACCTGTGAGTCTTCAGTTCATCCACTTGCTTGTTTCTCTAGTGATACTTTATTAAGAGTCATGGCAGGCACTTAGTGTAAAAAAAAACACCAAAAACAGGGATATGCTTTCTGATCTACTCCAAATACCTCTTTTGATGAGGGCTAGCATTTTGTTGATGTTTTGGGGGCTGCCGTATTTCCTCGATTAGCCTGAGAGAGGTGAGTTTTCCCCTTTTACTCATCTGACTTGCTGAACTCCAGCAAGTAGGTCATACCTGTTACCATGTTCGAGGTGTTAGCAGAGGTGGATGTTGGCAGTGGTTACAGGTCTCTGTACTGCACAGTAAGTGGGTTTAGCTGAATCAGAGACTCTCCTGTCCCCAGTGTGACTTGTGAGTTGCCCTGTTGCAGTTTCCAAAGAACTAAACTTAGTATGAGACACTTGGGTTGAGAATCTGTCCTATAGCTTATCAATAATAAACTAAATAACCAGTGGCCATCAACTGTCTTATGTGTAAAAGACACATTTGATGGATTAGTATTTCAATGGCAGAAACAGAACTTTTGTCTTTGTCAGGCCAGATTTAGGCAAAGCTTAGCATTTCTGTTGTTGGTGATACTGACTCTCCAACTGCTGCTCTGAGTCTCTCTTACTGTCTCTCAGCTGTTTCTCATAATTAGAAGACAGCTCATAAACTTATCCCGTGTAGCATGTTAGCTGATAATCCCTTAAGATTTGTTATTCTTTGGCATATTTGCGTTTTAATGCTAGTCCAAGAAATAATCAAATTGATGACTCCCTGGTGCTGGAATGATTTTGGAGAGTTGGATGGGAGAAGTGGGCACACACCCTCCTGCTTCCTTATGAGGCTGGTTCTACTAAGTGGATGCTTTCAGATTGTCAAGTAACAAAAATGTCATGTTGATGCTTTGCTCTTACAACCTCACATACTGATTTTTTCTATTTTTTTATTAAAGTATGGTCAGTTACAATGTGTCAATTTCTGGTGTACAGCATAATGTCCCAGTCATGCTTATATATACATATATTCATTTTCATAGTCTTTTCCATTAAAGGTTACTACAAGATTATTGAATATAGTTTCCTGTGCTATACAGAAAAATTTCTTTTTTATTCTGTTTTTAACATTTGCAAATCTCAAACTCCCAAATTTACTAAAGTTGTCCAAATTCGCTGCTGTAGCTCATCTTGCTCATCATGAGGATGAGTCCAGTGATCCACTGAGGTTTTCTCTGAAACTGACTCTTTGAGTGGATGGTACTCAGTGGGAAACACCTGGACTGTGCTAGTGCATCCAACCCTCCGCATGTGCACCCACTGCGGGCAGCCTGCCATTTTCATGCGATTTTAATTGGTATGGCATAAACCTCTGAATTCAGTAGACTGTTAACAAGACAGCTGAATATTCATTCAACAGGGTAGCTAGATGGCCCTAAACAGTGAATTAAAAAAAAAAAAACCCTTCATACTCCATAATTGGAGGATATTGAAAACTCTTCATACCAGCAGGCTGGAGTCAGGGAGAGGACTGGGAAGCCCTGCCTGACTGTGGCCTGGCAGGGGGTCCTGTCATGTAGTCTGCACGGGTAACACTGGCCATGGAGAAGTTTTGGAGGGGGAAACCAAAAAGCTTTAGATCTTTTGCTGAATTTTTTTAATGTGCTTCTAAATCTAGTAAAAACCATCTGTAAAAAGGTGAGAATAATACTGAATGGCCTCTACTATTATGCAGACCTTTGCTGTCTTTTCAAGGTCCTTTGCAGCTCACTTAGGACTAATGCCTTTTTGGAGAAGAGATCTGTGAGACATGTTTTGGATGGAACTTTGCAGTGCTGGCCGCTTGATAGTTGAAATATCTTTTTAAGATCACTAGTTTAAGGCTTAAAATCCTTTTTATGATTTAAGGGGCCTAGTTTACATTTAAAATGATACCCTAGGATATATTTTAAACTTTCACGGTGGAGTATGTTTCCAGATCTTGACAAAGGTCTCAAACAGAGAAAGAGCTTTTCCTAGCAGATGAGTGAGCTGGAGGGAGCGAAGCTGACAATCCCTGTTTTACTCCAGACCAGGATAGGCGGACAGCAGAACAGTGTGGTCCTGCAGAAGCTGAAGCCTGACACTCCTTACACCATCACCCTGTCCTCCCTGTATCCTGATATGGAAGGAGGTTGCATGACGGGAAGAGGCGAGACCAGTAAGTGAATCTGGACTCCTGTGGCATTTTTTAGTAAACCATCATGGGGATGGAATCACATCTTCCACTGGAAACACTGGGGTGACACAGAGTTTTGCTAAACTTTTAAGATTGCATGTTAATCTTTGTTTTTTTTTTTTTTTTCGGTCTCTGTTGGGGATGGAGAGTAATTAGGTTTTATTTATTTTTTAATGGACGTACTGGGGATTGAACCCAGGACCTTGTGCACACTAAGCATACACTCTACCCATGAGCTATACCCTCCCCCAAAGATCTAAATTGTTTTTAATATCCTTACTGGAGTTATCTGTCTCTGGTCTTGGAGAAAGGTGTTTATTACCTTCTAGGATAACACAAACAAACTATGCTCTGAGGCCACAGTACCTTGTGGAGGGATGAGACATGTACCCGATAATCACAGACCTTTTTTCCTTTATTCACTACTTCAACAGGTATTTGTGGGGTGCCTACTAAAGGGATCCTGTGTTCTAGGGTTCCCAGGACTCATCAGTAAACCTGGGCTTCGTGTGTGCTGGGTTGTTAGAGTCACAGTGATGTGCTTTCTGTGCATTTCAGAACCTTTGAATACCGCGAGGAACCTCAGTGTATGACCCTTCCACCAGCACTTTGCACATTCGCTGGGAGCACACAGAGTGAAATCCTCACCAGTAGAAGCTCTTTTATGCACCCACAGCAGGTGGTCTGTAGGAACTGGTCACTATTTCCTGTAGGGAAAAGTGTGTTAGTTTCAGCTGTAGACTGCAAAGTGGAGATCAAGAGTTAACTAGTGTACCATAGCGCTGAAGGAGTTCATGTTTCTTTAGAACTTGACGGAGGGTAGTCGGTTGGGGCCTCAGTGCCTGGGTGATGGGAACTTTTGGGGGACTGGGGCTGGGGAATCAAATCATTCTAGGGGCTTTTCAAGAAGGAGCTGGCTGTGTGCAGAGAGGCCTTCATCAACTCTTAACAACAGTTCATATGGGGGCATATCCTTAGGTCCCAATACTACAGAACCTGCTTCTTGACTTGGTCTTCAGTTAATATTTTGAGTGATTGTTCAAAGTATTATTTCTTGTAGGTTTTCAAATCAAGTACTTTACATTTTATTAAAATCTTCAGGTGCCAATCTCTGTGAATACCAATGATGCCGTTCATAGGAATCCGCAGCCAGATGCCCCAGACACCATTACAGTGGTTCCCCTTTATCCTGAGGGCGATGGAGGGTGTACACCAGACACTGGAAGGACGTGGAAGTAAGAAGGCAGACAAATTTAGCGTTTTCATGATGCATTTTGCTTTTTAGTGTGGCGTAAAGTTTAACATATAAAGAAAATTTGGGAAATTCATAATGATGGAATAAAAATGTAACATTGACACATAGTTTACCTCCCAACCCCCACCAATTGTTAATATTTTAGTATATGAAATAAAAATGACATTCTTCTGAAGTGTTAACTTTAGGATTTATAAATGTGTATACAGTTACCAGTATTCTCTGTCACTGACAAAAGTTCATGAGCTTTGCTTTGTGCTCGATAAATTTGTATGAAGCAGCGTTTTGTCACTGGCTTTGAGTGGCAGTTGTTGAAATCTGTTGGTCACGTTACTTGATAGCACATTTCTCTGCTGATGAAGTGCTTTTTGGCATTGAAAATCTCTGCTTTCATTTGCTATTAACATCTTGGGAAAACAGTTTATAGTGGTTTTACAATTCTTTGTAGTATTGTTTAAAGTCTTTGGTGCATACCTCTAAATATTTTATTTGGCTTAAAAATCTATGTGTTGATGGCTAAAAGAAAGCAAATGTGGATGACTTCTTTTGGCAAAAGATTAGTGATCTAGAAAAATGATGTTATTGGTAAAATGGAGTTTGGGGATAATATATGGATTTAATTAGCATGTTTTTCTAAGTCCCTGTAGGGGCAGTTAATTGAGAACTGAGTTATCTTTGATTTCTCCCTATATTTGCCTTTCCTTTGACTCACAGAAGACATTCAGTGTCTGTTGAATGAGAAGAAATGAATGATTGAAACCAGCTAACCTAGCTGCCACAGTTAGATGGGTGTCCTCGGTGTTGTCAGTTCTCATTTAGAGGCGGAGATGGTAGAATCCTCTTGTCTCTCCCTCCATGACCTGTGCTGGAAGACTGAAGCTTCTTTTCCAATTTCTCGCTCTTGCTCCTTGTCCCTTGTCCTTTTATGGCCAACCCAGTACTACTACTTGTACTCCCTTGTTTTTATTGGCAACAACTTAGCTTCCATAGAGACCAAGGCCCTAGTTGGCTAAGTTTGGCTAAATGTGGATTTGGAGAGTTTTCATCTGCTTTTGAATGCAGATAATTCAAAGTCTAAAGAGGTCAGTATTTTATCCTGCTACAAAGTGGAAGTTTGGGGGAAGTGATAACAAAAGCTTGACATGTATAAATAGATGTAAGAAATACATGTTGGCTTTTCTTTCCTCAGTGGTGAGAAGACTGGCCAGAGATGTCCAAGTGTACAGTCCGACCCCAAACAGCTGGGACGATCTCGACCCCGCCCCTGGCCAGTGCCGCAGTACCGCGTTGTGTGCACTCCCCTGGCTAGCACGAGGCCCCCGGAACTTGTAAGTACTGTTGTAACCTTAGAGCTGGCAGAAGAATTTTGTAGATTTTACGGTGCCTCCTGCTGTAGTTGCTGGTGCAGGACAGTAGGTCAGTTGGTGTGGCCCTGGGTCACAGGCACACTCATTTCCTGATGAACTTAGTCTCATATTTGTGTCATGCTTGGCAGCCTGTGAGAACACAGGCCACAAACATGCCCATGTACAATGCTTATTAAGTGATTGCTTTTGATGAATTAAATTGTAACGGTATGAACTGTAGGGTTAGTAAGCAAAAGCAAATTTGGGGAAAAAGCAAATTAGCTATATGAGTTAAAAACCCTAGTAGTAAATGCAAGTCGTTGATACACCTTGTCAATATGGACTTTCATTGTAACACACACGTCTTTGTTAGGACCCTACCTAAAAGTTTGCCTTCATTGGCTCTTAATAGACTGCCCAATCTGGCTTAGTACTATTCCATTCTCTAAGTAGATTAATAACAGAGAGAGCAGAAATGACTAATTTGAGTAGGGAGAGTGTCACAACACCTGAGGGAAAGTAAATTTATGAGACTTTACAAAAAGAAGCAGGGACCATGGACAAAGATAAACACAAGTTGAGCCTGTCCGAGTGTTGATTTGCACCCTTGTGTGTGGCAGGACATGTTCAGACAGCACTGCCCTTGTCCATCGCATGGAGTAGCTCCATTTTAATAGAAAAACCTTTCCCTGAGAAGTGTCTCTAACATTCAGGGTGCTTTGGGGTCACTATCGTAAGCCCTGGATGTTGTATTTGAGAACCTTCGCCAGGAACCTAAATGGGAGGTTGTCGAGGTTGCTAAGGGTCAAGTGTGTACTCAGATTTAGTGGAGAGGGAATTTCTGAGGGAAAAGTGCATGTAATGCTGTGGCCTGGGGAGATGTCACGAAGTAGCACAGAGGTTGGCTTCTGCTGAGTCTGGGCTCAGTCCTTCACTATAAACATTATTATGCTAATAAAAGAGTAAATAAGCATTTGGGTTGTTACCAGACAGAATTTGGCATGTCATCCCCTCCAGGTTGTGGTGCCAGGGAACACCCCCACGGCGCACTTGGAGCAGCTGGTTCCAGACACACCCTATTCCATGAACATCACTGCGCTCCACTTGGATGGAGGCGGAATCCCAGCCCCACACGGGGCCAAACACATGAGGCTGAAATCCTTCCCACCCAGTTCCCTTGTGACTCAGTGAGGAAGGCTGGGCAGGTGGGTGCTGAGGAGGGTGCTGAGAGCCACCGCCACCTTGCGCAGGTGAGGGGATG
This sequence comes from Vicugna pacos, assembly GCF_048564905.1. Classification (NCBI taxonomy): domain Eukaryota; kingdom Metazoa; phylum Chordata; class Mammalia; order Artiodactyla; family Camelidae; genus Vicugna; species Vicugna pacos. Next base: position 243,118 of record NW_027328881.1, on the reverse strand, counting down.
CCTGGAGCCCACTTCTGCCCGGGTTCCCATGTGCACATTCAGACTGAGGGCCCTCTGGGCTGAGTGAGTGTCACTGGGCCGAGTGTCACTGAGCTGTTTCCTCATCTGGGACCTGGGTTAAGGAGAGGTTTCTTCCCTTCTCCTCCCTGCAGTGGGTCTTTTCACCAACTGGGCACTTTTGAAATGTGAGGGTTCAGCCTGTGTTTCATTCAGCAGGAAATGGTCAGAGTAGTTAAAATCCTGTTCTCTCCCAGTCTGTACATTTAGGCTCCAACCCAGCCTTTTTTTCTTCAGTAATGTTTTGGCAATTCTGAGTGTTTTGTGATTCCGTATAAATTTTAGGATGATTTGTTCTAGTTCTGTGAAATATGTCCCGGGTAATTTGATAGGGATTGCATTAAATCTATAGATTGCCTTGGGAAGTATGAGCATTTTAACAATATTGATTCTTCCAATCCAAGAGCATGGGATATCTTTCCGTTTTTTAAGTATTCTTTAATTTCCTTAATGTTTTCTAGTTCTCTTGTGTATAAGTCTTTCACCTCCTTGGTTAGATTTATTCCTAGGTATTTTATTACTTTGGGTGCTATTTTAAAGGGGATTGTTTCTTTACTTTCTTTTCCTGTTGATTCATCATTACTGTAAAGAAATGCAACTGATTTTTGAATGTTAATCTCGTAACCTGCTACCTTGCTGAATTCTTTGATTAGTTCTCGTAGTTTTTTTGTGGACCTTTTAGGGTTTTCTATATATAGTATCATGTCATCTGCATATAGTGAGAATTTTACATCTTCTTTTTCCAATTTGAATCCCTTTTATTTCTTTCTTGCCTGATTGCTGTGGCTGGGACTTCCAAGACTATGTTGAATGGGAGTGGTGATAGTGGGCAGCCTTGTCTTGTCCCAGATTTTAAGTGGGAAGCTTTTGAGTTTCTCATCATTGTGTACTATGCTGGCTGTAGGTTTGTCATATATAGTTTTTATTATGTTGAGATATGTTCCCTCTATACCCACTTTGGTGAGAGTTTTTTTTTTTATCATAAATGGGTGTTGAATAGTTATTTTTGAATCTTGACCAGTATTGCATTTTCAGTATAGTCTACTATTACTCTGTTAATATAATGGCTTAATTCATATAATAATATTTTGTTTGAATATGTACAGCATAGTGTACATATATATATATATATATACACACATATATATATATACACACACACATATATATATATATATATATATATTCCTTTCCTTACTCTTTTTCATTATGGTTTATTATAGGATATTGAAAAACGTTCCCTGTGCTATACAGAAGGACCTTGTTTTTCTACTTATTTTACATGTAGTAGTTTATATCTACTGGAGTTTGTATCTGCTCATCCCAAACATCTAATTTATCCCCCTTCCTGCTTTCCACTTAGTAATCAAAGTTTGTCTTTTAAGCCTGTGAGTCTGTTTCTGTTTTGTAAATAAGTTCACTTGTGTCATGTTTTAAATTCCACATAAAAATTATATCATATGGCATTTGTCTTTCTGTAACGAACTTTATTAGTATAATTTGTAGATCCATACATTTTGCTGCAAATAGTATCATTTCATTCTTTTTTATGGTAGAGTAGTATTCTGGTGTGTGTGTTTATAAAATATATGTATATCTAAAACACTTCTTCTTTATCCATTTATCTCACAGGGGACATGTAGGTTGCTTCCATGTCTTGGCTATTACAAATAATGCTGTTTGAACATTGGGATGCATATATCTTTTTAATTTAGTGTTTTCTCTGGATGAGCCCAACAGTGGGATTGTTGGATGACATGGTAGCTCTACTTTTAGTTTTTTAAAGAACTTCCTTACCATTTTCCACAGTGGTTGTACCAATGTGCAGTCCCACCAACAGTGTAGGAGGGTTCCCTTTGCCCAGTGTCTCCAGCATTTGTTATTTGTAAACATTTCAATAATGGCCATTCTGACTGGTGTGAGGTGATACCTCATTGTAGTTCTAACATGAATTTCTCTAGTTATTAGCAACATTGAGCATCTTTTCATGTGCCTGTTGGCCATTTGTAGTTTTCTTTGGAGAAATGACTAGGTCTTCAGACTGTTTTGGGGTTTGGATCATTTGTTTTGTTGTTGTTGTTACTGAGCTTTATGTGCTATCTGTAAATTTTGGAAATTAAGCCCTTTTTGGTCACATTGTGAATATTTTCTTCAATTTTGTAGTTTGTCTTTTCATTTTCTTTATGGTTTGCTTTGCTGTGTGTGCAAAAACTTGTAAGTTTGGGTCCCATCTGTTTATTTGTGCTTTTATTTCTTGCCTTGGGAGACTGACCTAAGAATACATTGCTACAATTCATGTCAGAATGTTTTCCCTATTTTCACTTCTAGGAGTTTTATGGTGCCATGTCTTATATTTCAATCTTTAAGCCATTGTGAGTTTATTTTTTATGTATGGTGTGAGGTAGTGCCCTAACTTCAGTCACTTACGTGCTGCTGTCCAGTTTTCCCAACACCACTTGCTGAGGGAACTGTCTTTTCTCGATTATATATCTTGTCACCTTTGCCAAAGATTAATTGTAGGTCTGTGTGTTTTATTTCTGGGATCCCTATTCTGTTGCATTGATCCATGTGTCTGTTTTTATGCCAGTAGCACACTTTTTTGATTACTGTAGCTCTGTAATATTGTCTGAAGTTTGGGAGGCTCATTCCTCCAGCTCTATTTGTTTTCTTCAGTATTGCTTTGGCAATTCTGTGTCTTTTATGATTCCATGTGAATTTTAGGACTATTTGTTCTAGTTCTGTGAAAAATGTCCTGGGTAACTTGATAGGGAATGCTTTAACTGTGTAGATTGCCTTGGGCAGTGTGGCCATTTTAACATTATTAATTCTCCCAATCCAAGAGTATAGGATATCTTTCCATTTCTTTAAGTCCTCTTTAATTTGTTTAATCAATGTGTCATAGTTCTCCATGTGTAAGTCTTTCACTTGCTTGGCCAGATTTATTCCTAAGTATTTTATTGTTTTGGATGTGATTTTAAAGGGGATTTTTTATTTTTTTTTACTTTCTTTTTCCACTATTTCATTGTTAGTGTAAAGAAATGCAACTGATTTGTGTATGTTAATGTTGTATCCTTCTACCTTGCCAAATGTTTTTGTAGTTCTTCTCTGTCCTTCTTTCTTCATATTCTTCTCTTATGGTTGGTTGATTTTCTTTGTTGTTATGTCTGTGTTTCTCTAACTTGCCTTTGCATATCTAATGTCAGTTTTTGATTTATGATTACCATGAGGTTCATATATTTCGCTCTGTTCCAATATCTGATTGTCTTAAAGTGATTGTGATTTAAGGACATGTAAGTTCTTTTTTTTTGGATTTGATTTTATTTTCTACATCTTCATATGCCTTGTATAAATGTTTACTGTAAGTATAGTTTTTACAAGTTTTGTCTTTCAGTCTTTATAGTGGCTTATTTAAGTGGTTGATTCACAGCCGTTGCTCCATTTTTGCCCTAAAAGTGGGATTTCCCCCTTCACACAAGTTCTTATTTCTTGTTCCTTTTCACATAAAGAAAACCTTTTAATAATTCCTATAAGGTCAGTTTAGGATTGATGAACTCTTAGGTTTTGCTTATCTGAGAAACTCTTTAACTGTCTTTCAACTGTGATTAATAACTTTGCTGACTATGTAGCCTAGGTTCTAGGCTTTTCCCTTTAAGTACTTTAAATATATCATGGCTGTTCCTTCTGGCCTGCAATGACTGCTGAAAAACAGCTGATAGGCCTTCATGAGCTCTCCTGTCCTCACGACTACTGTGAAACCACAGCTGACTGCTAAACAAGCATCAAAAAAAAGATGCACCTGGCAAAAAAGATCTTCAACTGGAAACAAAGCGGGGACCACAGCAGGATGGTAGGAGAGGTGTGCTCATGATATAATCAAGCCTCATACCCCCCGGGGTGGGCTACCCACAAGCTAGAGAGTAAATCAGAGAGACTCTCCCACAGGAGTTCTGAGCCCCATGTCAGTCTCCCCAGCCTGGGATTTCAGCATTGGGAGGAGGAAGAGGCCCCAGGACATCTGGTTTTGAAGGCAGGGGTGCTTAGCTCTAGGAGCCCCATGGGGCTGGGGGAAACAGAGAGTTCATTCTCTTGGGAGGCGTACACAGAATCTATTCATGTGTGCCAGGTTCAAGGGCAGAACTAGTGATTTCATAGAAACCTGGGCCAGGCCTGCCTGCTGGTTTTGGAAGGTCTCCTGGGGTCATAGGGGAAGGCTGTGGCTCACCCAGGGGATATAAAAACTGGTGGCTGACATTCCAGGAGTGTTTATCTATGTGAGCTTTCCTGGAGGCTGACATCTTGATTGAATCACTAGCACCAAAACCTAGCCCCACCCAACAACCTGTAGGCTTAAGGGCCGGGAAGCCTCAGGCCAAAGAACATACTGGGTGGGAACACAGCCCCACCTATCAGTGGGCTTCCTGTCCTAAAAATACATCGAGACAAGGCCCTTCCCACCAGAGGTCCAGGAACAAGCAGTGGGCAGGCACTGACTTCTCCTGCCAAGAGACCTGCATAAGCCTCTAGTCCAGCCTCATCCACCAGGGAGCTGATACCAGAAGGAAGAAAACAACGGCCCCAAAGCCTGTGGAAGGAGCCCACAAACACAGGCCAGAGTCTTCACTGGGACTGGCTGGACTCTGGCCCTTGGGTGACAAGAGGAGTGTACTGCTGGGACACATAGAATGTCTCCCACAGAGGGCCACTTCTCCAAGGTTGAGAAACATAACTATCCTACCTAAAAGTAGAAATAGAAAGACATACAGAATGAGACGACAGAGGAGTATCTTCTAGGCCAAGGTACAAGATAAAATCCCAGAAAAAGTAAGTGATGAGACAGGCAGTTTATCTGAAAAAGAAGTTAAAGTAGTGATGGTGAAGATGTTCAGAGAACTCAAGAGGAGTATAGATGCACAGAGCAAAATTTTTAGCAGAAAGTTGGAAAATATAAAGAATACCCAGAGTTGACTAATAAAATCACTGAAATGATTTTAATGACCTAACACACTAGAAGGAACTAAGACTAGACTAAATGAAGCAGAACAGATCAGTGAGCTAGAAGACAGATTAGTGGAAATCACTACTGCAGAACAGGAAAAAAAATGAAGAGGCATGAGGATAGTTTAAGAGAGCTCTGGGACAACATGAAGTGCACTAATACTCATATTATAGGGGTCTCAAAAAGAGGAGAGAGAGAGAAAGGACGTGAGAAAATTTGGGGACAGATAATAACCAAAAACTCCCCCAACTTGGGAAAGGAAACAGTCACCCAAGTCCAGGAAGTGCAGAGAGTACCACACAGCATCAGCACAAAGAGGAACACATGAAGGCACAGAGTCATCAAACTTACAAAATTAAGGGTAAGGAGAAAATGTTAAAATCAGCAAGAGGAAAACAACAAAATGACATACAAGGGAGCTCCCATAAGGTTATGTCAGCTGATTTCTCAGCAGATAGTCTTCAGGCCAGAGGGGAGTGGCACGACATATTTAAACAGATGAAAGTGAAAAATTTACAGCCAAGAATATTCTGTGCAGCAAGGCTCTTTTTCAGATTTGATGGAGAAATCAAAATCTTTTCAGATAAACAAAAGCTCAAAGAATTCACCGCCACCAAGCCAGCTTTACAACAGATGTTAAAGGAGCTTCTCTAGTTATCTAACCATAAGAAAACAGAACCATAAGAAGAAAGGGGGGGGGGGAAGACATACACAAGATTGCTGTGGCTGTTCAGGGTCTTTTACGGTTCCATATAAATTTTGGAATTGTTTGTTCTAGTTTTGTGAAAAATGCCATAAGTGTTTTGACAGAGGTTGCATTGGATGTGTAGTTTGCTTTGGGTAGATGACCATTTTGATAATGATGCTTCCAGTCCAAGAGCAGAAGATATCTTTCTGTTTCTTTGTATCATCTTCAGTTTCCTTCATCAGTTTTCAGAGTATAGTAACCTCCTTGGTTATTTATTTCTAAGCTTATTTCTAGGTGTTTTGTTGTTTTTGATGCAATGGAAATGTTTATGCCAGTTATGAGATTCTGGGTTTTGAAGTGAAAAAAAGTGAATGAAAAGCCACAAATTGCAAAATATCCTTCTCTTTTACGGGTGAGTTGTGTTCCATTAGGTAATGTGTATGGTGCATCTTCTTTATCCAGTCATCTGTTGATGTGCACTTGGGGTGCTTTCATGTCTTGGCAATTGCAAAAGTGCTGCTGTTAATAGCAGGGTGTATTACCTTTTTGAATTAATTCTTGCTTTGTGGTTGGCTTTACTTCTTTAGTAACTATGTAAGTTAAAAAAGCTACAGCTCTAAACCTTCTTAGAGACAGTGAACAGTAGATATATGTAAATTTAAAAAATACATGCAGTAAGAAGAGCTGATGGGCTTATGAAGGATTTCCTTTAATGTGACATTTTCCTCTTTTTTTGCCTTTAGAATTCTGTTATTGTCTTTCTTTTTGACTTTTTTTTTATTGATTTATAATCATTTTACAATGTTGTGTCAAATTCCAGTGTAGAGCACAATTTTTCAGTTATACATGAACATATAGATATTCATTGTCACATTTTTTTGTCTGTGAGCTGCCATAAGATCTTGTATATATTTCCTTGTGCTCTACAGTATAATCTTATCTATTCTACAACTTTGAAATCCCAGTCTATCCCTTCCCACCCCCTTCCCCCTTGGTAACCACAAGTTTGTATTCTATGTCTATGAGTCTATTTCTGTTTTGTATTTATGCTTTGTTTTTTTTGTTGTTGTTGTTTTTTTGGAGTCCACATATGAGCGATCTCATATGGTATTTTTCTTTCTCTTTCTGGCTTACTTCACTTAGAATGACATTCTCCAGGAGCATCCGTGTTGCTGCGAATGGCGTTATGTTGTCGGTTTTTATGGCTGAGTAGTATTTCATTGTATAAATATACCACCTCTTCTTTATCCAGTCATCTGTTGATGGACATTTAGGCTGTCTCCATGTCTTGGCTATTGTAAATAGTGCTGCTATGAACATTGGTGTGCAGGTGTCATCCTGAAGTAGAGTTCCTTCTGGATATATGCCCAGGAGCCGGATTCCTGGGTCATAGGGTAAGTCTATTTCTAGTCTTTTGAAGAATCTCCATACTGTTTTCCATGGTGGCTACACCAACCTGCTTTCCCACCAGCAGTGTAGGAGGGCTCCTCTTTCTCCACAGCCTCTCCAGCATTTGTCATTTGTGAATTTTTGAATGATGGCCATTCTGACTGGTGTGAGGTGATACCTCATTGTAGTTTTGGTTTGCATTTCTGTGATAATTAGTGATATTGAACATTTTTTCATGTGCTGGTTGATCACTTGTATTTCTTCCTTGGAGAATTGCTTGTTTAGGTCTTTTGCCCATTTTTGGATTGGGTTGTTTGGTTGTTTCTGTCATTGTCTTTAAATTTCACTTTTTGAATAATGATAGGTCTTGGTGTGAGTTGGTTTGAGCTGATCACATTTGGGACTCTCTCTGATTCCTGTGCCTGGGTATCAGTTTTGTTCTTCAGATTAGGGGAGTTTCCAGCCATAATTTTATCAAAGGTTTTCTCACCCTTTCTCTCTCTTCCTTCAGGGACCCCTATAATGTGAGTGTTACTGTGCTTGATACTGTCTCAGAAGTCCCTTAACCTCATGTAATGTGCTTTTTCTTCTTACCTTTCTGATTGGGTGCTTTTCATTATTCTATCTTACGGATTGCTAATGGGTCGTCTGTACTGCCTGATCTTCTGTGTTACCTACACTTCTGCTCTGATTGGTTCTTTCTTAGACTTTCTACTTCTTTTTGAAAATTCGCCCTGTGTTCATCTGTTCTTTTTCCCAGTGCAGTTATCATTCTTAATACTGTTGCTTTGACCTTTTTGTCAGGTAAATTATTTATTTATTTTCATTATGATTATTTTCTTATTCTTTCACATAATATATGTTCCTGTGTGTTCTCATTTTAATTTGCTATATCTCTGTGAAATTAGATGAAACAGTTACCTGTCAGAATTAAAGGTGTGTCCTTGTGTGAGAGCACTCCTGTGCAGTCTTCTGTGCTCAGCAGGTTTGTGGGGAAGAGCTGGACCTGAAGTGATTCTGGGCTGCCCTCTTCCCTCAGGACGTGCTGGCAGCCCCTGCAATGGGGGTGGCAGGGCTGGAGTCAGAGGGACTGGAGCCAGTTCCAGGATCAAGCAGGGGCTTCTCCTCTGCTCAGTGACTGTTCCAGCCCTATCAAGGGTGGCATAGGGTCCCGTAGGGCTGGAGCAGGAACTCTGTGGGAGTGGGGTTCGCCTGGGTGTGGTGGCAGTCTTTGCTTTGGTTTGGGATGTGGCTGAGGCCTGAGGGCTTGCAGCGGCCTTTCTGTACTGGTATAACCTTTTCTCTGACATGCACAGCTTGGCTAGAGGGTGGGTCAGGGCCAGAGAGATTGGGGCCGCAGCCCTGAGCTGGCCCCACCGCTTGTTGGGTGTGCACAGGAAAGTGAGTTCTGGGGATGGCAGGCTCTGCCCTGGTGCTAGTGCTGTTCCCTATAGAGGGTGTGCAGGGACACTTTAGCTGGCCGTGACTGTTGGCCGTCTTTTCAGAGGCAGGGCCACACCCAGGCCAGCGCCACTTTCCTCCACTGTGTGCACGCTGACTGGCAGTGGAAGCCTCCATCTGAGAGGGGAGCAGGAGCCTGGGGAAGTCCAGGGGGCCCCCATCTGAGCCACCCCTGCAATCCGGCCAGAGCCCCAGGCAGTGTTCAGCCTGCTGTGTCCCTGCCGTGATGCGGAGTCACTGGGTCTCTGCACAGGCTCTTCATGAGCAGAGGCTCAGCTTCTTACAGTGCTCCAGCAAGCCCACTGGTTTTCACCCCAGCTGAGGGGGCTCCTTATCCCAGTGCTGAACCCCATGCCTGGGGTGCCTAATACATGGTTCAAACCATGACGTAAGTTGCGGGTGATTGTCAGGGCTGGAGCAGCGCTGGGACCTCATGCTGTCTGAGCATGGATGCCCACAGCTTCTAGTGTGTGTGGCCACTGGAGGGCCCTGTGGGGAGTGGCTGTAAATCCGTGTGGCACAGGTAGATGGGGCTTGTCATGATTATTCCTCACAAGGATGGTGTAAGGTCAGGATATGCCGTCTTATTTTCCAAGGGATTGATTATTATGTGTAATGTGCCCCAGCTGCCTAGTGTGAGCAGCATAACTGCAGGTACTCTGGGTCCAGGAATGCAAGCTCCAGTTATGCTCTCAGGAACAAAAGGAGCAGGTCCTAAACGGGCATGTTTACCATAAACGGTCTTACACGTCAGCCATGGGGAGCACCAGATTAAGAAATGGATGCTGCCTGAGTTTAGTATTGAGTTATTAGAGAATGTAATGAATGTACAAGATTCAGGATCAGAATTAGGGGGGAAGGTATAGCTCAAGTGGTAGAATATGTGCTTAGCATGCGTGAGGTCCTGGGTTCAATCCCCGGTACCTCCACCATAAATAAATAAATAAAGCAAGTGAGTAAGCAAAAGTAAGTAAATAAATAAATAACCCCTGCCCCAGAAAAGATTCTGGATCAAACTTAGTGCAATGAAAAGTGGAAATGATCCAAGGAGTACATACAGTAAGAAATTAAGTCCTGAATTGAATCATCTTGTTTGAGTTTCCCAGTGGGTAAAAAATGATTAGGGTTTTGACTAATGTTGTTTTGATTAAACTATAGAATGTGGTCAATTGTGAAGTGTGGAAGTCTAAGGATACTTGTAGTAAGGTTAACATTGTGATGATACCGTTTTAGGGGCTAATGATTCCTGGGATAGATGTAGTGGGCTGGCTATGTGTGCTGGGGGAAGAAGACAAGTTGCTGATGCAAGAGGAGGCACTGTGGTAGAGAGAAAGGCTAGTGAAAAGTGAAGGCTAGCGTCACTCAGAGTTGATTCAGGAAGAATGAGCTAATAAGGCTGGTTAATAGACCATGAGATGTAGTATTAATTCAGAGGATATAACTTTTGGTAATTATGTTAATGGTATTAATATAATGTTTGTAATAATGAGTTTTATTTAGCCTTGAAGAAGGTTAAGAATTTGTACATAATCAGTACTGTAGCCGTTGGATCCCACAGCTATTAGCGGTGCAGCCACACAGGCGGTGAGCACTGACGGTAGGTATTATGCCAGCTAATGTAGAATGGGTGCTGAGCATGCTGACAGTTGCTGTAATGAATAATGACGATATTATGCCATCTAAGCATAGTAATGGGGGTATTAAGTGTGATTGTATATTAGTATCCATATAGGATGCTATAAATGCAAAAATAACAGTAATGTAGACTGATGCCATTTGATAGTTATGAAGCTAATTATAATTTTACGAGTCAGAATGTTTTTCTTTAAACTAATTATCATGCATTCATTCTAATCCTTGTAAATTCATTTATAGGCTACGTTTATGGCTACTAGCAATGAGGATAGAGTGTGTGCTATGAAAACTTTAGTTTTTAAGTTATTCTTTTGAAATGTTCAGGGTAGGGGTAGGAGGAGGCCAATTTCTAGGTCAAATAATCGAAAAGTAGTGACAACTGAGAGTAAATAAATGGAGAAGGCGGGCGTGCTGGCCCTGTAGAATCAGACCCACACTTGTGTGGGCTTGATTTTTCTGGACAGACACTTATTAGAGGAGGTCAGAGTGTGACCAGGACAAGCTATGAGTCTGGCAGTGCACTGGTGAGTGACGTCAGTATAAGCTTTATTATTCTTTCTCCAGTTACACGAAAAGCTGTAGGTTGGAAGTCAGTTGTACTGTTTAAGTCTAAAGAATAAAATGGTCATCAATAGATAGCGACCTGTAGGAACAATCACACTTCATCTACAAAACGCAGTATCAGGCCGTGGATTGAAATCCAAAGTGATTAGATGTAAGGGGAAATTTTAGCTGGTATAGAAAGCACAGAATGAGAAAAGTAGAGCCAATAATTTTGTGTAGTCAGTGGAAGCTTTTAGCCGTGAAAACTACTGAGCCAAAAACTCCATCTGCAATTGTGAATTTTATATTCTCCTGAGGCTAGCAGTGATGTAAAATAAGTTCCCAGAGCAACTGTAATGAATCAGACGAAGTATTGTTTATGACTTCTTTCTGTTAGATGATGGTGAGCGCAAGTGAGGGGAACTTCGGAGGCTCACGGAACTGAAGTATTAAGAAGTTATTATGGGAACAGTGTGTGTGGTCAGTGTGCTGTTAGGTGGTGTGTGCACATATTTTTATCATTTTTCTGATCAGAAGGTAGATTATCTTTTTAGGATCTACGTGCATTAGCCTGTGCCTGCGTGTGCGTGTGTGTGTGTGTGTTGAGAGTTTGGTCATGGGGTGAAATACTGTAAACTTACCCACCTTGTACTGAGAGCTGTAGGATCTCCTTCTCTGCTAAAAACACCCTGCTCTTGTCACCACATTCCCATCCGTGACAGCACTACTTTGTAATGAATGTATGTAGTGTTCTGCTTCTCATGGATCAATGCAATGCATCCATTTATAGTTCATAAAGTTATTTATTTATTTTATTTAAAGTTATTTATTCATATGTAGTACTCATAGGTATGACGGATCTTATGTTTTTACTCTTATTTACTTTGATGCCTGACTTGATGATAGAGGACCCATTTCCTGAGACAAAGCTGACTTGCTGTTAGAAGTCAGGAGCGCTCAGGAACATATCCTCGCCCTGCTTGTCCTGACAGCTGCGTTACTCAATGCCATTGGAAGAGGAGTTTCCCGAGACAAAGCCAGCAGTCTCCCTCAGAGCCTCAGGGAGCAGGTCAAAGGACGGGCTCCAGGTGGGTCCCTTTCCAAGGCAGACCTTGGTTCAGGGTAAAGTTCCAGCATTCACCACCCCTGAGACCCTTAGGTGATTCAAATCCCCTTTGTCTTCTCATCCATAAAATGGGTTATTGACAGTGTTGTGTAATTGGAGTACTGCACTTTGAATTTGGCCAGTTGGCACGTTTTATTGCTCAATGTGAGACCTCAATACCTTTGACCTGGTGTTCATTGGTAATTTATAGGTGGTGCCGACTCCTGAGGGCTGGAAGGAATTCTGACAGTACGAGGAGACCCAGGATACCTGAAGCCTGCTCACCCTGGATGGGGCTCAGTCCCTCCAGGCTGGGGGATCCTCAGGCCAGCCCAGCACCTGAAGCCCGGCTGTGGAAGCAGGAAGGCCCATGGTGTAGTTGGAAACACAGCCCCACTGTGTCTGTGAGGATCAGGGTCAACTCCCCACAGGACAGGCTCTGGAGTTTCCTCCCTCAGGGCAGCCCATTTTCCTGGAAGTCAGCCCCTACAGGGATAGATATAGAGGCTGGAACAGCAGTCCCAAGAAAAATGGGAGGTACCAGTGTTTGAAAGTATGGTGACTCCTGGGGAGCTCAGCTCCAGGGGGATCAGAGCCTCAGAGTGGGAAGGACTGTGATGCCAGGATTCCTGCCTTTTCTGCTCCCTCCACTCTGGGCTTTCCCAGAGTCAGGCCACCCTGGCCCTTCGTCCCCCACCATGCACTGTGGGCTGGCTCCTTCTTGCCTTCTTGCCTTCTTGCCTTCTCTTGTCTCTGCTTCTCACTACCTGGTTACCCTCTGTCACCTCCTCTCTAGGACTTGACCACCACCTGTCTATCTGAAGCACTCACGCGGTCTTTCTCCCTGCCCGTCTCTTTCTCTGTCTCTCCACCCAGACGCTCAGGCCCTGGGCTGTGGTCCAGCACTGTCCAGGGCCACAGGGCCCCAGCTCTCCCAGCCCTCCCACTCTCACAGCCAAGTTGTGGCCCCGGCCCTGCACACAGTGGAGGAGCCCGGTTACAGAGGCTGCTCCTGCTGGTATTTACTGTTGCACCACTGTTCCCCCCTCTTTCTGGGCAGCACAGCCTCACCTTGACCTGTTGGTGGTCCTTGACTTGTTCGTGGCCCAGTCTGGACCCCAGAGCTGCTGCAGGGCTGGCCACCTCCCCCAGCTGGAAGGGGAGAGGGCCCTGTGGGCTTAAGGGGCTCCTGGGAGATTGGATTGAGAGACGTATAAGGAGCCAGATATTTTCACCCACCTCCTCTTTGTGAGTGGCAGAGTCCCAAACCACTGACTGTCCCCTGCCTGTTTCTCACTAAGAGCTCCTGAGCTCCTTAGACTTAGGAGGGAGCTGCTGCCCTCAGTCCTTTTCAGAGTTTGCCTGGAATTGAGGCTCCTGAGGGCAGCTGGCAGGGCAGGGCTGGGGCACAAAGCCTGTGTTAGTGCGGGGCCCTCTCACTGGACTCCCGTGGCCACTCCAGGCACCTTAGCCATCCCTCACTGTCAGCAGTTGGCCACTTCACGGGGACAGATAGGCTCTCTATGACCCTTGAGACTGGCAGGCCCTACGTGCTCAGTATTTCTTGATTGAGTGAACACAACCACGCCCCATATCAAGATACCAAATCTTCCCACCACCCCAGAAGGATTTCTCTAGCCCCCTCATAGCCAATACTGCCCCAAAGCATAACTTTGCTTCTGCCTCACCTCGGTAGTTTCTGCCTCCTCGGACCTGGGTGTACCTGAGTCACCCAAGTGCAGAGTGGAGGGTGTGACAATATACAATTATACTGTGTAGTTATATATATGGTAAAAATAATAGGGTTTATTTTTATGCATGTATCATGTGTACCTAAAATTAATGTGTCACATACAGGTGTACTACAGATAAGGACGGCCGTATGGGTGTGGTGATGTGATTAGGATGGTTTGCTGTTTAGATCTTCTCCATCTTGTGGACATTCTATCTGCCTTTTGTATGAAGTGCTGAGTGAGGGGGAGTGAAGACCTCCTACCCTGCTTGTGCAGGTGATTCCTCTTGGTTCTGTCATTCTTTTTCTTAGTCTTTTTCAGCCACTGCCTGTGGGAAACTCTGGGAATCTGGAGAAGAGGGAGGAAGCGCCCAGAATTGGAGGGCAGGGAACCTGAGTTGGGCAGGACCAGAAAGCATAAGGCCAGGAAAGTTTGCAGAGAGGACCCAGGGTTGGATGGCAGTTGGTGGGGGCGGGGATCAGGTGGGCGGGGCCCCCGCATTCTAGAAGTGAGGTCACCCGGAATGTCCACTGTGAGGACCAGGGGCAAAGGCAGGTGATTGGTCGAGAGAGGGCATGAAGCGTCAGCGTTGCTAAGGCAGCGTTCAGACAGGAGAAGGCTTGGAGGGAGGCATCTGGTCCCCTCCAGCTGCTCCTGAGAGTCCGCTTGACCTGCTGTTTGTTTTCCTGCCCTGCTGACCTTCTCCCCCGACTGAACCCTCCTTCCTCCCCTCAAGGGTTTGATTGACCCTCACCCTTTCTGTGACCCCTTCTCCTCCCAAGTGCCCAGCCCTTCTTCCTGTCACACTCCCTCCCCAATCCCATCCCCAGCCCCTCCCCTCCCCTCCCCTCCCCTCCCCTCCCTTCCCCTCCCTTCCCCTCCCCCCACCTCCTGCCTGCGGACCCCAGGGCCCTGGGAGGACCAGGACATGGAGATAATGGGGATGCTTTTCTGCCGCTACGTGCTGGGGTGTACTGGATATGAAAATACAACTGTGAGTAAACATTGGGCATCGGGTTTCCTCCTTTTTCCTGGGCTCTTCCACACTATGGTTAAATATCTGCTTTCTCACGGGGTCCTTGATGGGAACACATCGTTGGTGCAGACCAAGGCCCTCTGGGCAGGTTTCTTGACCAGCCTGCAGCGGCCCTGGCCACCAGCATTTTCATCAAGATCTGGGTCCTGTCACGACCTCTTGGACCAAACACAGCAGGCTGACAGGATGAAACCTGAAATAGTTACTTTATTGCATCAAAGAAGGAAATGTGAATGTACTAAAAGCCATTGAGTTGTATGCCTAAAATGAGGAAATGTGTGAATTATATCTCAATAAAGCTGTTTTTTAAAAAGTGAGAAGCTTATTTACTAGAAGTCATAGTTAGACTGGCTTCTGGAAAGCTTGTCAAGATCCTGCTTCAAGCTGTGCATGTTTGGGTGCAGTCGCTGTGAAGTGCGCTCTCCTGTGAGTACACTCTTCCCAGTGGTGACATGTGGCAGCCCTGGGAGCAGTTGTGTCTCAGCACTGGGTTGATGCTAGCCTGTTAAACAGTGAAGTGTCATTTGTGCTCTGTGCTTTCTGGTTTGTTAACTTCTAGCAACAATTCTTTTTTCTTTGAAGTGTATTCTTTTCAGAAATCTTAATGTAACAAAAGTATTCAGTAGCCCTGTAATTTTTAAAATATTTTTATTGACATATAGTCAGTTTGCAATGCTGTGTCAGTTTCTGGGGTACAACAGAATGCTTCAGTCATATAGGAACATACATATGTTCTCTTCCATATTCTTTTTTACCATAAATTACTACTAGTCATTAAATATAGTTCCCTGTGCTGTACAGTATAAGCTAGTTGTTGTCTACTTTATATAGATTAGTATTTGTGAATCTCAAACTCCCAACTTTTCCCTTCCCACTCCATTCCCCCCAATTATCATAAATTTGTTTTCTACATCTGAGTCTGTTTTTGTTTTGTAAATAAGTTTGTCTTTTTTTTTAAGAGTCCACATATAAGTGATATGGCATTTTTCTTTTGCTTTCTGACTACTTCACTTAGAATAACATTCTCCAGGTCCATCCTGGAGAATGGCATCATTTTATCATTTTCTATGGCTGAGTAGTATTCCATTCTATAAATATACCACAGATTCTTTATCCTGTGAGTGGACATTTAGGTTGTTTCCATGTCTTGGCTATTGTACATAGTGCTGTATGAACATTGGGGTGCATGTACCTTTTTGAATTAAGGTTCCCTCTGGATATATGCCCAGGAATGGGATTGTTGGATTGTATGGTAAGTCTATTTTGAGGAATCTCCATACTGTTTTCCATAATGGCTGCACCAAACTACATTCCCACCAGCAGTGTAGGAGGGTTCCCTTTTCTCCTCAGCTTCTCCAGCATTTGTTGTTGGTTGACTTTTGAATGATGGCCCTTCTGACTGGTGTGGGGTGATATGTCATTGTAGTTTTGATTTGCGTTTCTCTGATAATTAGTGATATTGAGCAGTTTTTCATGTGTCTTTTGGCCATT
Source organism: Vicugna pacos (assembly GCF_048564905.1). Taxonomy (NCBI): domain Eukaryota; kingdom Metazoa; phylum Chordata; class Mammalia; order Artiodactyla; family Camelidae; genus Vicugna; species Vicugna pacos. Next base: position 226,984 of record NW_027328881.1, on the reverse strand, counting down.
TGTATGTCTTCATTGGAGAATTGCTTGATTAGGTCTTCTGCCCGTTTTGAGATTGGGTTGTTTGTTTTTTTCTTAAGTCATATGAGCTGCTTATATATTCCAGAAATTAAGCCTTTGTCAGTCTCATTTTTGCAAATATTTTCTCCCATTCTGTAGGTTGTCTTTTTGTTTTATTTGTAGTTTCCTTTGCTGTGCAAAAGCTTCCAAATTTAATCAGGTCCCATTTGTTTATTTTTGCTTTTATTTCTATTGGACTTCTAGCAAATTCTGAGTCATCTCTTTCCTTCTCATCTTGGAGGCTACCCCCAGGGACTCTGTGTCTGACTAGGTTGACAGGAGCCCTGAGAGCCCCGTCGATGTGAAAATGAGTGGCTGCAGCCTGCTGGGATGTTTATAATGGGGAAATGCCTGGGAGAGACATGACCAGGAGGGGGATGAGTTGTCATTCTTTCTTTAGTAAAGTGTCCATGTTCAGAGTGTTGGTTTTCCCGAAGCAGAAAGGGCCCTTCATGTCCTTAGAATTGTCCAAATATGAAGAAATAGAGATACATGCTCTGAAATTTTCACTCTATCAGGAAAAAGCACCTCCACACCCCAAAAAAGAAAGACTGAGAACACCTCATGGATCTAAGTGGGTTTGTTCTGATGGGCTTTCAGCAGATTCTCATGGACCTGGAAAAATTGAGTGTCAGGAACAGTCTTTGCACGGAGGCAGAATCACACCACATGAACACTCCACCCAAAGAGGAGTCTGTTCTTTTTCTTTCGAGCCTACTGAGGAGGACGTTTCTAGGTCGTATTTCTTGGAATTTTTTCCCTCAAAGAGGCTGAGGCTGAGTTCTCATAGGTTAGTTAAGCCCTCTTTCCCTACCACGTCTTTGAGCATTTGGATAAACTAACTTGTCCTCCTCCTCCGTTGCTCATGGCCGCTGACAGAACCTGAGTCCATCAGCCTGGTGGATAGACTATAGGTAGGAGTCAGCTACTGACATCAGCGCTTAGACAGGACCGTGTGTGACAAGCATGCTCATGACGGAAGGGGTTTTACCAATTGGTGCCTAGATGGTGTTTGTCTTTTTGTCCCCTGGTCTGCATGTCTCCCCTTTGTGCTGAGACCCACTGCTCTCTCAGACTGTGGTTACGCAAAGACAGTGTGTGTTTCCCACAGCACACATTTTACTGACCTCAACGGTGAGAGCAGCTGACAATGACTATGTTACCGATTTCAGAGGCTGCTTTCTAGAGGTTTTATTTGCACAAGACTGAAACTTGGTGTCTAGATTAGTACAAATTACATTGTACATTTATTCCCTCCTATAATACTTATAAATCTAGTTTTTACAAAACTGAGTGTTTGTCTTTTGTTTTGGTGACCGTACATTCCAGAAATACGAATTAATTTTCATTGCAACTGTTAATGGACGTAGGTGCAATACTATGAAATATGCATGTGAATTATTTGTACTGATTATTTTGAATTTTCTTTTTATGTTAACTTCATTCTTAGGGTTTAACCATATTATACAAGATTACTCAATAATACAAATCCTTATTTACTTCAGAAGTCTGACATTACATGCTCTAGTTCAGAATCAGAGTGAACATTGAAAAAACCTCCATGGTTTTTAGAAAGTTGGGCTAAAATTAATCATTAATTTTTGCTGGAATAGTAATTTTGACATTATTATAAGAGCTGGTCTGCTTTCTCACTCATGTCCAATCTATAAATGTACAAATACATCTCTGTACATATCTCTGTATTCTAACACATTTTCATTGTGACTTTTCCGTACATTTTGGGTGCATTTTTGGAGATATTTCATAGAAGTTTGTCCAGATACTTCATTAACATACAATAGAAGATGTAGGCTTCCCATCCCCTGTAGGTTTGCGTTTCCTCATTTTCAATTTCAAGTTGGCTTCTACATTCATAAGTTAAGTTCTGTTAACTATTTTAAAAATATTTGCAATGTGTCGGCAAAGTCAAGTGTGTAACATTTTGTGTGTCATATTTTTCTGCAGCTTTAGTCTGGTGTGTTTACATGTAATATCAGCGCCTTTCCAGTGATACAGTTTATTGATATTTGACATATGTGAGCAGTAGTGAAACTATCACCAAATGAAGGCAGTAAACATGCCCACACTCCTAACAGCTTGCTCCTGCTCCTTTTGAACTCAAGTGTCCCTTCTTGCCTCTCTGAGGAGCTGTGGTTTAGGGTTTCTAAAGATGATTCTCTGTGACAGATAAGCTGCAAATGTCTTTGAGGTTCCTCATTATCTCCAATATCTTTTCAGATCCTCGAGATTTATGAACTTCTGTGGAAGCTTACTCTTCTTGCTGCCTCCTGGGGAGTTTCTAGTTTTCTCTTGTTTCTTTGGAGGACCGTCTGCGCTGTGAGTATTACTAAAGTACCTTATAGTGTCCTTTTAATCACACCTAACATGAATTTTTATAGTCACTGGACATTTTATTTGCCTGCCTGGGCCAGAATCCAGGAGTCTTTTCTTTGTTTCCTTTTAGATAACTAACTTGAACAGAAATTAATTTTGAAATGGAAATTTGTTGCAAAATACTATCTTTATAGTAAGAACTCAATGAGCAAGACAACAGTATATTCTCAGTGAGACAATGGCAATTTATAAACTCTTCTCTTCAGTAGCAAAACAGGAAGGTTAAGTGTTTGGTGAGCACATCTCTCTCCCCACCTGCCCCTGTCTGTGTGTTGGGTGACAGGGGACAGGGACTCTCTGTTCCCTGAGCAAGTGTGAAGTGAAGGGAACATCTGTGGTTTTCTGTTTGCCCTCCGTGCATACATTCTTCTATAGCCACATTATTGCCGCTGGAGCTTCAACCCTGTGATGATACTCCAATATCTTGGCAAGGTTAGGGCTGGCCTCAGTCTCTGATCATCACTTAAAGTTTTGAATGAAAAAATATGTGTTAAGGGTCAGGGAAGTGTGTCTTTACATGGTATTACAGTGGAGTCCTGCCTGGGTTTTATTGAGCTGTTATTCCTCAGATGATGACTCGTGTCTGAGTTAGGAAGCATGTTCGCTTCTTGAAAATGGTCACTGTCGGTCCTGCTGCTGCTTGTGCTTGTATTACAGCCATTGCTCACTTTCATTCTCATCTCATGTCTCATTTGATGTCCGTTTGTTTTTAGTGGTCTTGACAAATCTTACGACTTCATATGTTACAATTGCTTGTCAATTCAACAGTCAACTCTATACGATTTCAAAAAAGCTTTCACTGAATGAAAGTTGTGCATGTTAGTATAAAGATTTTGCCTTTATTTTTCTTTTAGTTTCTCCTCTCTCTCTCTCTCTCTCTCAAAGGTTGCACAGCAATCCAGGTTCTGGACTTACGTGTGGATGTTTGGTTTGACAAAAAAAAAATCGGATAAATGATGCATTACAACATATTATGAAAATAATACAGTTCAGTGTTATTAAACATGAATATGCATTATGAAAATTAAAGTAGATTGGTGTTTGTTTAATAGAATGTAACAGATCTTTTGTTCTAAAATAAGTTATTTACCATTGTGCTATCAGGAATGGTGAGTGAAAGATCATGCCTTAGGTAGGAAATTCTGATTTTTCTTGATTTTTAATCGTATGAATCGTTATGCTGATCCAAATTGATAATTGTAATTTCAATGGATTACTGTTTTAATAGTTTACTAGGAACTATATATTTACTAATTATATGTTTTGACTTCAAATTTAATGTTTCTTCCTCTCTAGGTAAAGCCTCCAAAGCCTCAAGGTAAGATGTTAGGGTTTAGTTTTCTTTGTAATGTTTTCTCAATACTGGGATTCAATATGGGTTTTAATTCAACTAAGAATTAACACAGTGACTTCTGATGTCTAACTGACTTAACTCTTGAAAATTTTACTCCTGGGATGGTGTCTAAATGACACCATAGAGGAAGTTGGCATCTATTGAGATATGAGACCAGGAGGATCACAGGAGTAGGGAGAGTAAGATGAGTTTAATTTTGCATAGAAACCTTTAGGAAGCAGGTGGTGAGAATGTTCGCAGTGACTACCTGACATGACCTGGCTCTTGGTGAAAAGGAAAGATGCTGAAACACCACTGGAGCCTGTCAGGACTCTCCAGGCTGAGGGAGGGATGCAGATGTATCCAGGTGTGTGTGTCACAGCCGAGGGGAAGCCGTGGGCTGTGACTCGGAAGTGAAGGGGGCCATTCGTGCCAGTGGGGACTTAATGGAAGTGATTCAGCCTGAGAATGCTACTTTCTGCTGACTCAGTGGGGCTGTGCTTGGCGGGCAGGGTGGCTGCCTGGCACTCAGTAGGCCCTCGAGGCCTGGTGTTGGTGACGGTGGATACAGAAATGCTGGTGCTTGGCAGAGTGATCTCAGCATCACAGCGTCCCCGCTGGGCAGAGAGAAGTTGCATGTGCGCTGTGCGGTCAGATGAGGGACTTAGATGCCCAAGAGAGGAGCCTGGAGCTGAGGGTCGTGTTCTAGAGCATCACACGTGGAGTCGCCTGTGACCGGCTGCTTTGTGTGTGCTGTTTTCCTGAAGCAGTGATGGGAACATTCTCATCCTGGCGATAGAAAAGCTTGTCATTCAGGGACTGTGTGTTACCCAGGCCCTTCAGTGACTAGGTGGTGAAGCCCACGTGGTACCAAAGTGTTTAATTCCAGCGACCTTGTCCTCCAGGGCCCCCAGCATGGTTTTCATGAAAGATGATCTGCCAGGCAGCAGGACGACACTGGGGGCTTGTGCGGGCCCAGTCAGGCGACGTGTTGAACTTGCCTTCTGTGGTGCTGCGGATAGGATAGGGCCTGGCTGTGGGGTGAACCTGCGTGGGATGAGGGTTTTTTTTTTTTCTTTTAAGCAGGGGCATGTTTACTTACCTTAGTAATTGGAGGAGGGAATCTTAAGGGGACAGGATGCTTGGTTTTTCTTTTTCATCTCTGGTGATGTCAGAAGTATTTGAATGATTGAATTTCCTAAGAATGGTGCTTATAGCTGGGAGAGAATTTAGGAGAAGACTTTATTGTGTTTCTGCATCCTTGAAAAAAATTGAACTAGGAATCTCAGCGATCTCACATGTAGAATGCCACTAAGATTTGCTTCCTTTAAGCACAGTAGTAAAGTTAAAAAGTTAGTTATACTCTTAGTGCCAGCCAAAGATATGTCTTTGCTGCTAATAAATTGGGGTAATTCTATTCTACTGGATTTTCCTACCAATATGAGAAACTGCTTTATCTCCTTTTAGTTCCTTTAAGGCAGATGGCTGAGAAGATCAAGAATGTTGAGGAAAAAAGCAGAGAACTTGCAGAAAATATATCTGCTTGGAAGCAGAAGGTATCATTGTCCTTCTGATATTCTTTTTCCAATTTCAGCTTCAGTTATTTGGCTCTCTTTTCTCTCATCCTTCTGTTCTGTTCCGTATGTTCTATAAGAGGTCTAGATTCAAAGCAAGTGTCCTAGATAAAAAAAAAAAAATGTCTTCTGTAGAGAACAGGGAACTCTACTTGATATCTTGTAATCTATAATGAAAAAGAATGTGAAGACAAATATAGGTATATATATATGTGTGACTGAAACACTATGCTGTATACCAGAAACCGACACATTGTAACTGACTATATTGCAGTAAAAAAATAAACAAAGCAAGTGTCGTAGATGTAAAGCACCACTTTCTGTATTAGTGGAAGGGGTCACACACAACGTGCGTTCAGCTACCAGTGTAATTAGTATTTGTAATTCTTTTATTACATATTTGCATAGGCCACTGACTCAAAGAAGCGCTTAGAGGAGACCATTAGGCAAAAGAAGATGCTCTCTGGTGAAGCGCTGACGTTTAAGGTGCAAACCTCTTCTTTTCCTAGATTACATTCTGAAAACAAATGAAAGTAATGAGTAATTGTTACTGATTCAATATGTTTTTTTTGAAGGAGAACTTGAAAACCGTTGAGAAGGATAATGCGTATTTGAATAACATCATTCAAATTACTCTAGCTAAACTGCAGGCAGCGAGGGCTCAGGATGCCAAGAGTCCACACTCGGTAAGAGTTTGGCTGCAACGTTGACCATAACTGGGCTTCTGAGGCTTTTTGTGCCCTGGGCGAGCTGCGCGCTCCAGGTCCACTTGCTTTTGGCCACAGCAGAATTTGGGAGCCCGGTAGCGGAACCTCCCTCTGAACAGTGATCCAGAATTTCACAGACTAAAACCTCCGTGACTTTTTAACTTCAGAGACTAGGAAATATGTCTTATTTTCACAACCTAGGGAGTTTTCTCTCCACTCACACTGTCCTCCAAGATACACAGAAAATGCCAGGAAACACCGGAGAGGTGAAGGAAGTTACTAGTCGAGCTGTGCAGCCCCTTGCCCTGTTTATGTTAAACAGAGAACTTTCCATGTGAGTTTGGGTAAACTTTATTTATATTCCACTAGGGACACTCATTTGTGAGCTCTTTGACATGAGCAGTTTCCCACCCTTGCTTTCCCCTTGTCATGCAGTCGTGTCTTCCATCGTCCAGTGAGGAGGAAGTCTGTGGAGGCTAGGGAGTACTTGTGCCTGATGGTCTCTTTTTTCTGCATTTCTTTATGGGCTTGACATTTGTCCTGGGCCCAGCCTGGATCAGCTGCCATCACAGGAAACTTAGGGGTGGCTGTGGGTACTGGCTGAGAAGGGACAGGATTCCAAATGGGTTGAAGAGAAGCAACTGTCCAACAGAAGAAACCAAGACTTGCTGGAAGAGCTTGACAGGCTGGCAGTGGAAGAGGACCAGCTGAAGAAGGAAATGCAGGACAAACAGGATCAGAACGAGCTGCTAGGGGGCCCAGTGCTAGAACTTGAAGGAAGAGGCTCTGTCTGCTGTAAACTCTCAAGTGGAGTAGACACTGTCTTTGACCTCAAACTGAAACTCATGGAAAGCCCCAGATGCTCTCACACATGTGTAAGGGGACGTATGACACTTGTTTTCCTTTCTTTTTAAAATTTTATGTTCAGAATCATATCACTGCCTTAATATCTTCTGGAGATAATGCTCACCAAAGTCTTTGTACCAGAGCTACTATGTTTATTTTGCACTTAACAAAATAATTTGTTTTTGAAAAAAAAGTTACACGCTTTTTAAGCCTATCATCCTGAGTTTTCATTGAAATCTTAGTACATGCTTTGTTTCTGTTCTGCGTGAAGATACTGGGAAAAGGAACATCTCCAGAGAACCTGGAAGATGCTGTTTCAATGAACACTTCAGGAACTTCAGAGGTAAATGCCTCTAGTTGCAGCAGGATTGCCACTGTACACATTAGCTTTCACAAGGAACAACAATCTCATGTCTTAGATTAAATGTTGATATCTGTTCAAATTATTTTCTTGGGAATTTAGTCATCAATGAGAATGTTTTGGGTTGAAATTGCTCATAATAAAACTCGTGTCCATGAAGCCACAGTGAAATCTGAAGAAATGTATGTGCAGGAGGACGTTCAGCTCAGCAGCAAGAAGAGAGTAAGAAACATTACTCACCCCAGAGACACTGAACTCAGAGAGCAGAGCATCACTTTGTCAGTGTTTAATTGTGCTGTAATGCGCATAAATCAGATGACCCGTCTTGGCTGACGTCCAAGTGTGCAATCCTCTCATGTTAAGTACATTCACATTGCTGTGGACCAGTACTTCTTGTTCAACTTCTTGTTCTCACATCTGTCTTACAGCCAGGTGTTTTGAAGACCAGATCTGAGGACTCAATGCAGACAGTTGTGATGACTGAGGACTGCAACCCGGAAGGTATGTTGTTTGTTGGGAAGAAAACCATATGTAGGCTTCCTGGGAGATGATGTGGCTTCAGTTCTAGACCCTTAGAATAAAATAAATATTATAATAAAGAGAGACAAATGATTTTTTTTTGGTTTTCCAGTGCATATGACAGTTAAGTTTACACTATACGGTAGTCTATTAAGTGAGCAATACCACTGTGTCTAAAAGCCCCAATGTTTGTAGCTTAATGAAAATATACTTTATTACTAAAAACTACTAGCCATCGTCGGAGCCTTCAGTGAGGGGTAATCTTTTTGTTGGTCGATGGTCTTTTTTTAACTTTTTTTTTTATAGAGTTATAGTCATTTTGGTGGATGGTATTGAATTGATGTTGGCGGCTGCTGACCGATCATTGTGACGGTCGCTGAAGATTGGTGTAACTTTTGCAATTTCTTACCGTAAGACCACAGTGAAGTTTGTCACAGGGTAACTCTTCCTTTCAGGAACAAGTCCTCTGTAGCAGGCAATTTGATACATTTTACACACAGCAGAACCTCTTTCCAAATTGGAGTCGGTCCTCTTGAAACCTTGCGGTAGTGTATCAGCTAACTTCATGAACTCTTGTAAGTCCTTTGTTATTTCAGCATTCTTCACAGCACCTTCACCAGTAGATTCCATCTCAAGAAACCAATTTCTTTGCTCGTCCATAAGAAGCAGCTCTTCATTCATGCACATTTATCAGGAGGTTGCAGCCACTCAGTCATGTCTTCAGGCTCCACTTCTAACTCTAGTTCTCCTGCTATTTTCAGCTCATCTGCAGTACCTTCCTGCACTGACGTCTTGAGCCCCTCAAAGTCACACATCAGGATTGGAATCAATCCCTTCCAAACCCCAGTTCGTGTTGATATTTTGACTTCTTCCCATAAATCACAAATATTCTTAGTGGCACCTAAAATGGTGAATCCTTTCCAGAAAGTTTTCCATTCATTTGCCCAGACCCATCAGTGGTATCACTGTCTGTGGCAGCTAAAGCCTTCCAAAATGTATTTCTTTAATAATAAGACTTGAAAGTCATAATTACTCCTGATGCATGGGCTGCAGAAAGGATGTCGTGTTAAGCTTGGAAAAAGCATTCATCTCATATATCTCCGTCAGAGCTCCTGGGTGACCGGGTGCATTGTCCATGAGCAGTAATATTTTGAAAGAAATTTTTGTTTGTTTTCTCAGCAGTGGGTCTCAGCAATGGGCTAAAATGTTCATGTTGTAAATAGATGTGCTTTCATTCAGGCTTTGTTCCATTTATAAGAGCACAGAGTAGATTTCACATGATTCTCATTGGACGTGGGGTTTTCAGAATGTTAAATGAACACTGACTTCAACTTACAGTCACCAGGTGCATTAGCCCCTAACAAGAAAATCAGCCTGTGCACTGAAGATTTGATACCAGGCACTGACTTCTCCTCTCCAGCTATTAAAGTGCTGGGTGGCCTCCTCTTGCATTTCTCTGCGTTGAAAACCTGTTGTTTCGTGGAGCCATCTTCATTAGGTATCCTAGCTTCATCTGGAGAACTTGCAGCAGCTTCTGCATTAGCTCTTCCTGCCTTACCTTGCACAGCTATGCAGTGGAGATGGAATCTTGCCTTAAACTTCATGGACCAACTCCTGCTGGCTTCAGACTTTCCTTTTGTAGTCTCTTCATCTCTCTCAGGGTTTATAGAATTGCTGAGAATTTGGGACTTCTGCTGGATTAGGCTTTGCCTTAAAGGAATGTCATGCCTATTTTAATTAAAATGATAATGAAATATTTCAAGAATTACCAAAACGTGATGCAGAAAAGAAATGAGCAAATGTTGTTGGAAAGAAATGTCACTGATAGAATTGCTGGACTCAGGATTGTTACAAATATTCAATTTGTTTAAAAAAATGCATTACTGGGAAGCGCAATAAAACGAGATACGCCTGTTGTAGAAACGAGTTTGCACTGGGAAGGTAAAAAGTGGGTTCCTACCTTCAGGATTCTCTCCTTTGTCTACTCCCCACCACAACCAAGCTCTTGAGTGCACTGTGCACCCACAGAGACAATTGTTTTATGTTTACAGGACGTAAAAAGAAAATGCAAGGCCACCATGCTGCATCAGGATCTGTGAAAGCAGCAGAGGAAGCCAGATTCCAAAGGCGGAAGAAGAAAGTACGCTGGTTTGATGAAACTTGTGGACAGAGAAATATGGGCACTGAAGGGTAAGACATTCCCGTGTTAATCATGATGAATAATCTGTGAATGAGTGTGTAGAATTATGTGGATATTATAATATGTTTCAGAATACTTGCCACCTTATTTTCTTTACCATATTCAATCAGTACAGATTTGCTTTTCTGCCTTGGTTTTTGTAGTCTGCTGCTTCTGTTCATTCTAAGTGGTTACCAGAGTTCTTGTTTGTATTTAGTTTGTATTTATTTGTACTTAGATCTTAGTGGGTTTTTGGACCAGATTTAGTCACTGTATTATCTGAATCCCCCTAGGTCCATTTTTATTGTCCTTAGGTTTCAATCACATCATGTTGTCATGACCTGCCATGTGTCTATCATTTTTGTTAAACTCTAGACATTGGGTAGAAAATAGAGAAAATTGGAGGCCTAGTGTGAGGTTAACTTGCTGCAGAGAAGGTGGGCATTACAGCTGGCAGGTCATCAGGGTGCCAGAGTGCTGCATCCTGTTAACCTAGTTAGCAGCTGAGATCAATGAGTGCAGCCAGCCCTCCTGAGGCCCATGTGTCTCCTCACCTTTGTTCCTGGCATGATCTCACGGATCCCAGCTAAAGCCTGCAGGTGTCTCTGGGAATCACCTTCACTGATTGGCCGTGAGCTCCAGCTGGCTGACTGCGGTCCCCGTGGGGGGGGGGAGCACCAGCTGCCAGGCTGCTCTGCATCTCAGTAGTTTCCTCTGACCCCCCAGGGAAGGTGGACCCAGTCCTGGGCTTCCTTTTTCTCCATCTTGGTCTCATGTTCCTTCCTGGCTTGTTAGCAATTTGGTACTTTCAATGATGGATTTCATAATTTGTCCAGAGTTTCCTGTCATTCTCAGGAGGAGGTCATGGACTTCACACCCATTAGCCCACATTCAGAACCAAACATTTTCCTATATTCCCTGAAGAACCAGGTTTTGCCCCAGGCTTTGACTGAAATCAGGGCTCTCTGTGGGAGAAATCAAACAAGTCATGAACACTTGCTTCACCCTAACGGGTTTGGTTGTGATACTTAGTCATGCTCACACTGTCCCAGTCACAGGAGCCTGAGCCCGGGGTTGGGGGGGGCACGCAGAGTGCACCTCACGTGGGCTTTTCACGTGTGTTTAATTTATGTACAAATGAATAAGGGTGGGGACGCTGAAGGGAAGCCCAGATACCAAACATTTGCCAGAGGCCTGGGCGTAATGTTGTATCTACTTGTGGGGGCCTTTCATTCTTTCCTCTGTGTTTGTCAGTCTGAGATTTATGGGGAAGGGCGAAAGGGACATTGAATCGTTCCCTTCCAATTTCTGGGAGGGGAACTGGCAGAATTTCACAGAGTCTCTTTCCCCTCTCAGGAAGGTGGACGTGAAAGGATGTGAGCTGGTGGGAAAGCAGCAGCTGTTGGCAGCAGAGGAGAGGGCAAAACTGGCTGAGAAAGAGACAAAACAGCACAAGTGAGTTCAGCTTCTCTGCACCCACCGCTCCGAAACCCCTGTTGGATTTTTTGAAAACTTTTCTAAAATGTGTAGACACAATATCACACACAGACCCAAACAAATATTCAGAAGACATTTGTATACATACTTCACACAGGAGAAAAAAAATGTTAAGTTTTACACGTTAAGTTAAAAGTTTAAGTTTAAAAAGTATTAAGTTACTAAGAATTTCCTGGTCCCCAGTGCTGGCCAGAGTCTGTGGAAAGACGGTTCACAGAGATGTTTCTGAAGGTGCTGTAAACTGTTCTCAATCTGAGGACAGCAGTTTGGTGTAACGTCAGTTGGACCAATAAATATGCCCGTGCCACTGGGGAGACCCACTTGTAGAGAAATAGGATCAGGATGTAAGGAAAAGAAGATTCAAGGTTTACTCGACACAGGGTAAGTGAGGGAAGTGTTGAGAATGGGAAAGGAAGCTATGTCAGTGCAGAACCTGGCTGGTGTCAAATAATAATGACGGAAGGAGTGACTGCAGCAATAGCTTCGGACCTGCTGTACTTTTACAGCCGTGTGAAGTGTGTCTTGTACAGTTAGGTAATGTGTTTAAGTGTATAGTTCAGATAATGTGGACTTGGGCAGGTTACTTAAAATCATGCCCAGCATTGTATTTTCTCTGATGAAACAATTTGTAACTCGTAGGAGAAGACTTGAAGAATGTCATGGGCAAATGCGGGAAGCAGAGATCACCTTGGGACTCCAGGTACCCTGCCTTCCCCCTGACACGCCGAGTCCTCAGCACGTGATGCAGATCGTTATTGTGGCCCTGAGAACCGCTAACCATGGGTTGTTCCTTGATGTGTCGACTTTTTCAGGTCATTCTTGCTGAGAAGGAGGCCCAAGACAACTGGGTAAGAATTTGTTTCCTTCCTTCTCTTTGTGCACAGTCGGCCACAACTGAACGTGGATGTGTTTTTCTCCCACAGATAAGGGCTCGGGAGCTGGAGAGGGAAAATGCTGAGTGGAGAAGGGAGGTCGCCCACATGAAACAAAGGTACAGAGTTTTGACCCATTTTTAAGGGTGTTTTGAGATTTTTAAGGATTGGCTGTTTTGTGTCTAGGAGAGGAATTGATGTAATTCTTGTTGAAGCCGTTCTTTCTCTGTCTTTAAGATTGGATGCAATCTGCAGAGAGAGGCAGGCAGAAGAATACATGAGGCAGCAGGCCGAGGAGGCCCAGGTAAATGATTTTTTTCCAGTTGTGTTCCAGTGGTCATTTTGTGTTGGAACTGTCTCTGGAAATACCTGATATCTTTCCAGCCATCCTTTCCTGGCCTTGCCTCTGGATTGTGTATTTTGTAACACATCTACCGTGTCATTTACTTTTCAAATGCAAACTCTTGCCCGAATCTTCCCCCAAGCTTCCCCACGCAGCTGGTCACCTTTGGTGGGACCTTTTATATTTTTCTAAAAGTAGGAAAAACATTCCTAATAGTTATGTGGATTCCCACACAAACCCTGGAGAGCCACAGTAGTCTTCCTGAGAAAAGAACACAGGAGGGCATCACAGCTTGGGATTCCAAGCTGTATCATCAAACTATAGGTTTCAAAACTGACATGAAAACAGACCCAAGACCAGTGGAACACTCTCAAGAGCCCAGAAACACACCCACGCAAATACAGTCAATTGACATCTGACAAGGGAGCCAAGAGTACTCAATAGAGAAAAGGCAGTGTCTGAAATAAATGGTGCTGGGAAAACAGGGTATTGCCATGTAAAACACTGAAGTCCCTGTCACCTGCTTCTCAGAAAGATTGACTTGAAATGAATTAAAGACCTGAAACCACCATCCCCTCTCACTCTCTCTGCTCATAAAATGCACACAAGGGGCTTTTGTGCTGGTGAGCGGCCCTGGGAGTAGGTGCGTGCTTGTCTCTGTGATGCCCCAGGACTGGTCCCTTTCCTCCCTGCATTTGCAGACAGTGGCAGTGATGCACTGCCTGGCCTACAACTCCCGTAAGCTCACAGGGGGACCCAGGAGGGTAGAGTTTTTTGGCACTGATGCTCTGCTTATAAACCCTGGTTGATGTGAGGGTAACAGGGACTGTTCCTGTTTTGACTGGTACCGTGTGTGTGTGTCCTTTTCCATAATAGTCATATATTTCAAAACTGAATCTTCTGTCCTGCAGGTCTATGGGAATGAAAGAGTGCCCTATCCAATCTCAGCAGCTCCGTGCAGGTTCTACCCCTCGGAATATCCACCTGCACCATTCTTGGGTTACAGGCCACCGCCACCGAGTCCACCCTGGTGCTCTCCAGGACCTTATCAAACACCTCTGTCTCCACTCTTTGGTAAGACGAAAGCATATAACTCTGTTTCCGTGTTGAGTATTTGCAAGGAAGGGAAGAAGTCACTCCAGGGCTTTGCAAAGCCTGGGGAAATCAGACGTAAGGCATGGTAACATACTTCTAGGTTCTTAGCACACATATTTATTTGATGGACCGACTGATTTCCCCATCTTGACCTGGGAAGCAGGTGTCTCTTGAAGAGGAAAAAAATCTCTTCTGACAGAAAGCAAAAATGTCACTGATAAACACATGCCTTCAACATAGAACATGTTCAGGGATCTGTGACAGATGAAACACACCCTTAGTGATTTGTCTAGCTAGTCTGAGCTATGACATTGCACAGATAATTAGTCAAGAAAATACCAGAAACTAGAAGATGTGGTCTCTACATCGAGAGTCAGGAGAGATGCCACTGCTGTGTTCTGGTGTGGGAACCAGCGTGACGCGGTGAAGGAAGGCTTGGGAGTGTTGTAATGCTTGACGAGGGTCCACACAGGAAAGCCTGATCCTCCATCCTTTCTGTGGTTTTTCTCCAATGCAGGACCTGGGGCGGCTCCGGTGCAGCCCGGCAGCTCCCGCCAGCCTGAGGCAGCCCTGGAGGCCCAGGTAAGTGGGGTGTCGTTGTCGGTTGGAAGTCGTTCTGGAAAATGTGATCATTTTGTTTTCCCAGCAGCCGCTCCTGGCCTCGTCTCCAGATTGTGTGTTCTGTGACAGATCTGGCATTTCATTACGTTTGAAATTCAAACTCTTGCCCAGGAGCCAGTGGGCTTCTCCCCTGAGCCCCGTCACCTTGGGTGGTGCCTACAGAAGCCATCAGGGAGTTCATGGAAGCTGAGGAGTGCAGACTTTGTGTGTTTCTCGAAATAGCATGAGGAGGGTGAGCCCTCGCTCTGCACTGACTTCTGGCTCGTCTGACTCCTTTTTACCTCCTTCACTTGGGATTGCTCTTGGGTCACTGAGACAGGTTCCTGTCGTCATTCTTTGACAGGTTTTCTGGCTCAGGCTGGGGATTCTCCTGTTTAGAATGTCCACTCAAGTCCTGGTAACTGAAAATTGAGCAAAGCCCTCCCTCCGGCTTTACACCGTGTGCTTTGTGCACCTGTGAGTCTTCGTGGGTGTAGTAAATGTCACAGCCCATCACTGTCTTTTCTGGGGAGGTAACTGTATCTTCCACGCTCCCTCCAGTTGCACTCTGGGTAGAAAAGCCTGACTCTCAGAGATGCTGCATTTGTAGTAGGAAATAGAGGCTGGAACTGGAAGTGCCCGCAGCGAAAATGCCTGTTCCCTGCAGGGGGATTCCAATAGGCAGCAAAGTGGTGACATTGTATCCCTCACCCTGCACTGGGTGGGTCCTGCCCTGGAAGCTGTCAGAGCTGCTCCACTGTGTGATCACACACTGTGGGATTTTGCGCATGAGCTAAAATCCCTTTGATGTCAGCTGTGGGACTGAGACTTCCCACTTCACTTTCCCATAGGCTGCACATAGTGTGCGTTTCGTAGTGAACTTAAAATGCAGATGTCCCTGAGAATGAGGATGATTGTAGCGGAGCCTGACTACCTTCTGAGAACAACCTCGTCTCCTCTGGAGCACTTGGGCAGTGCCCCCGCAGGATTCCAGGATGCCCAGCTCTCCAGAGTTCTTTACACCCAGGGGCAGCCCCTGCAGGGAGGAGAGGGGCCCTTTGTGAGGAGGGAGCAGAGAGCGCCTGGCAGGGGTCTGCAGAGAGAGTGATGACCCTGCTGTGGCTCTGCTCCCATGTGTGGAGAATGGGCTCTCCACGTCCTTTCTTTCTCCGTGTTCCTAATCCACACCAAGCAAGCTTCCATGGTGTTGGGGAAGGCAGTGGGGAGGGCTATTCTGCTCAGAGAGGCTGCCTGTTGGGAAGGCGCTACTTGGGCAGTGTGCTGGAACCTCTCTGTGCATGGTCTCAGGCAGGCCCCTTGGCTTCTTCCACGTACAGGCAGCGGTGGTGATGTGTGGCGACCGTGCTTTATCCCCATGTCCTCCTGTGTGGCCCAGGCTGCAGGCAGGCCCCAGAGGGATGGGTGGACTGTGTGGCACTGTGCTGCTGTCTGGGCACCTGATGGAGGGGAGGGTGCCCGGTGCTGACAGCTGCTGCGTTGGGTTCCAGCTTTTGTCCGTTTTGATCCTTTTGTCTGTCATCCAACCCAGCTCTCCCTTGTGTTCTGCAGGTGACACTGGGGGTTGGAGGGCCCCATCCTTTCACACGACCAGCCTGCATGGCATGCCTCATAAGCAGCCCATCATCACCCAGTGGGCCGCCTGCACCTGGGCCACCCTTGTGCCCTGTGCAGCCTCGCCCACCAGCACCACCTGCTCCACTTGGTAAGATTAAAACATATTACTCTGTTTCTTTTTTGAGTCACTGCAAAAGAAGGGCAGATCGCTCTCCAGAGCTTCCCAGTGCATGGGCAACCCTGAATGGGGCCACTGGCGTGTTCCTCTAGTCCCTTAGCACACACACTTGATGGACCGCGTCTTCCCCACCCAGACCTGGGGAGGAGGTGTCTCTTGTAGAATGAAAAAGAGTCCTCTGATGGAAGGAAGATATGCTTGTGTTTCACACGGGCTTTCAACATCGACCACGTTCTAGGCTCCCTGAAGGAGAAGCCTGCCCATATCATCTTCTCCAGCGAGTGGAGCCTGGACCTTCCACAGCTGATGATTAGCTATGCAAACACCTGAACCTGTGGCCTGTGGTATCTTCCTCAAGGGTCCTGACACCTGTCTCCCACTCAGTGTGATGTGAGAAAGCTTGTAATCTGTCAGGGAAGGCTCAAACGTTGTTATGCTTCAGCAAACTAACATGTTTTGTAAGACAGTAAACACTGAAAGGTGTTTTCTTTTTGTATTTTATCAACGCTGAGCAGCTAGTTTACAGCGCGGAAGGATATAGGTGAGTTGTAAATAGAATACATGCTTACTTAGCATGAAGGCTTCCCTGGATTGAATCACCGGTACCTTCATATAAAAAGGCTTTAAATGTTACAAAACTACAGTGTGGAAATCTAAGTTTCATACCCTTCCTTTTTACATGAATTATTAGTGTGCATGTTGAAATATACATTAACTGATTAAATATTTTGTCCAGAAAATGCTGTCTTTCAACTTCTTTTCTGCAGATTTCTATTGAACTACCTACAAAACAGTATAGACGCCTACTGGGGTTTCAGTTTATACTAAAGATACTCTCATTAATGTATGTCTCACTGCGTTCTACAGATGCTACATCAATGTGTCCATCTGAAGAAGTGAAAGAAAAATCTTCTTACAATATGGAGGTACTTCCTCTTGTTAATAATTTTCCCATTATTTAAAAGTTTAAGTATAACACATTAATAAAAAATAAACAGGGGTTTGTTTTCACATTGCAGTCTCTCATTTCCATTTGTGGATTAAACGTTTTAACTACAATTTTTAATGTATTACTGAGAAATTATTCTTTCCTTAATGTCACAAGACAACATGACGTAATTTTATAATATGCCACACTGATCTAATCAAACCACTGATTGTATCTAAACACATTCATTTGGGGTCTTGAAATAATATTTTCTTAAAGAACATTGAAACATGGTACTTACGAGTGGAGGTTAGGTTTCCTTGCATTCTTTCTCCTTTTCATAGCTATCGTCATATGAAAGTTATGAAGGGAAGTCTGGCCTTGAATGTAGGGGCTTTTGCCCTTTTCCAGCCCATCGCCAGTAACAGTGCTGTAGTTTCCCTTGCGACTTCCTCTGATGCTTGACCCCGCAGCCTTTGGCCCAGGCTGCCCTTCCCCGGAAGCGCCCTCGCTTCCCCCTGTGTGCACTGGGTTGTGTCTCTGAAGACCCAGTGCGGGCTTCCCAGCGCTCCGTGACCTAGCGACCTGCCACGGGCTCTCCTGTCCCTTGTGCCGTTCGCCGTATGCCTCCGCCCTGGGTTGGAGAGCGGTCAGACTTCTGCGTGGCGAGTCGTCTTCCTGGCTCCCTCCCGGTGGCAGAGTCGAGAGAAGGGCCTCCCTTTTATGTGTATCGGCAGCTCCTCCCAGGGGAGAGGGCTTATGATCTGAGAGGTGGCGTGCGTACTTGTTGTCCCCATGACTAACTGGGGGAAAGAGCCCGTGCGTGAATGTGATGGTTTCTGGCGTTCGGTTCTTGTTTAATTGCCCTCTGTGTTCCTAGGGGTTGGCGACTGAGCCAGCAACCGATAGCCAGACGTTTGGACTTGCTCCAGGGCCAGTCACAGCGCATGACACGTTGAGCTGTGTTGATGGAGCTGGCCCAGCTGACACGTTCGGTAAGCTAGTGTACACGTCTGGGGCTTTGCTGTCCCTCTCTTGGCTTGATCAGGCGTCTGTCCAGAAACTCAATTTTCGGAGGGAGCAGTGCAGCTCTGCGGTAGAGTGAATGCATGCTTAGCCTGCAGGACTTCCTGGATTCGATGGCCACTGCCTCCCTTAAACAGAACGCCTACTGTGAAACACCTGAAAGGTGTAGGTCCTGGCACAGTATCCGTCCCCTTTTGGGCGGTTGGCCTTTGCCACCTGTCCTCACAGAGATCCCAGCACGACGGCGCTTCTCCTTCCAGGAAGTGCTTTAGCCCCCTGACCTCCTTTTGTGCCCCTTGGTTGCACTGAAGCACGCATGAGTTGGGGATAGGTGAGGAGAGGAGGGGGGGTTTGAAGTCCCCAGAGGTTCGTGTCCCCATTAATGTACGTGTGACTCCTTCTTACAGGCCACGTGACAGTGCCCCAAAGCGGAGAACCGGACGAGGCCGATTTCTTTTCTGATAAAGAGGTACCGTCTCCCTTTGTCACTGTTCTTCTCCTTCGTTCGGTAGGTAAGCGTCAGGGCACGCTGCAGCGGGGACGCCTGGGTGCTTTGAGCCTGCGTCCCCAAGTTTGCATTTGCCCGGGAAGGTCTGCGGGCTTACAGGGTTTATCCCAGTGCACACCTCCTACAGTTACCGGGTGCTTCACGTCGTGTGACTGCACGACCGACGCACCTGCAGTAATTTTGGAGACTCACCTCGTGAAACGGGTGTCTGTATCTACGTGGTGTGGCCCAGTTCTTTTCCGTTAGCGTTTATGAGGGGACGCTGGAGGCGGACAGAGCCCTGTGGCAGTCAGGTGCTTTCCTGTCGTCGTTTGATCTTGGCTTTTTTTCCTGGGGCCATCCCGATCTGAAAGTTACCAGGGGATGTCTGGCCTTGAGTGTAGGGGCTTTTGCCCTTTTCCAGCCCATCGCCAGTAACAGTGCTGTAGTTTCCCTTGCGACTTCCTCTGATGCTTGACCCCGCAGCCTTTGGCCCAGGCTGCCCTTCCCCGGAAGCGCCCTCGCTTCCCCCTGTGTGCACTGGGTTGTGTCTCTGAAGACCCAGTGCGGGCTTCCCAGCGCTCCGTGACCTAGCGACCTGCCACGGGCTCTCCTGTCCCTTGTGCCGTTCGCCGTATGCCTCCGCCCTGGGTTGGAGAGCGGTCAGACTTCTGCGTGGCGAGTCGTCTTCCTGGCTCCCTCCCGGTGGCAGAGTCGAGAGAAGGGCCTCCCTTTTATGTGTATCGGCAGCTCCTCCCAGGGGAGAGGGCTTATGATCTGAGAGGTGGCGTGCGTACTTGTTGTCCCCATGACTAACTGGGGGAAAGAGCCCGTGCGTGAATGTGATGGTTTCTGGCGTTCGGTTCTTGTTTAATTGCCCTCTGTGTTCCTAGGGGTTGGCGACTGAGCCAGCAACCGATAGCCAGACGTTTGGACTTGCTCCAGGGCCAGTCACAGCGCATGACACGTTGAGCTGTGTTGATGGAGCTGGCCCAGCTGACACGTTCGGTAAGCTAGTGTACACGTCTGGGGCTTTGCTGTCCCTCTCTTGGCTTGATCAGGCGTCTGTCCAGAAACTCAATTTTCGGAGGGAGCAGTGCAGCTCTGCGGTAGAGTGAATGCATGCTTAGCCTGCAGGACTTCCTGGATTCGATGGCCACTGCCTCCCTTAAACAGAACGCCTACTGTGAAACACCTGAAAGGTGTAGGTCCTGGCACAGTATCCGTCCCCTTTTGGGCGGTTGGCCTTTGCCACCTGTCCTCACAGAGATCCCAGCACGACGGCGCTTCTCCTTCCAGGAAGTGCTTTAGCCCCCTGACCTCCTTTTGTGCCCCTTGGTTGCACTGAAGCACGCATGAGTTGGGGATAGGTGAGGAGAGGAGGGGGGGTTTGAAGTCCCCAGAGGTTCGTGTCCCCATTAATGTACGTGTGACTCCTTCTTACAGGCCACGTGACAGTGCCCCAAAGCGGAGAACCGGACGAGGCCGATTTCTTTTCTGATAAAGAGGTACCGTCTCCCTTTGTCACTGTTCTTCTCCTTCGTTCGGTAGGTAAGCGTCAGGGCACGCTGCAGCGGGGACGCCTGGGTGCTTTGAGCCTGCGTCCCCAAGTTTGCATTTGCCCGGGAAGGTCTGCGGGCTTACAGGGTTTATCCCAGTGCACACCTCCTACAGTTACCGGGTGCTTCACGTCGTGTGACTGCACGACCGACGCACCTGCAGTAATTTTGGAGACTCACCTCGTGAAACGGGTGTCTGTATCTACGTGGTGTGGCCCAGTTCTTTTCCGTTAGCGTTTATGAGGGGACGCTGGAGGCGGACAGAGCCCTGTGGCAGTCAGGTGCTTTCCTGTCGTCGTTTGATCTTGGCTTTTTTTCCTGGGGCCATCCCGATCTGAAAGTTACCAGGGGATGTCTGGCCTTGAGTGTAGGGGCTTTTGCCCTTTTCCAGCCCATCGCCAGTAACAGTGCTGTAGTTTCCCTTGCGACTTCCTCTGATGCTTGACCCCGCAGCCTTTGGCCCAGGCTGCCCTTCCCCGGAAGCGCCCTCGCTTCCCCCTGTGTGCACTGGGTTGTGTCTCTGAAGACCCAGTGCGGGCTTCCCAGCGCTCCGTGACCTAGCGACCTGCCACGGGCTCTCCTGTCCCTTGTGCCGTTCGCCGTATGCCTCCGCCCTGGGTTGGAGAGCGGTCAGACTTCTGCGTGGCGAGTCGTCTTCCTGGCTCCCTCCCGGTGGCAGAGTCGAGAGAAGGGCCTCCCTTTTATGTGTATCGGCAGCTCCTCCCAGGGGAGAGGGCTTATGATCTGAGAGGTGGCGTGCGTACTTGTTGTCCCCATGACTAACTGGGGGAAAGAGCCCGTGCGTGAATGTGATGGTTTCTGGCGTTCGGTTCTTGTTTAATTGCCCTCTGTGTTCCTAGGGGTTGGCGACTGAGCCAGCAACCGATAGCCAGACGTTTGGACTTGCTCCAGGGCCAGTCACAGCGCATGACACGTTGAGCTGTGTTGATGGAGCTGGCCCAGCTGACACGTTCGGTAAGCTAGTGTACACGTCTGGGGCTTTGCTGTCCCTCTCTTGGCTTGATCAGGCGTCTGTCCAGAAACTCAATTTTCGGAGGGAGCAGTGCAGCTCTGCGGTAGAGTGAATGCATGCTTAGCCTGCAGGACTTCCTGGATTCGATGGCCACTGCCTCCCTTAAACAGAACGCCTACTGTGAAACACCTGAAAGGTGTAGGTCCTGGCACAGTATCCGTCCCCTTTTGGGCGGTTGGCCTTTGCCACCTGTCCTCACAGAGATCCCAGCACGACGGCGCTTCTCCTTCCAGGAAGTGCTTTAGCCCCCTGACCTCCTTTTGTGCCCCTTGGTTGCACTGAAGCACGCATGAGTTGGGGATAGGTGAGGAGAGGAGGGGGGGGTTTGAAGTCCCCAGAGGTTCGTGTCCCCATTAATGTACGTGTGACTCCTTCTTACAGGCCACGTGACAGTGCCCCAAAGCGGAGAACCGGACGAGGCCGATTTCTTTTCTGATAAAGAGGTACCGTCTCCCTTTGTCACTGTTCTTCTCCTTCGTTCGGTAGGTAAGCGTCAGGGCACGCTGCAGCGGGGACGCCTGGGTGCTTTGAGCCTGCGTCCCCAAGTTTGCATTTGCCCGGGAAGGTCTGCGGGCTTACAGGGTTTATCCCAGTGCACACCTCCTACAGTTACCGGGTGCTTCACGTCGTGTGACTGCACGACCGACGCACCTGCAGTAATTTTGGAGACTCACCTCGTGAAACGGGTGTCTGTATCTACGTGGTGTGGCCCAGTTCTTTTCCGTTAGCGTTTATGAGGGGACGCTGGAGGCGGACAGAGCCCTGTGGCAGTCAGGTGCTTTCCTGTCGTCGTTTGATCTTGGCTTTTTTTCCTGGGGCCATCCCGATCTGAAAGTTACCAGGGGATGTCTGGCCTTGAGTGTAGGGGCTTTTGCCCTTTTCCAGCCCATCGCCAGTAACAGTGCTGTAGTTTCCCTTGCGACTTCCTCTGATGCTTGACCCCGCAGCCTTTGGCCCAGGCTGCCCTTCCCCGGAAGCGCCCTCGCTTCCCCCTGTGTGCACTGGGTTGTGTCTCTGAAGACCCAGTGCGGGCTTCCCAGCGCTCCGTGACCTAGCGACCTGCCACGGGCTCTCCTGTCCCTTGTGCCGTTCGCCGTATGCCTCCGCCCTGGGTTGGAGAGCGGTCAGACTTCTGCGTGGCGAGTCGTCTTCCTGGCTCCCTCCCGGTGGCAGAGTCGAGAGAAGGGCCTCCCTTTTATGTGTATCGGCAGCTCCTCCCAGGGGAGAGGGCTTATGATCTGAGAGGTGGCGTGCGTACTTGTTGTCCCCATGACTAACTGGGGGAAAGAGCCCGTGCGTGAATGTGATGGTTTCTGGCGTTCGGTTCTTGTTTAATTGCCCTCTGTGTTCCTAGGGGTTGGCGACTGAGCCAGCAACCGATAGCCAGACGTTTGGACTTGCTCCAGGGCCAGTAACAGCGCATGACACGTTGAGCTGTGTTGATGGAGCTGGCCCAGCTGACACGTTCGGTAAGCTAGTGTACACGTCTGGGGCTTTGCTGTCCCTCTCTTGGCTTGATCAGGCGTCTGTCCAGAAACTCAATTTTCGGAGGGAGCAGTGCAGCTCTGCGGTAGAGTGAATGCATGCTTAGCCTGCAGGACTTCCTGGATTCGATGCCCACTGCCTCCCTTAAACAGAACGCCTACTGTGAAACACCTGAAAGGTGTAGGTCCTGGCACAGTATCCGTCCCCTTTTGGGCGGTTGGCCTTTGCCACCTGTCCTCACAGAGATCCCAGCACGACGGCGCTTCTCCTTCCAGGAAGTGCTTTAGCCCCCTGACCTCCTTTTGTGCCCCTTGGTTGCACTGAAGCACGCATGAGTTGGGGATAGGTGAGGAGAGGAGGGGGGGGGTTTGAAGTCCCCAGAGGTTCGTGTCCCCATTAATGTACGTGTGACTCCTTCTTACAGGCCACGTGACAGTGCCCCAAAGCGGAGAACCGGACGAGGCCGATTTCTTTTCTGATAAAGAGGTACCGTCTCCCTTTGTCACTGTTCTTCTCCTTCGTTCGGTAGGTAAGCGTCAGGGCACGCTGCAGCGGGGACGCCTGGGTGCTTTGAGCCTGCGTCCCCAAGTTTGCATTTGCCCGGGAAGGTCTGCGGGCTTACAGGGTTTATCCCAGTGCACACCTCCTACAGTTACCGGGTGCTTCACGTCGTGTGACTGCACGACCGACGCACCTGCAGTAATTTTGGAGACTCACCTCGTGAAACGGGTGTCTGTATCTACGTGGTGTGGCCCAGTTCTTTTCCGTTAGCGTTTATGAGGGGACGCTGGAGGCGGACAGAGCCCTGTGGCAGTCAGGTGCTTTCCTGTCGTCGTTTGATCTTGGCTTTTTTTCCTGGGGCCATCCCGATCTGAAAGTTACCAGGGGATGTCTGGCCTTGAGTGTAGGGGCTTTTGCCCTTTTCCAGCCCATCGCCAGTAACAGTGCTGTAGTTTCCCTTGCGACTTCCTCTGATGCTTGACCCCGCAGCCTTTGGCCCAGGCTGCCCTTCCCCGGAAGCGCCCTCGCTTCCCCCTGTGTGCACTGGGTTGTGTCTCTGAAGACCCAGTGCGGGCTTCCCAGCGCTCCGTGACCTAGCGACCTGCCACGGGCTCTCCTGTCCCTTGTGCCGTTCGCCGTATGCCTCCGCCCTGGGTTGGAGAGCGGTCAGACTTCTGCGTGGCGAGTCGTCTTCCTGGCTCCCTCCCGGTGGCAGAGTCGAGAGAAGGGCCTCCCTTTTATGTGTATCGGCAGCTCCTCCCAGGGGAGAGGGCTTATGATCTGAGAGGTGGCGTGCGTACTTGTTGTCCCCATGACTAACTGGGGGAAAGAGCCCGTGCGTGAATGTGATGGTTTCTGGCGTTCGGTTCTTGTTTAATTGCCCTCTGTGTTCCTAGGGGTTGGCGACTGAGCCAGCAACCGATAGCCAGACGTTTGGACTTGCTCCAGGGCCAGTAACAGCGCATGACACGTTGAGCTGTGTTGATGGAGCTGGCCCAGCTGACACGTTCGGTAAGCTAGTGTACACGTCTGGGGCTTTGCTGTCCCTCTCTTGGCTTGATCAGGCGTCTGTCCAGAAACTCAATTTTCGGAGGGAGCAGTGCAGCTCTGCGGTAGAGTGAATGCATGCTTAGCCTGCAGGACTTCCTGGATTCGATGGCCACTGCCTCCCTTAAACAGAACGCCTACTGTGAAACACCTGAAAGGTGTAGGTCCTGGCACAGTATCCGTCCCCTTTTGGGCGGTTGGCCTTTGCCACCTGTCCTCACAGAGATCCCAGCACGACGGCGCTTCTCCTTCCAGGAAGTGCTTTAGCCCCCTGACCTCCTTTTGTGCCCCTTGGTTGCACTGAAGCACGCATGAGTTGGGGATAGGTGAGGAGAGGAGGGGGGGGTTTGAAGTCCCCAGAGGTTCGTGTCCCCATTAATGTACGTGTGACTCCTTCTTACAGGCCACGTGACAGTGCCCCAAAGCGGAGAACCGGACGAGGCCGATTTCTTTTCTGATAAAGAGGTACCGTCTCCCTTTGTCACTGTTCTTCTCCTTCGTTCGGTAGGTAAGCGTCAGGGCACGCTGCAGCGGGGACGCCTGGGTGCTTTGAGCCTGCGTCCCCAAGTTTGCATTTGCCCGGGAAGGTCTGCGGGCTTACAGGGTTTATCCCAGTGCACACCTCCTACAGTTACCGGGTGCTTCACGTCGTGTGACTGCACGACCGACGCACCTGCAGTAATTTTGGAGACTCACCTCGTGAAACGGGTGTCTGTATCTACGTGGTGTGGCCCAGTTCTTTTCCGTTAGCGTTTATGAGGGGACGCTGGAGGCGGACAGAGCCCTGTGGCAGTCAGGTGCTTTCCTGTCGTCGTTTGATCTTGGCTTTTTTTCCTGGGGCCATCCCGATCTGAAAGTTACCAGGGGATGTCTGGCCTTGAGTGTAGGGGCTTTTGCCCTTTTCCAGCCCATCGCCAGTAACAGTGCTGTAGTTTCCCTTGCGACTTCCTCTGATGCTTGACCCCGCAGCCTTTGGCCCAGGCTGCCCTTCCCCGGAAGCGCCCTCGCTTCCCCCTGTGTGCACTGGGTTGTGTCTCTGAAGACCCAGTGCGGGCTTCCCAGCGCTCCGTGACCTAGCGACCTGCCACGGGCTCTCCTGTCCCTTGTGCCGTTCGCCGTATGCCTCCGCCCTGGGTTGGAGAGCGGTCAGACTTCTGCGTGGCGAGTCGTCTTCCTGGCTCCCTCCCGGTGGCAGAGTCGAGAGAAGGGCCTCCCTTTTATGTGTATCGGCAGCTCCTCCCAGGGGAGAGGGCTTATGATCTGAGAGGTGGCGTGCGTACTTGTTGTCCCCATGACTAACTGGGGGAAAGAGCCCGTGCGTGAATGTGATGGTTTCTGGCGTTCGGTTCTTGTTTAATTGCCCTCTGTGTTCCTAGGGGTTGGCGACTGAGCCAGCAACCGATAGCCAGACGTTTGGACTTGCTCCAGGGCCAGTAACAGCGCATGACACGTTGAGCTGTGTTGATGGAGCTGGCCCAGCTGACACGTTCGGTAAGCTAGTGTACACGTCTGGGGCTTTGCTGTCCCTCTCTTGGCTTGATCAGGCGTCTGTCCAGAAACTCAATTTTCGGAGGGAGCAGTGCAGCTCTGCGGTAGAGTGAATGCATGCTTAGCCTGCAGGACTTCCTGGATTCGATGCCCACTGCCTCCCTTAAACAGAACGCCTACTGTGAAACACCTGAAAGGTGTAGGTCCTGGCACAGTATCCGTCCCCTTTTGGGCGGTTGGCCTTTGCCACCTGTCCTCACAGAGATCCCAGCACGACGGCGCTTCTCCTTCCAGGAAGTGCTTTAGCCCCCTGACCTCCTTTTGTGCCCCTTGGTTGCACTGAAGCACGCATGAGTTGGGGATAGGTGAGGAGAGGAGGGGGGGGTTTGAAGTCCCCAGAGGTTCGTGTCCCCATTAATGTACGTGTGACTCCTTCTTACAGGCCACGTGACAGTGCCCCAAAGCGGAGAACCGGACGAGGCCAGTTTCTTTTCTGATAAAGAGGTACCGTCTCCCTTTGTCACTGTTCTTCTCCTTCGTTCGGTAGGTAAGCGTCAGGGCACGCTGCAGCGGGGACGCCTGGGTGCTTTGAGCCTGCGTCCCCAAGTTTGCATTTGCCCGGGAAGGTCTGCGGGCTTACAGGGTTTATCCCAGTGCACACCTCCTACAGTTACCGGGTGCTTCACGTCGTGTGACTGCACGACCGACGCACCTGCAGTAATTTTGGAGACTCACCTCGTGAAACGGGTGTCTGTATCTACGTGGTGTGGCCCAGTTCTTTTCCGTTAGCGTTTATGAGGGGACGCTGGAGGCGGACAGAGCCCTGTGGCAGTCAGGTGCTTTCCTGTCGTCGTTTGATCTTGGCTTTTTTTCCTGGGGCCATCCCGATCTGAAAGTTACCAGGGGATGTCTGGCCTTGAGTGTAGGGGCTTTTGCCCTTTTCCAGCCCATCGCCAGTAACAGTGCTGTAGTTTCCCTTGCGACTTCCTCTGATGCTTGACCCCGCAGCCTTTGGCCCAGGCTGCCCTTCCCCGGAAGCGCCCTCGCTTCCCCCTGTGTGCACTGGGTTGTGTCTCTGAAGACCCAGTGCGGGCTTCCCAGCGCTCCGTGACCTAGCGACCTGCCACGGGCTCTCCTGTCCCTTGTGCCGTTCGCCGTATGCCTCCGCCCTGGGTTGGAGAGCGGTCAGACTTCTGCGTGGCGAGTCGTCTTCCTGGCTCCCTCCCGGTGGCAGAGTCGAGAGAAGGGCCTCCCTTTTATGTGTATCGGCAGCTCCTCCCAGGGGAGAGGGCTTATGATCTGAGAGGTGGCGTGCGTACTTGTTGTCCCCATGACTAACTGGGGGAAAGAGCCCGTGCGTGAATGTGATGGTTTCTGGCGTTCGGTTCTTGTTTAATTGCCCTCTGTGTTCCTAGGGGTTGGCGACTGAGCCAGCAACCGATAGCCAGACGTTTGGACTTGCTCCAGGGCCAGTAACAGCGCATGACACGTTGAGCTGTGTTGATGGAGCTGGCCCAGCTGACACGTTCGGTAAGCTAGTGTACACGTCTGGGGCTTTGCTGTCCCTCTCTTGGCTTGATCAGGCGTCTGTCCAGAAACTCAATTTTCGGAGGGAGCAGTGCAGCTCTGCGGTAGAGTGAATGCATGCTTAGCCTGCAGGACTTCCTGGATTCGATGCCCACTGCCTCCCTTAAACAGAACGCCTACTGTGAAACACCTGAAAGGTGTAGGTCCTGGCACAGTATCCGTCCCCTTTTGGGCGGTTGGCCTTTGCCACCTGTCCTCACAGAGATCCCAGCACGACGGCGCTTCTCCTTCCAGGAAGTGCTTTAGCCCCCTGACCTCCTTTTGTGCCCCTTGGTTGCACTGAAGCACGCATGAGTTGGGGATAGGTGAGGAGAGGAGGGGGGGGTTTGAAGTCCCCAGAGGTTCGTGTCCCCATTAATGTACGTGTGACTCCTTCTTACAGGCCACGTGACAGTGCCCCAAAGCGGAGAACCGGACGAGGCCGATTTCTTTTCTGATAAAGAGGTACCGTCTCCCTTTGTCACTGTTCTTCTCCTTCGTTCGGTAGGTAAGCGTCAGGGCACGCTGCAGCGGGGACGCCTGGGTGCTTTGAGCCTGCGTCCCCAAGTTTGCATTTGCCCGGGAAGGTCTGCGGGCTTACAGGGTTTATCCCAGTGCACACCTCCTACAGTTACCGGGTGCTTCACGTCGTGTGACTGCACGACCGACGCACCTGCAGTAATTTTGGAGACTCACCTCGTGAAACGGGTGTCTGTATCTACGTGGTGTGGCCCAGTTCTTTTCCGTTAGCGTTTATGAGGGGACGCTGGAGGCGGACAGAGCCCTGTGGCAGTCAGGTGCTTTCCTGTCGTCGTTTGATCTTGGCTTTTTTTCCTGGGGCCATCCCGATCTGAAAGTTACCAGGGGATGTCTGGCCTTGAGTGTAGGGGCTTTTGCCCTTTTCCAGCCCATCGCCAGTAACAGTGCTGTAGTTTCCCTTGCGACTTCCTCTGATGCTTGACCCCGCAGCCTTTGGCCCAGGCTGCCCTTCCCCGGAAGCGCCCTCGCTTCCCCCTGTGTGCACTGGGTTGTGTCTCTGAAGACCCAGTGCGGGCTTCCCAGCGCTCCGTGACCTAGCGACCTGCCACGGGCTCTCCTGTCCCTTGTGCCGTTCGCCGTATGCCTCCGCCCTGGGTTGGAGAGCGGTCAGACTTCTGCGTGGCGAGTCGTCTTCCTGGCTCCCTCCCGGTGGCAGAGTCGAGAGAAGGGCCTCCCTTTTATGTGTATCGGCAGCTCCTCCCAGGGGAGAGGGCTTATGATCTGAGAGGTGGCGTGCGTACTTGTTGTCCCCATGACTAACTGGGGGAAAGAGCCCGTGCGTGAATGTGATGGTTTCTGGCGTTCGGTTCTTGTTTAATTGCCCTCTGTGTTCCTAGGGGTTGGCGACTGAGCCAGCAACCGATAGCCAGACGTTTGGACTTGCTCCAGGGCCAGTAACAGCGCATGACACGTTGAGCTGTGTTGATGGAGCTGGCCCAGCTGACACGTTCGGTAAGCTAGTGTACACGTCTGGGGCTTTGCTGTCCCTCTCTTGGCTTGATCAGGCGTCTGTCCAGAAACTCAATTTTCGGAGGGAGCAGTGCAGCTCTGCGGTAGAGTGAATGCATGCTTAGCCTGCAGGACTTCCTGGATTCGATGCCCACTGCCTCCCTTAAACAGAACGCCTACTGTGAAACACCTGGAAGGTGTAGGTCCTGGCACAGTATCCGTCCCCTTTTGGGCGGTTGGCCTTTGCCACCTGTCCTCACAGAGATCCCAGCACGACGGCGCTTCTCCTTCCAGGAAGCGCTTTAGCCCCCTGACCTCCTTTTGTGCCCCTTGGTTGCACTGAAGCACGCATGAGTTGGGGATAGGTGAGGAGAGGAGGGGGGGGTTTGAAGTCCCCAGAGGTTCGTGTCCCCATTAATGTACGTGTGACTCCTTCTTACAGGCCACGTGACAGTGCCCCAAAGCGGAGAACCGGACGAGGCCGATTTCTTTTCTGATAAAGAGGTACCGTCTCCCTTTGTCACTGTTCTTCTCCTTCGTTCGGTAGGTAAGCGTCAGGGCACGCTGCAGCGGGGACGCCTGGGTGCTTTGAGCCTGCGTCCCCAAGTTTGCATTTGCCCGGGAAGGTCTGCGGGCTTACAGGGTTTATCCCAGTGCACACCTCCTACAGTTACCGGGTGCTTCACGTCGTGTGACTGCACGACCGACGCACCTGCAGTAATTTTGGAGACTCACCTCGTGAAACGGGTGTCTGTATCTACGTGGTGTGGCCCAGTTCTTTTCCGTTAGCATTTATGAGGGGACGCTGGAGGCGGACAGAGCCCTGTGGCAGTCAGGTGCTTTCCTGTCGTCGTTTGATCTTGGCTTTTTTTCCTGGGGCCATCCCGATCTGAAAGTTACCAGGGGATGTCTGGCCTTGAGTGTAGGGGCTTTTGCCCTTTTCCAGCCCATCGCCAGTAACAGTGCTGTAGTTTCCCTTGCGACTTCCTCTGATGCTTGACCCCGCAGCCTTTGGCCCAGGCTGCCCTTCCCCGGAAGCGCCCTCGCTTCCCCCTGTGTGCACTGGGTTGTGTCTCTGAAGACCCAGTGCGGGCTTCCCAGCGCTCCGTGACCTAGCGACCTGCCACGGGCTCTCCTGTCCCTTGTGCCGTTCGCCGTATGCCTCCGCCCTGGGTTGGAGAGCGGTCAGACTTCTGCGTGGCGAGTCGTCTTCCTGGCTCCCTCCCGGTGGCAGAGTCGAGAGAAGGGCCTCCCTTTTATGTGTATCGGCAGCTCCTCCCAGGGGAGAGGGCTTATGATCTGAGAGGTGGCGTGCGTACTTGTTGTCCCCATGACTAACTGGGGGAAAGAGCCCGTGCGTGAATGTGATGGTTTCTGGCGTTCGGTTCTTGTTTAATTGCCCTCTGTGTTCCTAGGGGTTGGCGACTGAGCCAGCAACCGATAGCCAGACGTTTGGACTTGCTCCAGGGCCAGTCACAGCGCATGACACGTTGAGCTGTGTTGATGGAGCTGGCCCAGCTGACACGTTCGGTAAGCTAGTGTACACGTCTGGGGCTTTGCTGTCCCTCTCTTGGCTTGATCAGGCGTCTGTCCAGAAACTCAATTTTCGGAGGGAGCAGTGCAGCTCTGCGGTAGAGTGAATGCATGCTTAGCCTGCAGGACTTCCTGGATTCGATGCCCACTGCCTCCCTTAAACAGAACGCCTACTGTGAAACACCTGGAAGGTGTAGGTCCTGGCACAGTATCCGTCCCCTTTTGGGCGGTTGGCCTTTGCCACCTGTCCTCACAGAGATCCCAGCACGACGGCGCTTCTCCTTCCAGGAAGTGCTTTAGCCCCCTGACCTCCTTTTGTGCCCCTTGGTTGCACTGAAGCACGCATGAGTTGGGGATAGGTGAGGAGAGGAGGGGGGGGTTTGAAGTCCCCAGAGGTTCGTGTCCCCATTAATGTACGTGTGACTCCTTCTTACAGGCCACGTGACAGTGCCCCAAAGCGGAGAACCGGACGAGGCCGATTTCTTTTCTGATAAAGAGGTACCGTCTCCCTTTGTCACTGTTCTTCTCCTTCGTTCGGTAGGTAAGCGTCAGGGCACGCTGCAGCGGGGACGCCTGGGTGCTTTGAGCCTGCGTCCCCAAGTTTGCATTTGCCCGGGAAGGTCTGCGGGCTTACAGGGTTTATCCCAGTGCACACCTCCTACAGTTACCGGGTGCTTCACGTCGTGTGACTGCACGACCGACGCACCTGCAGTAATTTTGGAGACTCACCTCGTGAAACGGGTGTCTGTATCTACGTGGTGTGGCCCAGTTCTTTTCCGTTAGCGTTTATGAGGGGACGCTGGAGGCGGACAGAGCCCTGTGGCAGTCAGGTGCTTTCCTGTCGTCGTTTGATCTTGGCTTTTTTTCCTGGGGCCATCCCGATCTGAAAGTTACCAGGGGATGTCTGGCCTTGAGTGTAGGGGCTTTTGCCCTTTTCCAGCCCATCGCCAGTAACAGTGCTGTAGTTTCCCTTGCGACTTCCTCTGATGCTTGACCCCGCAGCCTTTGGCCCAGGCTGCCCTTCCCCGGAAGCGCCCTCGCTTCCCCCTGTGTGCACTGGGTTGTGTCTCTGAAGACCCAGTGCGGGCTTCCCAGCGCTCCGTGACCTAGCGACCTGCCACGGGCTCTCCTGTCCCTTGTGCCGTTCGCCGTATGCCTCCGCCCTGGGTTGGAGAGCGGTCAGACTTCTGCGTGGCGAGTCGTCTTCCTGGCTCCCTCCCGGTGGCAGAGTCGAGAGAAGGGCCTCCCTTTTATGTGTATCGGCAGCTCCTCCCAGGGGAGAGGGCTTATGATCTGAGAGGTGGCGTGCGTACTTGTTGTCCCCATGACTAACTGGGGGAAAGAGCCCGTGCGTGAATGTGATGGTTTCTGGCGTTCGGTTCTTGTTTAATTGCCCTCTGTGTTCCTAGGGGTTGGCGACTGAGCCAGCAACCGATAGCCAGACGTTTGGACTTGCTCCAGGGCCAGTAACAGCGCATGACACGTTGAGCTGTGTTGATGGAGCTGGCCCAGCTGACACGTTCGGTAAGCTAGTGTACACGTCTGGGGCTTTGCTGTCCCTCTCTTGGCTTGATCAGGCGTCTGTCCAGAAACTCAATTTTCGGAGGGAGCAGTGCAGCTCTGCGGTAGAGTGAATGCATGCTTAGCCTGCAGGACTTCCTGGATTCGATGCCCACTGCCTCCCTTAAACAGAACGCCTACTGTGAAACACCTGGAAGGTGTAGGTCCTGGCACAGTATCCGTCCCCTTTTGGGCGGTTGGCCTTTGCCACCTGTCCTCACAGAGATCCCAGCACGACGGCGCTTCTCCTTCCAGGAAGCGCTTTAGCCCCCTGACCTCCTTTTGTGCCCCTTGGTTGCACTGAAGCACGCATGAGTTGGGGATAGGTGAGGAGAGGAGGGGGGGGTTTGAAGTCCCCAGAGGTTCGTGTCCCCATTAATGTACGTGTGACTCCTTCTTACAGGCCACGTGACAGTGCCCCAAAGCGGAGAACCGGACGAGGCCGATTTCTTTTCTGATAAAGAGGTACCGTCTCCCTTTGTCACTGTTCTTCTCCTTCGTTCGGTAGGTAAGCGTCAGGGCACGCTGCAGCGGGGACGCCTGGGTGCTTTGAGCCTGCGTCCCCAAGTTTGCATTTGCCCGGGAAGGTCTGCGGGCTTACAGGGTTTATCCCAGTGCACACCTCCTACAGTTACCGGGTGCTTCACGTCGTGTGACTGCACGACCGACGCACCTGCAGTAATTTTGGAGACTCACCTCGTGAAACGGGTGTCTGTATCTACGTGGTGTGGCCCAGTTCTTTTCCGTTAGCGTTTATGAGGGGACGCTGGAGGCGGACAGAGCCCTGTGGCAGTCAGGTGCTTTCCTGTCGTCGTTTGATCTTGGCTTTTTTTCCTGGGGCCATCCCGATCTGAAAGTTACCAGGGGATGTCTGGCCTTGAGTGTAGGGGCTTTTGCCCTTTTCCAGCCCATCGCCAGTAACAGTGCTGTAGTTTCCCTTGCGACTTCCTCTGATGCTTGACCCCGCAGCCTTTGGCCCAGGCTGCCCTTCCCCGGAAGCGCCCTCGCTTCCCCCTGTGTGCACTGGGTTGTGTCTCTGAAGACCCAGTGCGGGCTTCCCAGCGCTCCGTGACCTAGCGACCTGCCACGGGCTCTCCTGTCCCTTGTGCCGTTCGCCGTATGCCTCCGCCCTGGGTTGGAGAGCGGTCAGACTTCTGCGTGGCGAGTCGTCTTCCTGGCTCCCTCCCGGTGGCAGAGTCGAGAGAAGGGCCTCCCTTTTATGTGTATCGGCAGCTCCTCCCAGGGGAGAGGGCTTATGATCTGAGAGGTGGCGTGCGTACTTGTTGTCCCCATGACTAACTGGGGGAAAGAGCCCGTGCGTGAATGTGATGGTTTCTGGCGTTCGGTTCTTGTTTAATTGCCCTCTGTGTTCCTAGGGGTTGGCGACTGAGCCAGCAACCGATAGCCAGACGTTTGGACTTGCTCCAGGGCCAGTAACAGCGCATGACACGTTGAGCTGTGTTGATGGAGCTGGCCCAGCTGACACGTTCGGTAAGCTAGTGTACACGTCTGGGGCTTTGCTGTCCCTCTCTTGGCTTGATCAGGCGTCTGTCCAGAAACTCAATTTTCGGAGGGAGCAGTGCAGCTCTGCGGTAGAGTGAATGCATGCTTAGCCTGCAGGACTTCCTGGATTCGATGCCCACTGCCTCCCTTAAACAGAACGCCTACTGTGAAACACCTGGAAGGTGTAGGTCCTGGCACAGTATCCGTCCCCTTTTGGGCGGTTGGCCTTTGCCACCTGTCCTCACAGAGATCCCAGCACGACGGCGCTTCTCCTTCCAGGAAGCGCTTTAGCCCCCTGACCTCCTTTTGTGCCCCTTGGTTGCACTGAAGCACGCATGAGTTGGGGATAGGTGAGGAGAGGAGGGGGGGGTTTGAAGTCCCCAGAGGTTCGTGTCCCCATTAATGTACGTGTGACTCCTTCTTACAGGCCACGTGACAGTGCCCCAAAGCGGAGAACCGGACGAGGCCGGTTTCTTTTCTGATAAAGAGGTACCGTCTCCCTTTGTCACTGTTCTTCTCCTTCGTTCGGTAGGTAAGCGTCAGGGCACGCTGCAGCGGGGACGCCTGGGTGCTTTGAGCCTGCGTCCCCAAGTTTGCATTTGCCCGGGAAGGTCTGCGGGCTTACAGGGTTTATCCCAGTGCACACCTCCTACAGTTACCGGGTGCTTCACGTCGTGTGACTGCACGACCGACGCACCTGCAGTAATTTTGGAGACTCACCTCGTGAAACGGGTGTCTGTATCTACGTGGTGTGGCCCAGTTCTTTTCCGTTAGCGTTTATGAGGGGACGCTGGAGGCGGACAGAGCCCTGTGGCAGTCAGGTGCTTTCCTGTCGTCGTTTGATCTTGGCTTTTTTTCCTGGGGCCATCCCGATCTGAAAGTTACCAGGGGATGTCTGGCCTTGAGTGTAGGGGCTTTTGCCCTTTTCCAGCCCATCGCCAGTAACAGTGCTGTAGTTTCCCTTGCGACTTCCTCTGATGCTTGACCCCGCAGCCTTTGGCCCAGGCTGCCCTTCCCCGGAAGCGCCCTCGCTTCCCCCTGTGTGCACTGGGTTGTGTCTCTGAAGACCCAGTGCGGGCTTCCCAGCGCTCCGTGACCTAGCGACCTGCCACGGGCTCTCCTGTCCCTTGTGCCGTTCGCCGTATGCCTCCGCCCTGGGTTGGAGAGCGGTCAGACTTCTGCGTGGCGAGTCGTCTTCCTGGCTCCCTCCCGGTGGCAGAGTCGAGAGAAGGGCCTCCCTTTTATGTGTATCGGCAGCTCCTCCCAGGGGAGAGGGCTTATGATCTGAGAGGTGGCGTGCGTACTTGTTGTCCCCATGACTAACTGGGGGAAAGAGCCCGTGCGTGAATGTGATGGTTTCTGGCGTTCGGTTCTTGTTTAATTGCCCTCTGTGTTCCTAGGGGTTGGCGACTGAGCCAGCAACCGATAGCCAGACGTTTGGACTTGCTCCAGGGCCAGTAACAG
Source organism: Vicugna pacos (assembly GCF_048564905.1). Taxonomy (NCBI): domain Eukaryota; kingdom Metazoa; phylum Chordata; class Mammalia; order Artiodactyla; family Camelidae; genus Vicugna; species Vicugna pacos. The sequence continues at coordinate 192,186 of NW_027328881.1, read as the reverse complement.
CGCATGACACGTTGAGCTGTGTTGATGGAGCTGGCCCAGCTGACACGTTCGGTAAGCTAGTGTACACGTCTGGGGCTTTGCTGTCCCTCTCTTGGCTTGATCAGGCGTCTGTCCAGAAACTCAATTTTCGGAGGGAGCAGTGCAGCTCTGCGGTAGAGTGAATGCATGCTTAGCCTGCAGGACTTCCTGGATTCGATGCCCACTGCCTCCCTTAAACAGAACGCCTACTGTGAAACACCTGGAAGGTGTAGGTCCTGGCACAGTATCCGTCCCCTTTTGGGCGGTTGGCCTTTGCCACCTGTCCTCACAGAGATCCCAGCACGACGGCGCTTCTCCTTCCAGGAAGCGCTTTAGCCCCCTGACCTCCTTTTGTGCCCCTTGGTTGCACTGAAGCACGCATGAGTTGGGGATAGGTGAGGAGAGGAGGGGGGGGTTTGAAGTCCCCAGAGGTTCGTGTCCCCATTAATGTACGTGTGACTCCTTCTTACAGGCCACGTGACAGTGCCCCAAAGCGGAGAACCGGACGAGGCCGATTTCTTTTCTGATAAAGAGGTACCGTCTCCCTTTGTCACTGTTCTTCTCCTTCGTTCGGTAGGTAAGCGTCAGGGCACGCTGCAGCGGGGACGCCTGGGTGCTTTGAGCCTGCGTCCCCAAGTTTGCATTTGCCCGGGAAGGTCTGCGGGCTTACAGGGTTTATCCCAGTGCACACCTCCTACAGTTACCGGGTGCTTCACGTCGTGTGACTGCACGACCGACGCACCTGCAGTAATTTTGGAGACTCACCTCGTGAAACGGGTGTCTGTATCTACGTGGTGTGGCCCAGTTCTTTTCCGTTAGCGTTTATGAGGGGACGCTGGAGGCGGACAGAGCCCTGTGGCAGTCAGGTGCTTTCCTGTCGTCGTTTGATCTTGGCTTTTTTTCCTGGGGCCATCCCGATCTGAAAGTTACCAGGGGATGTCTGGCCTTGAGTGTAGGGGCTTTTGCCCTTTTCCAGCCCATCGCCAGTAACAGTGCTGTAGTTTCCCTTGCGACTTCCTCTGATGCTTGACCCCGCAGCCTTTGGCCCAGGCTGCCCTTCCCCGGAAGCGCCCTCGCTTCCCCCTGTGTGCACTGGGTTGTGTCTCTGAAGACCCAGTGCGGGCTTCCCAGCGCTCCGTGACCTAGCGACCTGCCACGGGCTCTCCTGTCCCTTGTGCCGTTCGCCGTATGCCTCCGCCCTGGGTTGGAGAGCGGTCAGACTTCTGCGTGGCGAGTCGTCTTCCTGGCTCCCTCCCGGTGGCAGAGTCGAGAGAAGGGCCTCCCTTTTATGTGTATCGGCAGCTCCTCCCAGGGGAGAGGGCTTATGATCTGAGAGGTGGCGTGCGTACTTGTTGTCCCCATGACTAACTGGGGGAAAGAGCCCGTGCGTGAATGTGATGGTTTCTGGCGTTCGGTTCTTGTTTAATTGCCCTCTGTGTTCCTAGGGGTTGGCGACTGAGCCAGCAACCGATAGCCAGACGTTTGGACTTGCTCCAGGGCCAGTAACAGCGCATGACACGTTGAGCTGTGTTGATGGAGCTGGCCCAGCTGACACGTTCGGTAAGCTAGTGTACACGTCTGGGGCTTTGCTGTCCCTCTCTTGGCTTGATCAGGCGTCTGTCCAGAAACTCAATTTTCGGAGGGAGCAGTGCAGCTCTGCGGTAGAGTGAATGCATGCTTAGCCTGCAGGACTTCCTGGATTCGATGCCCACTGCCTCCCTTAAACAGAACGCCTACTGTGAAACACCTGGAAGGTGTAGGTCCTGGCACAGTATCCGTCCCCTTTTGGGCGGTTGGCCTTTGCCACCTGTCCTCACAGAGATCCCAGCACGACGGCGCTTCTCCTTCCAGGAAGCGCTTTAGCCCCCTGACCTCCTTTTGTGCCCCTTGGTTGCACTGAAGCACGCATGAGTTGGGGATAGGTGAGGAGAGGAGGGGGGGGTTTGAAGTCCCCAGAGGTTCGTGTCCCCATTAATGTACGTGTGACTCCTTCTTACAGGCCACGTGACAGTGCCCCAAAGCGGAGAACCGGACGAGGCCGGTTTCTTTTCTGATAAAGAGGTACCGTCTCCCTTTGTCACTGTTCTTCTCCTTCGTTCGGTAGGTAAGCGTCAGGGCACGCTGCAGCGGGGACGCCTGGGTGCTTTGAGCCTGCGTCCCCAAGTTTGCATTTGCCCGGGAAGGTCTGCGGGCTTACAGGGTTTATCCCAGTGCACACCTCCTACAGTTACCGGGTGCTTCACGTCGTGTGACTGCACGACCGACGCACCTGCAGTAATTTTGGAGACTCACCTCGTGAAACGGGTGTCTGTATCTACGTGGTGTGGCCCAGTTCTTTTCCGTTAGCGTTTATGAGGGGACGCTGGAGGCGGACAGAGCCCTGTGGCAGTCAGGTGCTTTCCTGTCGTCGTTTGATCTTGGCTTTTTTTCCTGGGGCCATCCCGATCTGAAAGTTACCAGGGGATGTCTGGCCTTGAGTGTAGGGGCTTTTGCCCTTTTCCAGCCCATCGCCAGTAACAGTGCTGTAGTTTCCCTTGCGACTTCCTCTGATGCTTGACCCCGCAGCCTTTGGCCCAGGCTGCCCTTCCCCGGAAGCGCCCTCGCTTCCCCCTGTGTGCACTGGGTTGTGTCTCTGAAGACCCAGTGCGGGCTTCCCAGCGCTCCGTGACCTAGCGACCTGCCACGGGCTCTCCTGTCCCTTGTGCCGTTCGCCGTATGCCTCCGCCCTGGGTTGGAGAGCGGTCAGACTTCTGCGTGGCGAGTCGTCTTCCTGGCTCCCTCCCGGTGGCAGAGTCGAGAGAAGGGCCTCCCTTTTATGTGTATCGGCAGCTCCTCCCAGGGGAGAGGGCTTATGATCTGAGAGGTGGCGTGCGTACTTGTTGTCCCCATGACTAACTGGGGGAAAGAGCCCGTGCGTGAATGTGATGGTTTCTGGCGTTCGGTTCTTGTTTAATTGCCCTCTGTGTTCCTAGGGGTTGGCGACTGAGCCAGCAACCGATAGCCAGACGTTTGGACTTGCTCCAGGGCCAGTAACAGCGCATGACACGTTGAGCTGTGTTGATGGAGCTGGCCCAGCTGACACGTTCGGTAAGCTAGTGTACACGTCTGGGGCTTTGCTGTCCCTCTCTTGGCTTGATCAGGCGTCTGTCCAGAAACTCAATTTTCGGAGGGAGCAGTGCAGCTCTGCGGTAGAGTGAATGCATGCTTAGCCTGCAGGACTTCCTGGATTCGATGCCCACTGCCTCCCTTAAACAGAACGCCTACTGTGAAACACCTGGAAGGTGTAGGTCCTGGCACAGTATCCGTCCCCTTTTGGGCGGTTGGCCTTTGCCACCTGTCCTCACAGAGATCCCAGCACGACGGCGCTTCTCCTTCCAGGAAGCGCTTTAGCCCCCTGACCTCCTTTTGTGCCCCTTGGTTGCACTGAAGCACGCATGAGTTGGGGATAGGTGAGGAGAGGAGGGGGGGGTTTGAAGTCCCCAGAGGTTCGTGTCCCCATTAATGTACGTGTGACTCCTTCTTACAGGCCACGTGACAGTGCCCCAAAGCGGAGAACCGGACGAGGCCGATTTCTTTTCTGATAAAGAGGTACCGTCTCCCTTTGTCACTGTTCTTCTCCTTCGTTCGGTAGGTAAGCGTCAGGGCACGCTGCAGCGGGGACGCCTGGGTGCTTTGAGCCTGCGTCCCCAAGTTTGCATTTGCCCGGGAAGGTCTGCGGGCTTACAGGGTTTATCCCAGTGCACACCTCCTACAGTTACCGGGTGCTTCACGTCGTGTGACTGCACGACCGACGCACCTGCAGTAATTTTGGAGACTCACCTCGTGAAACGGGTGTCTGTATCTACGTGGTGTGGCCCAGTTCTTTTCCGTTAGCGTTTATGAGGGGACGCTGGAGGCGGACAGAGCCCTGTGGCAGTCAGGTGCTTTCCTGTCGTCGTTTGATCTTGGCTTTTTTTCCTGGGGCCATCCCGATCTGAAAGTTACCAGGGGATGTCTGGCCTTGAGTGTAGGGGCTTTTGCCCTTTTCCAGCCCATCGCCAGTAACAGTGCTGTAGTTTCCCTTGCGACTTCCTCTGATGCTTGACCCCGCAGCCTTTGGCCCAGGCTGCCCTTCCCCGGAAGCGCCCTCGCTTCCCCCTGTGTGCACTGGGTTGTGTCTCTGAAGACCCAGTGCGGGCTTCCCAGCGCTCCGTGACCTAGCGACCTGCCACGGGCTCTCCTGTCCCTTGTGCCGTTCGCCGTATGCCTCCGCCCTGGGTTGGAGAGCGGTCAGACTTCTGCGTGGCGAGTCGTCTTCCTGGCTCCCTCCCGGTGGCAGAGTCGAGAGAAGGGCCTCCCTTTTATGTGTATCGGCAGCTCCTCCCAGGGGAGAGGGCTTATGATCTGAGAGGTGGCGTGCGTACTTGTTGTCCCCATGACTAACTGGGGGAAAGAGCCCGTGCGTGAATGTGATGGTTTCTGGCGTTCGGTTCTTGTTTAATTGCCCTCTGTGTTCCTAGGGGTTGGCGACTGAGCCAGCAACCGATAGCCAGACGTTTGGACTTGCTCCAGGGCCAGTAACAGCGCATGACACGTTGAGCTGTGTTGATGGAGCTGGCCCAGCTGACACGTTCGGTAAGCTAGTGTACACGTCTGGGGCTTTGCTGTCCCTCTCTTGGCTTGATCAGGCGTCTGTCCAGAAACTCAATTTTCGGAGGGAGCAGTGCAGCTCTGCGGTAGAGTGAATGCATGCTTAGCCTGCAGGACTTCCTGGATTCGATGCCCACTGCCTCCCTTAAACAGAACGCCTACTGTGAAACACCTGGAAGGTGTAGGTCCTGGCACAGTATCCGTCCCCTTTTGGGCGGTTGGCCTTTGCCACCTGTCCTCACAGAGATCCCAGCACGACGGCGCTTCTCCTTCCAGGAAGCGCTTTAGCCCCCTGACCTCCTTTTGTGCCCCTTGGTTGCACTGAAGCACGCATGAGTTGGGGATAGGTGAGGAGAGGAGGGGGGGGTTTGAAGTCCCCAGAGGTTCGTGTCCCCATTAATGTACGTGTGACTCCTTCTTACAGGCCACGTGACAGTGCCCCAAAGCGGAGAACCGGACGAGGCCGGTTTCTTTTCTGATAAAGAGGTACCGTCTCCCTTTGTCACTGTTCTTCTCCTTCGTTCGGTAGGTAAGCGTCAGGGCACGCTGCAGCGGGGACGCCTGGGTGCTTTGAGCCTGCGTCCCCAAGTTTGCATTTGCCCGGGAAGGTCTGCGGGCTTACAGGGTTTATCCCAGTGCACACCTCCTACAGTTACCGGGTGCTTCACGTCGTGTGACTGCACGACCGACGCACCTGCAGTAATTTTGGAGACTCACCTCGTGAAACGGGTGTCTGTATCTACGTGGTGTGGCCCAGTTCTTTTCCGTTAGCGTTTATGAGGGGACGCTGGAGGCGGACAGAGCCCTGTGGCAGTCAGGTGCTTTCCTGTCGTCGTTTGATCTTGGCTTTTTTTCCTGGGGCCATCCCGATCTGAAAGTTACCAGGGGATGTCTGGCCTTGAGTGTAGGGGCTTTTGCCCTTTTCCAGCCCATCGCCAGTAACAGTGCTGTAGTTTCCCTTGCGACTTCCTCTGATGCTTGACCCCGCAGCCTTTGGCCCAGGCTGCCCTTCCCCGGAAGCGCCCTCGCTTCCCCCTGTGTGCACTGGGTTGTGTCTCTGAAGACCCAGTGCGGGCTTCCCAGCGCTCCGTGACCTAGCGACCTGCCACGGGCTCTCCTGTCCCTTGTGCCGTTCGCCGTATGCCTCCGCCCTGGGTTGGAGAGCGGTCAGACTTCTGCGTGGCGAGTCGTCTTCCTGGCTCCCTCCCGGTGGCAGAGTCGAGAGAAGGGCCTCCCTTTTATGTGTATCGGCAGCTCCTCCCAGGGGAGAGGGCTTATGATCTGAGAGGTGGCGTGCGTACTTGTTGTCCCCATGACTAACTGGGGGAAAGAGCCCGTGCGTGAATGTGATGGTTTCTGGCGTTCGGTTCTTGTTTAATTGCCCTCTGTGTTCCTAGGGGTTGGCGACTGAGCCAGCAACCGATAGCCAGACGTTTGGACTTGCTCCAGGGCCAGTAACAGCGCATGACACGTTGAGCTGTGTTGATGGAGCTGGCCCAGCTGACACGTTCGGTAAGCTAGTGTACACGTCTGGGGCTTTGCTGTCCCTCTCTTGGCTTGATCAGGCGTCTGTCCAGAAACTCAATTTTCGGAGGGAGCAGTGCAGCTCTGCGGTAGAGTGAATGCATGCTTAGCCTGCAGGACTTCCTGGATTCGATGCCCACTGCCTCCCTTAAACAGAACGCCTACTGTGAAACACCTGGAAGGTGTAGGTCCTGGCACAGTATCCGTCCCCTTTTGGGCGGTTGGCCTTTGCCACCTGTCCTCACAGAGATCCCAGCACGACGGCGCTTCTCCTTCCAGGAAGCGCTTTAGCCCCCTGACCTCCTTTTGTGCCCCTTGGTTGCACTGAAGCACGCATGAGTTGGGGATAGGTGAGGAGAGGAGGGGGGGGTTTGAAGTCCCCAGAGGTTCGTGTCCCCATTAATGTACGTGTGACTCCTTCTTACAGGCCACGTGACAGTGCCCCAAAGCGGAGAACCGGACGAGGCCGATTTCTTTTCTGATAAAGAGGTACCGTCTCCCTTTGTCACTGTTCTTCTCCTTCGTTCGGTAGGTAAGCGTCAGGGCACGCTGCAGCGGGGACGCCTGGGTGCTTTGAGCCTGCGTCCCCAAGTTTGCATTTGCCCGGGAAGGTCTGCGGGCTTACAGGGTTTATCCCAGTGCACACCTCCTACAGTTACCGGGTGCTTCACGTCGTGTGACTGCACGACCGACGCACCTGCAGTAATTTTGGAGACTCACCTCGTGAAACGGGTGTCTGTATCTACGTGGTGTGGCCCAGTTCTTTTCCGTTAGCGTTTATGAGGGGACGCTGGAGGCGGACAGAGCCCTGTGGCAGTCAGGTGCTTTCCTGTCGTCGTTTGATCTTGGCTTTTTTTCCTGGGGCCATCCCGATCTGAAAGTTACCAGGGGATGTCTGGCCTTGAGTGTAGGGGCTTTTGCCCTTTTCCAGCCCATCGCCAGTAACAGTGCTGTAGTTTCCCTTGCGACTTCCTCTGATGCTTGACCCCGCAGCCTTTGGCCCAGGCTGCCCTTCCCCGGAAGCGCCCTCGCTTCCCCCTGTGTGCACTGGGTTGTGTCTCTGAAGACCCAGTGCGGGCTTCCCAGCGCTCCGTGACCTAGCGACCTGCCACGGGCTCTCCTGTCCCTTGTGCCGTTCGCCGTATGCCTCCGCCCTGGGTTGGAGAGCGGTCAGACTTCTGCGTGGCGAGTCGTCTTCCTGGCTCCCTCCCGGTGGCAGAGTCGAGAGAAGGGCCTCCCTTTTATGTGTATCGGCAGCTCCTCCCAGGGGAGAGGGCTTATGATCTGAGAGGTGGCGTGCGTACTTGTTGTCCCCATGACTAACTGGGGGAAAGAGCCCGTGCGTGAATGTGATGGTTTCTGGCGTTCGGTTCTTGTTTAATTGCCCTCTGTGTTCCTAGGGGTTGGCGACTGAGCCAGCAACCGATAGCCAGACGTTTGGACTTGCTCCAGGGCCAGTAACAGCGCATGACACGTTGAGCTGTGTTGATGGAGCTGGCCCAGCTGACACGTTCGGTAAGCTAGTGTACACGTCTGGGGCTTTGCTGTCCCTCTCTTGGCTTGATCAGGCGTCTGTCCAGAAACTCAATTTTCGGAGGGAGCAGTGCAGCTCTGCGGTAGAGTGAATGCATGCTTAGCCTGCAGGACTTCCTGGATTCGATGCCCACTGCCTCCCTTAAACAGAACGCCTACTGTGAAACACCTGGAAGGTGTAGGTCCTGGCACAGTATCCGTCCCCTTTTGGGCGGTTGGCCTTTGCCACCTGTCCTCACAGAGATCCCAGCACGACGGCGCTTCTCCTTCCAGGAAGCGCTTTAGCCCCCTGACCTCCTTTTGTGCCCCTTGGTTGCACTGAAGCACGCATGAGTTGGGGATAGGTGAGGAGAGGAGGGGGGGGTTTGAAGTCCCCAGAGGTTCGTGTCCCCATTAATGTACGTGTGACTCCTTCTTACAGGCCACGTGACAGTGCCCCAAAGCGGAGAACCGGACGAGGCCGGTTTCTTTTCTGATAAAGAGGTACCGTCTCCCTTTGTCACTGTTCTTCTCCTTCGTTCGGTAGGTAAGCGTCAGGGCACGCTGCAGCGGGGACGCCTGGGTGCTTTGAGCCTGCGTCCCCAAGTTTGCATTTGCCCGGGAAGGTCTGCGGGCTTACAGGGTTTATCCCAGTGCACACCTCCTACAGTTACCGGGTGCTTCACGTCGTGTGACTGCACGACCGACGCACCTGCAGTAATTTTGGAGACTCACCTCGTGAAACGGGTGTCTGTATCTACGTGGTGTGGCCCAGTTCTTTTCCGTTAGCGTTTATGAGGGGACGCTGGAGGCGGACAGAGCCCTGTGGCAGTCAGGTGCTTTCCTGTCGTCGTTTGATCTTGGCTTTTTTTCCTGGGGCCATCCCGATCTGAAAGTTACCAGGGGATGTCTGGCCTTGAGTGTAGGGGCTTTTGCCCTTTTCCAGCCCATCGCCAGTAACAGTGCTGTAGTTTCCCTTGCGACTTCCTCTGATGCTTGACCCCGCAGCCTTTGGCCCAGGCTGCCCTTCCCCGGAAGCGCCCTCGCTTCCCCCTGTGTGCACTGGGTTGTGTCTCTGAAGACCCAGTGCGGGCTTCCCAGCGCTCCGTGACCTAGCGACCTGCCACGGGCTCTCCTGTCCCTTGTGCCGTTCGCCGTATGCCTCCGCCCTGGGTTGGAGAGCGGTCAGACTTCTGCGTGGCGAGTCGTCTTCCTGGCTCCCTCCCGGTGGCAGAGTCGAGAGAAGGGCCTCCCTTTTATGTGTATCGGCAGCTCCTCCCAGGGGAGAGGGCTTATGATCTGAGAGGTGGCGTGCGTACTTGTTGTCCCCATGACTAACTGGGGGAAAGAGCCCGTGCGTGAATGTGATGGTTTCTGGCGTTCGGTTCTTGTTTAATTGCCCTCTGTGTTCCTAGGGGTTGGCGACTGAGCCAGCAACCGATAGCCAGACGTTTGGACTTGCTCCAGGGCCAGTCACAGCGCATGACACGTTGAGCTGTGTTGATGGAGCTGGCCCAGCTGACACGTTCGGTAAGCTAGTGTACACGTCTGGGGCTTTGCTGTCCCTCTCTTGGCTTGATCAGGCGTCTGTCCAGAAACTCAATTTTCGGAGGGAGCAGTGCAGCTCTGCGGTAGAGTGAATGCATGCTTAGCCTGCAGGACTTCCTGGATTCGATGCCCACTGCCTCCCTTAAACAGAACGCCTACTGTGAAACACCTGAAAGGTGTAGGTCCTGGCACAGTATCCGTCCCCTTTTGGGCGGTTGGCCTTTGCCACCTGTCCTCACAGAGATCCCAGCACGACGGCGCTTCTCCTTCCAGGAAGTGCTTTAGCCCCCTGACCTCCTTTTGTGCCCCTTGGTTGCACTGAAGCACGCATGAGTTGGGGATAGGTGAGGAGAGGAGGGGGGGGTTTGAAGTCCCCAGAGGTTCGTGTCCCCATTAATGTACGTGTGACTCCTTCTTACAGGCCACGTGACAGTGCCCCAAAGCGGAGAACCGGACGAGGCCGATTTCTTTTCTGATAAAGAGGTACCGTCTCCCTTTGTCACTGTTCTTCTCCTTCGTTCGGTAGGTAAGCGTCAGGGCACGCTGCAGCGGGGACGCCTGGGTGCTTTGAGCCTGCGTCCCCAAGTTTGCATTTGCCCGGGAAGGTCTGCGGGCTTACAGGGTTTATCCCAGTGCACACCTCCTACAGTTACCGGGTGCTTCACGTCGTGTGACTGCACGACCGACGCACCTGCAGTAATTTTGGAGACTCACCTCGTGAAACGGGTGTCTGTATCTACGTGGTGTGGCCCAGTTCTTTTCCGTTAGCGTTTATGAGGGGACGCTGGAGGCGGACAGAGCCCTGTGGCAGTCAGGTGCTTTCCTGTCGTCGTTTGATCTTGGCTTTTTTTCCTGTGGCCATCCCGATCTGAAAGTTACCAGGGGATGTCTGGCCTTGAGTGTAGGGGCTTTTGCCCTTTTCCAGCCCATCGCCAGTAACAGTGCTGTAGTTTCCCTTGCGACTTCCTCTGATGCTTGACCCCGCAGCCTTTGGCCCAGGCTGCCCTTCCCCGGAAGCGCCCTCGCTTCCCCCTGTGTGCACTGGGTTGTGTCTCTGAAGACCCAGTGCGGGCTTCCCAGCGCTCCGTGACCTAGCGACCTGCCACGGGCTCTCCTGTCCCTTGTGCCGTTCGCCGTATGCCTCCGCCCTGGGTTGGAGAGCGGTCAGACTTCTGCGTGGCGAGTCGTCTTCCTGGCTCCCTCCCGGTGGCAGAGTCGAGAGAAGGGCCTCCCTTTTATGTGTATCGGCAGCTCCTCCCAGGGGAGGGGGCTTATGATCTGAGAGGTGGCGTGCGTACTTGTTGTCCCCATGACTAACTGGGGGAAAGAGCCCGTGCGTGAATGTGATGGTTTCTGGCGTTCGGTTCTTGTTTAATTGCCCTCTGTGTTCCTAGGGGTTGGCGACTGAGCCAGCAACCGATAGCCAGACGTTTGGACTTGCTCCAGGGCCAGTAACAGCGCATGACACGTTGAGCTGTGTTGATGGAGCTGGCCCAGCTGACACGTTCGGTAAGCTAGTGTACACGTCTGGGGCTTTGCTGTCCCTCTCTTGGCTTGATCAGGCGTCTGTCCAGAAACTCAATTTTCGGAGGGAGCAGTGCAGCTCTGCGGTAGAGTGAATGCATGCTTAGCCTGCAGGACTTCCTGGATTCGATGCCCACTGCCTCCCTTAAACAGAACGCCTACTGTGAAACACCTGGAAGGTGTAGGTCCTGGCACAGTATCCGTCCCCTTTTGGGCGGTTGGCCTTTGCCACCTGTCCTCACAGAGATCCCAGCACGACGGCGCTTCTCCTTCCAGGAAGTGCTTTAGCCCCCTGACCTCCTTTTGTGCCCCTTGGTTGCACTGAAGCACGCATGAGTTGGGGATAGGTGAGGAGAGGAGGGGGGGGTTTGAAGTCCCCAGAGGTTCGTGTCCCCATTAATGTACGTGTGACTCCTTCTTACAGGCCACGTGACAGTGCCCCAAAGCGGAGAACCGGACGAGGCCGATTTCTTTTCTGATAAAGAGGTACCGTCTCCCTTTGTCACTGTTCTTCTCCTTCGTTCGGTAGGTAAGCGTCAGGGCACGCTGCAGCGGGGACGCCTGGGTGCTTTGAGCCTGCGTCCCCAAGTTTGCATTTGCCCGGGAAGGTCTGCGGGCTTACAGGGTTTATCCCAGTGCACACCTCCTACAGTTACCGGGTGCTTCACGTCGTGTGACTGCACGACCGACGCACCTGCAGTAATTTTGGAGACTCACCTCGTGAAACGGGTGTCTGTATCTACGTGGTGTGGCCCAGTTCTTTTCCGTTAGCGTTTATGAGGGGACGCTGGAGGCGGACAGAGCCCTGTGGCAGTCAGGTGCTTTCCTGTCGTCGTTTGATCTTGGCTTTTTTTCCTGGGGCCATCCCGATCTGAAAGTTACCAGGGGATGTCTGGCCTTGAGTGTAGGGGCTTTTGCCCTTTTCCAGCCCATCGCCAGTAACAGTGCTGTAGTTTCCCTTGCGACTTCCTCTGATGCTTGACCCCGCAGCCTTTGGCCCAGGCTGCCCTTCCCTGGAAGCGCCCTCGCTTCCCCCTGTGTGCACTGGGTTGTGTCTCTGAAGACCCAGTGCGGGCTTCCCAGCGCTCCGTGACCTAGCGACCTGCCACGGGCTCTCCTGTCCCTTGTGCCGTTCGCCGTATGCCTCCGCCCTGGGTTGGAGAGCGGTCAGACTTCTGCGTGGCGAGTCGTCTTCCTGGCTCCCTCCCGGTGGCAGAGTCGAGAGAAGGGCCTCCCTTTTATGTGTATCGGCAGCTCCTCCCAGGGGAGAGGGCTTATGATCTGAGAGGTGGCGTGCGTACTTGTTGTCCCCATGACTAACTGGGGGAAAGAGCCCGTGCGTGAATGTGATGGTTTCTGGCGTTCGGTTCTTGTTTAATTGCCCTCTGTGTTCCTAGGGGTTGGCGACTGAGCCAGCAACCGATAGCCAGACGTTTGGACTTGCTCCAGGGCCAGTAACAGCGCATGACACGTTGAGCTGTGTTGATGGAGCTGGCCCAGCTGACACGTTCGGTAAGCTAGTGTACACGTCTGGGGCTTTGCTGTCCCTCTCTTGGCTTGATCAGGCGTCTGTCCAGAAACTCAATTTTCGGAGGGAGCAGTGCAGCTCTGCGGTAGAGTGAATGAATGCTTAGCCTGCAGGACTTCCTGGATTCGATGCCCACTGCCTCCCTTAAACAGAACGCCTACTGTGAAACACCTGAAAGGTGTAGGTCCTGGCACAGTATCCGTCCCCTTTTGGGCGGTTGGCCTTTGCCACCTGTCCTCACAGAGATCCCAGCACGACGGCGCTTCTCCTTCCAGGAAGCGCTTTAGCCCCCTGACCTCCTTTTGTGCCCCTTGGTTGCACTGAAGCACGCATGAGTTGGGGATAGGTGAGGAGAGGAGGGGGGGTTTGAAGTCCCCAGAGGTTCGTGTCCCCATTAATGTACGTGTGACTCCTTCTTACAGGCCATGTGACAGTGCCCCAAAGCGGAGAACCGGACGAGGCCGATTTCTTTTCTGATAAAGAGGTACCGTCTCCCTTTGTCACTGTTCTTCTCCTTCGTTCGGTAGGTAAGCGTCAGGGCACGCTGCAGCGGGGACGCCTGGGTGCTTTGAGCCTGCGTCCCCAAGTTTGCATTTGCCCGGGAAGGTCTGCGGGCTTACAGGGTTTATCCCAGTGCACACCTCCTACAGTTACCGGGTGCTTCACGTCGTGTGACTGCACGACCGACGCACCTGCAGTAATTTTGGAGACTCACCTCGTGAAACGGGTGTCTGTATCTACGTGGTGTGGCCCAGTTCTTTTCCGTTAGCGTTTATGAGGGGACGCTGGAGGCGGACAGAGCCCTGTGGCAGTCAGGTGCTTTCCTGTCGTCGTTTGATCTTGGCTTTTTTCCCTGGGGCCATCCCGATCTGAAAGTTACCAGGGGATGTCTGGCCTTGAGTGTAGGGGCTTTTGCCCTTTTCCAGCCCATCGCCAGTAACAGTGCTGTAGTTTCCCTTGCGACTTCCTCTGATGCTTGACCCCGCAGCCTTTGGCCCAGGCTGCCCTTCCCCGGAAGCGCCCTCGCTTCCCCCTGTGTGCACTGGGTTGTGTCTCTGAAGACCCAGTGCGGGCTTCCCAGCGCTCCGTGACCTAGCGACCTGCCACGGGCTCTCCTGTCCCTTGTGCCGTTCGCCGTATGCCTCCGCCCTGGGTTGGAGAGCGGTCAGACTTCTGCGTGGCGAGTCGTCTTCCTGGCTCCCTCCCGGTGGCAGAGTCGAGAGAAGGGCCTCCCTTTTATGTGTATCGGCAGCTCCTCCCAGGGGAGAGGGCTTATGATCTGAGAGGTGGCGTGCGTACTTGTTGTCCCCATGACTAACTGGGGGAAAGAGCCCGTGCGTGAATGTGATGGTTTCTGGCGTTCGGTTCTTGTTTAATTGCCCTCTGTGTTCCTAGGGGTTGGCGACTGAGCCAGCAACCGATAGCCAGACGTTTGGACTTGCTCCAGGGCCAGTAACAGCGCATGACACGTTGAGCTGTGTTGATGGAGCTGGCCCAGCTGACACGTTCGGTAAGCTAGTGTACACGTCTGGGGCTTTGCTGTCCCTCTCTTGGCTTGATCAGGCGTCTGTCCAGAAACTCAATTTTCGGAGGGAGCAGTGCAGCTCTGCGGTAGAGTGAATGCATGCTTAGCCTGCAGGACTTCCTGGATTCGATGCCCACTGCCTCCCTTAAACAGAACGCCTACTGTGAAACACCTGGAAGGTGTAGGTCCTGGCACAGTATCCGTCCCCTTTTGGGCGGTTGGCCTTTGCCACCTGTCCTCACAGAGATCCCAGCACGACGGCGCTTCTCCTTCCAGGAAGCGCTTTAGCCCCCTGACCTCCTTTTGTGCCCCTTGGTTGCACTGAAGCACGCATGAGTTGGGGATAGGTGAGGAGAGGAGGGGGGGGTTTGAAGTCCCCAGAGGTTCGTGTCCCCATTAATGTACGTGTGACTCCTTCTTACAGGCCACGTGACAGTGCCCCAAAGCGGAGAACCGGACGAGGCCGATTTCTTTTCTGATAAAGAGGTACCGTCTCCCTTTGTCACTGTTCTTCTCCTTCGTTCGGTAGGTAAGCGTCAGGGCACGCTGCAGCGGGGACGCCTGGGTGCTTTGAGCCTGCGTCCCCAAGTTTGCATTTGCCCGGGAAGGTCTGCGGGCTTACAGGGTTTATCCCAGTGCACACCTCCTACAGTTACCGGGTGCTTCACGTCGTGTGACTGCACGACCGACGCACCTGCAGTAATTTTGGAGACTCACCTCGTGAAACGGGTGTCTGTATCTACGTGGTGTGGCCCAGTTCTTTTCCGTTAGCGTTTATGAGGGGACGCTGGAGGCGGACAGAGCCCTGTGGCAGTCAGGTGCTTTCCTGTCGTCGTTTGATCTTGGCTTTTTTTCCTGGGGCCATCCCGATCTGAAAGTTACCAGGGGATGTCTGGCCTTGAGTGTAGGGGCTTTTGCCCTTTTCCAGCCCATCGCCAGTAACAGTGCTGTAGTTTCCCTTGCGACTTCCTCTGATGCTTGACCCCGCAGCCTTTGGCCCAGGCTGCCCTTCCCCGGAAGCGCCCTCGCTTCCCCCTGTGTGCACTGGGTTGTGTCTCTGAAGACCCAGTGCGGGCTTCCCAGCGCTCCGTGACCTAGCGACCTGCCACGGGCTCTCCTGTCCCTTGTGCCGTTCGCCGTATGCCTCCGCCCTGGGTTGGAGAGCGGTCAGACTTCTGCGTGGCGAGTCGTCTTCCTGGCTCCCTCCCGGTGGCAGAGTCGAGAGAAGGGCCTCCCTTTTATGTGTATCGGCAGCTCCTCCCAGGGGAGAGGGCTTATGATCTGAGAGGTGGCGTGCGTACTTGTTGTCCCCATGACTAACTGGGGGAAAGAGCCCGTGCGTGAATGTGATGGTTTCTGGCGTTCGGTTCTTGTTTAATTGCCCTCTGTGTTCCTAGGGGTTGGCGACTGAGCCAGCAACCGATAGCCAGACGTTTGGACTTGCTCCAGGGCCAGTAACAGCGCATGACACGTTGAGCTGTGTTGATGGAGCTGGCCCAGCTGACACGTTCGGTAAGCTAGTGTACACGTCTGGGGCTTTGCTGTCCCTCTCTTGGCTTGATCAGGCGTCTGTCCAGAAACTCAATTTTCGGAGGGAGCAGTGCAGCTCTGCGGTAGAGTGAATGCATGCTTAGCCTGCAGGACTTCCTGGATTCGATGCCCACTGCCTCCCTTAAACAGAACGCCTACTGTGAAACACCTGAAAGGTGTAGGTCCTGGCACAGTATCCGTCCCCTTTTGGGCGGTTGGCCTTTGCCACCTGTCCTCACAGAGATCCCAGCACGACGGCGCTTCTCCTTCCAGGAAGCGCTTTAGCCCCCTGACCTCCTTTTGTGCCCCTTGGTTGCACTGAAGCACGCATGAGTTGGGGATAGGTGAGGAGAGGAGGGGGGGGTTTGAAGTCCCCAGAGGTTCGTGTCCCCATTAATGTACGTGTGACTCCTTCTTACAGGCCACGTGACAGTGCCCCAAAGCGGAGAACCGGACGAGGCCGATTTCTTTTCTGATAAAGAGGTACCGTCTCCCTTTGTCACTGTTCTTCTCCTTCGTTCGGTAGGTAAGCGTCAGGGCACGCTGCAGCGGGGACGCCTGGGTGCTTTGAGCCTGCGTCCCCAAGTTTGCATTTGCCCGGGAAGGTCTGCGGGCTTACAGGGTTTATCCCAGTGCACACCTCCTACAGTTACCGGGTGCTTCACGTCGTGTGACTGCACGACCGACGCACCTGCAGTAATTTTGGAGACTCACCTCGTGAAACGGGTGTCTGTATCTACGTGGTGTGGCCCAGTTCTTTTCCGTTAGCGTTTATGAGGGGACGCTGGAGGCGGACAGAGCCCTGTGGCAGTCAGGTGCTTTCCTGTCGTCGTTTGATCTTGGCTTTTTTTCCTGGGGCCATCCCGATCTGAAAGTTACCAGGGGATGTCTGGCCTTGAGTGTAGGGGCTTTTGCCCTTTTCCAGCCCATCGCCAGTAACAGTGCTGTAGTTTCCCTTGCGACTTCCTCTGATGCTTGACCCCGCAGCCTTTGGCCCAGGCTGCCCTTCCCCGGAAGCGCCCTCGCTTCCCCCTGTGTGCACTGGGTTGTGTCTCTGAAGACCCAGTGCGGGCTTCCCAGCGCTCCGTGACCTAGCGACCTGCCACGGGCTCTCCTGTCCCTTGTGCCGTTCGCCGTATGCCTCCGCCCTGGGTTGGAGAGCGGTCAGACTTCTGCGTGGCGAGTCGTCTTCCTGGCTCCCTCCCGGTGGCAGAGTCGAGAGAAGGGCCTCCCTTTTATGTGTATCGGCAGCTCCTCCCAGGGGAGAGGGCTTATGATCTGAGAGGTGGCGTGCGTACTTGTTGTCCCCATGACTAACTGGGGGAAAGAGCCCGTGCGTGAATGTGATGGTTTCTGGCGTTCGGTTCTTGTTTAATTGCCCTCTGTGTTCCTAGGGGTTGGCGACTGAGCCAGCAACCGATAGCCAGACGTTTGGACTTGCTCCAGGGCCAGTAACAGCGCATGACACGTTGAGCTGTGTTGATGGAGCTGGCCCAGCTGACACGTTCGGTAAGCTAGTGTACACGTCTGGGGCTTTGCTGTCCCTCTCTTGGCTTGATCAGGCGTCTGTCCAGAAACTCAATTTTCGGAGGGAGCAGTGCAGCTCTGCGGTAGAGTGAATGCATGCTTAGCCTGCAGGACTTCCTGGATTCGATGCCCACTGCCTCCCTTAAACAGAACGCCTACTGTGAAACACCTGAAAGGTGTAGGTCCTGGCACAGTATCCGTCCCCTTTTGGGCGGTTGGCCTTTGCCACCTGTCCTCACAGAGATCCCAGCACGACGGCGCTTCTCCTTCCAGGAAGCGCTTTAGCCCCCTGACCTCCTTTTGTGCCCCTTGGTTGCACTGAAGCACGCATGAGTTGGGGATAGGTGAGGAGAGGAGGGGGGGGTTTGAAGTCCCCAGAGGTTCGTGTCCCCATTAATGTACGTGTGACTCCTTCTTACAGGCCACGTGACAGTGCCCCAAAGCGGAGAACCGGACGAGGCCGATTTCTTTTCTGATAAAGAGGTACCGTCTCCCTTTGTCACTGTTCTTCTCCTTCGTTCGGTAGGTAAGCGTCAGGGCACGCTGCAGCGGGGACGCCTGGGTGCTTTGAGCCTGCGTCCCCAAGTTTGCATTTGCCCGGGAAGGTCTGCGGGCTTACAGGGTTTATCCCAGTGCACACCTCCTACAGTTACCGGGTGCTTCACGTCGTGTGACTGCACGACCGACGCACCTGCAGTAATTTTGGAGACTCACCTCGTGAAACGGGTGTCTGTATCTACGTGGTGTGGCCCAGTTCTTTTCCGTTAGCGTTTATGAGGGGACGCTGGAGGCGGACAGAGCCCTGTGGCAGTCAGGTGCTTTCCTGTCGTCGTTTGATCTTGGCTTTTTTTCCTGGGGCCATCCCGATCTGAAAGTTACCAGGGGATGTCTGGCCTTGAGTGTAGGGGCTTTTGCCCTTTTCCAGCCCATCGCCAGTAACAGTGCTGTAGTTTCCCTTGCGACTTCCTCTGATGCTTGACCCCGCAGCCTTTGGCCCAGGCTGCCCTTCCCCGGAAGCGCCCTCGCTTCCCCCTGTGTGCACTGGGTTGTGTCTCTGAAGACCCAGTGCGGGCTTCCCAGCGCTCCGTGACCTAGCGACCTGCCACGGGCTCTCCTGTCCCTTGTGCCGTTCGCCGTATGCCTCCGCCCTGGGTTGGAGAGCGGTCAGACTTCTGCGTGGCGAGTCGTCTTCCTGGCTCCCTCCCGGTGGCAGAGTCGAGAGAAGGGCCTCCCTTTTATGTGTATCGGCAGCTCCTCCCAGGGGAGAGGGCTTATGATCTGAGAGGTGGCGTGCGTACTTGTTGTCCCCATGACTAACTGGGGGAAAGAGCCCGTGCGTGAATGTGATGGTTTCTGGCGTTCGGTTCTTGTTTAATTGCCCTCTGTGTTCCTAGGGGTTGGCGACTGAGCCAGCAACCGATAGCCAGACGTTTGGACTTGCTCCAGGGCCAGTAACAGCGCATGACACGTTGAGCTGTGTTGATGGAGCTGGCCCAGCTGACACGTTCGGTAAGCTAGTGTACACGTCTGGGGCTTTGCTGTCCCTCTCTTGGCTTGATCAGGCGTCTGTCCAGAAACTCAATTTTCGGAGGGAGCAGTGCAGCTCTGCGGTAGAGTGAATGCATGCTTAGCCTGCAGGACTTCCTGGATTCGATGCCCACTGCCTCCCTTAAACAGAACGCCTACTGTGAAACACCTGAAAGGTGTAGGTCCTGGCACAGTATCCGTCCCCTTTTGGGCGGTTGGCCTTTGCCACCTGTCCTCACAGAGATCCCAGCACGACGGCGCTTCTCCTTCCAGGAAGTGCTTTAGCCCCCTGACCTCCTTTTGTGCCCCTTGGTTGCACTGAAGCACGCATGAGTTGGGGATAGGTGAGGAGAGGAGGGGGGGGTTTGAAGTCCCCAGAGGTTCGTGTCCCCATTAATGTACGTGTGACTCCTTCTTACAGGCCACGTGACAGTGCCCCAAAGCGGAGAACCGGACGAGGCCGATTTCTTTTCTGATAAAGAGGTACCGTCTCCCTTTGTCACTGTTCTTCTCCTTCGTTCGGTAGGTAAGCGTCAGGGCACGCTGCAGCGGGGACGCCTGGGTGCTTTGAGCCTGCGTCCCCAAGTTTGCATTTGCCCGGGAAGGTCTGCGGGCTTACAGGGTTTATCCCAGTGCACACCTCCTACAGTTACCGGGTGCTTCACGTCGTGTGACTGCACGACCGACGCACCTGCAGTAATTTTGGAGACTCACCTCGTGAAACGGGTGTCTGTATCTACGTGGTGTGGCCCAGTTCTTTTCCGTTAGCGTTTATGAGGGGACGCTGGAGGCGGACAGAGCCCTGTGGCAGTCAGGTGCTTTCCTGTCGTCGTTTGATCTTGGCTTTTTTTCCTGGGGCCATCCCGATCTGAAAGTTACCAGGGGATGTCTGGCCTTGAGTGTAGGGGCTTTTGCCCTTTTCCAGCCCATCGCCAGTAACAGTGCTGTAGTTTCCCTTGCGACTTCCTCTGATGCTTGACCCCGCAGCCTTTGGCCCAGGCTGCCCTTCCCCGGAAGCGCCCTCGCTTCCCCCTGTGTGCACTGGGTTGTGTCTCTGAAGACCCAGTGCGGGCTTCCCAGCGCTCCGTGACCTAGCGACCTGCCACGGGCTCTCCTGTCCCTTGTGCCGTTCGCCGTATGCCTCCGCCCTGGGTTGGAGAGCGGTCAGACTTCTGCGTGGCGAGTCGTCTTCCTGGCTCCCTCCCGGTGGCAGAGTCGAGAGAAGGGCCTCCCTTTTATGTGTATCGGCAGCTCCTCCCAGGGGAGAGGGCTTATGATCTGAGAGGTGGCGTGCGTACTTGTTGTCCCCATGACTAACTGGGGGAAAGAGCCCGTGCGTGAATGTGATGGTTTCTGGCGTTCGGTTCTTGTTTAATTGCCCTCTGTGTTCCTAGGGGTTGGCGACTGAGCCAGCAACCGATAGCCAGACGTTTGGACTTGCTCCAGGGCCAGTAACAGCGCATGACACGTTGAGCTGTGTTGATGGAGCTGGCCCAGCTGACACGTTCGGTAAGCTAGTGTACACGTCTGGGGCTTTGCTGTCCCTCTCTTGGCTTGATCAGGCGTCTGTCCAGAAACTCAATTTTCGGAGGGAGCAGTGCAGCTCTGCGGTAGAGTGAATGCATGCTTAGCCTGCAGGACTTCCTGGATTCGATGCCCACTGCCTCCCTTAAACAGAACGCCTACTGTGAAACACCTGAAAGGTGTAGGTCCTGGCACAGTATCCGTCCCCTTTTGGGCGGTTGGCCTTTGCCACCTGTCCTCACAGAGATCCCAGCACGACGGCGCTTCTCCTTCCAGGAAGTGCTTTAGCCCCCTGACCTCCTTTTGTGCCCCTTGGTTGCACTGAAGCACGCATGAGTTGGGGATAGGTGAGGAGAGGAGGGGGGGGTTTGAAGTCCCCAGAGGTTCGTGTCCCCATTAATGTACGTGTGACTCCTTCTTACAGGCCACGTGACAGTGCCCCAAAGCGGAGAACCGGACGAGGCCGATTTCTTTTCTGATAAAGAGGTACCGTCTCCCTTTGTCACTGTTCTTCTCCTTCGTTCGGTAGGTAAGCGTCAGGGCACGCTGCAGCGGGGACGCCTGGGTGCTTTGAGCCTGCGTCCCCAAGTTTGCATTTGCCCGGGAAGGTCTGCGGGCTTACAGGGTTTATCCCAGTGCACACCTCCTACAGTTACCGGGTGCTTCACGTCGTGTGACTGCACGACCGACGCACCTGCAGTAATTTTGGAGACTCACCTCGTGAAACGGGTGTCTGTATCTACGTGGTGTGGCCCAGTTCTTTTCCGTTAGCGTTTATGAGGGGACGCTGGAGGCGGACAGAGCCCTGTGGCAGTCAGGTGCTTTCCTGTCGTCGTTTGATCTTGGCTTTTTTTCCTGGGGCCATCCCGATCTGAAAGTTACCAGGGGATGTCTGGCCTTGAGTGTAGGGGCTTTTGCCCTTTTCCAGCCCATCGCCAGTAACAGTGCTGTAGTTTCCCTTGCGACTTCCTCTGATGCTTGACCCCGCAGCCTTTGGCCCAGGCTGCCCTTCCCCGGAAGCGCCCTCGCTTCCCCCTGTGTGCACTGGGTTGTGTCTCTGAAGACCCAGTGCGGGCTTCCCAGCGCTCCGTGACCTAGCGACCTGCCACGGGCTCTCCTGTCCCTTGTGCCGTTCGCCGTATGCCTCCGCCCTGGGTTGGAGAGCGGTCAGACTTCTGCGTGGCGAGTCGTCTTCCTGGCTCCCTCCCGGTGGCAGAGTCGAGAGAAGGGCCTCCCTTTTATGTGTATCGGCAGCTCCTCCCAGGGGAGAGGGCTTATGATCTGAGAGGTGGCGTGCGTACTTGTTGTCCCCATGACTAACTGGGGGAAAGAGCCCGTGCGTGAATGTGATGGTTTCTGGCGTTCGGTTCTTGTTTAATTGCCCTCTGTGTTCCTAGGGGTTGGCGACTGAGCCAGCAACCGATAGCCAGACGTTTGGACTTGCTCCAGGGCCAGTAACAGCGCATGACACGTTGAGCTGTGTTGATGGAGCTGGCCCAGCTGACACGTTCGGTAAGCTAGTGTACACGTCTGGGGCTTTGCTGTCCCTCTCTTGGCTTGATCAGGCGTCTGTCCAGAAACTCAATTTTCGGAGGGAGCAGTGCAGCTCTGCGGTAGAGTGAATGCATGCTTAGCCTGCAGGACTTCCTGGATTCGATGGCCACTGCCTCCCTTAAACAGAACGCCTACTGTGAAACACCTGAAAGGTGTAGGTCCTGGCACAGTATCCGTCCCCTTTTGGGCGGTTGGCCTTTGCCACCTGTCCTCACAGAGATCCCAGCACGACGGCGCTTCTCCTTCCAGGAAGTGCTTTAGCCCCCTGACCTCCTTTTGTGCCCCTTGGTTGCACTGAAGCACGCATGAGTTGGGGATAGGTGAGGAGAGGAGGGGGGGGTTTGAAGTCCCCAGAGGTTCGTGTCCCCATTAATGTACGTGTGACTCCTTCTTACAGGCCACGTGACAGTGCCCCAAAGCGGAGAACCGGACGAGGCCGATTTCTTTTCTGATAAAGAGGTACCGTCTCCCTTTGTCACTGTTCTTCTCCTTCGTTCGGTAGGTAAGCGTCAGGGCACGCTGCAGCGGGGACGCCTGGGTGCTTTGAGCCTGCGTCCCCAAGTTTGCATTTGCCCGGGAAGGTCTGCGGGCTTACAGGGTTTATCCCAGTGCACACCTCCTACAGTTACCGGGTGCTTCACGTCGTGTGACTGCACGACCGACGCACCTGCAGTAATTTTGGAGACTCACCTCGTGAAACGGGTGTCTGTATCTACGTGGTGTGGCCCAGTTCTTTTCCGTAAGCGTTTATGAGGGGACGCTGGAGGCGGACAGAGCCCTGTGGCAGTCAGGTGCTTTCCTGTCGTCGTTTGATCTTGGCTTTTTTTCCTGGGGCCATCCTGATCTGAAAGTTACCAGGGGATGTCTGGCCTTGAGTGTAGGGGCTTTTGCCCTTTTCCAGCCCATCGCCAGTAACAGTGCTGTAGTTTCCCTTGCGACTTCCTCTGATGCTTGACCCCGCAGCCTTTGGCCCAGGCTGCCCTTCCCCGGAAGCGCCCTCGCTTCCCCCTGTGTGCACTGGGTTGTGTCTCTGAAGACCCAGTGCGGGCTTCCCAGCGCTCCGTGACCTAGCGACCTGCCACGGGCTCTCCTGTCCCTTGTGCCGTTCGCCGTATGCCTCCGCCCTGGGTTGGAGAGCGGTCAGACTTCTGCGTGGCGAGTCGTCTTCCTGGCTCCCTCCCGGTGGCAGAGTCGAGAGAAGGGCCTCCCTTTTATGTGTATCGGCAGCTCCTCCCAGGGGAGAGGGCTTATGATCTGAGAGGTGGCGTGCGTACTTGTTGTCCCCATGACTAACTGGGGGAAAGAGCCCGTGCGTGAATGTGATGGTTTCTGGCGTTCGGTTCTTGTTTAATTGCCCTCTGTGTTCCTAGGGGTTGGCGACTGAGCCAGCAACCGATAGCCAGACGTTTGGACTTGCTCCAGGGCCAGTAACAGCGCATGACACGTTGAGCTGTGTTGATGGAGCTGGCCCAGCTGACACGTTCGGTAAGCTAGTGTACACGTCTGGGGCTTTGCTGTCCCTCTCTTGGCTTGATCAGGCGTCTGTCCAGAAACTCAATTTTCGGAGGGAGCAGTGCAGCTCTGCGGTAGAGTGAATGCATGCTTAGCCTGCAGGACTTCCTGGATTCGATGCCCACTGCCTCCCTTAAACAGAACGCCTACTGTGAAACACCTGAAAGGTGTAGGTCCTGGCACAGTATCCGTCCCCTTTTGGGCGGTTGGCCTTTGCCACCTGTCCTCACAGAGATCCCAGCACGACGGCGCTTCTCCTTCCAGGAAGTGCTTTAGCCCCCTGACCTCCTTTTGTGCCCCTTGGTTGCACTGAAGCACGCATGAGTTGGGGATAGGTGAGGAGAGGAGGGGGGGTTTGAAGTCCCCAGAGGTTCGTGTCCCCATTAATGTACGTGTGACTCCTTCTTACAGGCCACGTGACAGTGCCCCAAAGCGGAGAACCGGACGAGGCCGATTTCTTTTCTGATAAAGAGGTACCGTCTCCCTTTGTCACTGTTCTTCTCCTTCGTTCGGTAGGTAAGCGTCAGGGCACGCTGCAGCGGGGACGCCTGGGTGCTTTGAGCCTGCGTCCCCAAGTTTGCATTTGCCCGGGAAGGTCTGCGGGCTTACAGGGTTTATCCCAGTGCACACCTCCTACAGTTACCGGGTGCTTCACGTCGTGTGACTGCACGACCGACGCACCTGCAGTAATTTTGGAGACTCACCTCGTGAAACGGGTGTCTGTATCTACGTGGTGTGGCCCAGTTCTTTTCCGTTAGCGTTTATGAGGGGACGCTGGAGGCGGACAGAGCCCTGTGGCAGTCAGGTGCTTTCCTGTCGTCGTTTGATCTTGGCTTTTTTTCCTGGGGCCATCCTGATCTGAAAGTTACCAGGGGATGTCTGGCCTTGAGTGTAGGGGCTTTTGCCCTTTTCCAGCCCATCGCCAGTAACAGTGCTGTAGTTTCCCTTGCGACTTCCTCTGATGCTTGACCCCGCAGCCTTTGGCCCAGGCTGCCCTTCCCCGGAAGCGCCCTCGCTTCCCCCTGTGTGCACTGGGTTGTGTCTCTGAAGACCCAGTGCGGGCTTCCCAGCGCTCCGTGACCTAGCGACCTGCCACGGGCTCTCCTGTCCCTTGTGCCGTTCGCCGTATGCCTCCGCCCTGGGTTGGAGAGCGGTCAGACTTCTGCGTGGCGAGTCGTCTTCCTGGCTCCCTCCCGGTGGCAGAGTCGAGAGAAGGGCCTCCCTTTTATGTGTATCGGCAGCTCCTCCCAGGGGAGAGGGCTTATGATCTGAGAGGTGGCGTGCGTACTTGTTCTCCTGGTGACTATTTTACTGAAAGTCCATGTGTATTATTTTAATTGTTTGTAACTTTTGGTTCTTGTTTTTGTGTGTGTGTGTGTTCATAGGAAGTCTTGACTGGGCCTGAAATTGACAGATCACTTCATGTTTCTGAGTCGGTTCACATTGCTCCAGAAGAACTAGCCGATCATGGCCCTTTGACCTCTGTTACTGCAACAGAAAAAAGCTGTACATTAAGTAAGTTGATGAACATGCATGATAGTTTTTTTCTCTATCGTAATACGTAGTGTGCCAGGGTGGATTTTTTAGCTCAGTAAGAGATAGAATGTATGCATTACAGGTAGTAATATTCGGTTCAGTTTTCAGTTCTCAAAAAAATATTATGAAATTCTGCTGTTTGTAAATGTATATGTTCTGACCATTTGTTTTTAATGGTTTCCATTTAACATCTATCTTTATAACTGTCCCATGTTTGATGATGTTTTTCGTCCAGAAAATGGTACAACTTTTTAAAGTGGCTTTTCTGCTTTATTATATAGTAATATGCATGAGTGACAGTTGATGTATATGTGTGTTCAAAATTTAATTTGTAAGTATTCTCATTTATGTGTCTGTGCCTTAGTTTTATATGTAACATTTCATCTTTTCATTCAGGTATCCAGGAAGATACAGAATCATCTTCTCGTTTAGAGGTAGTATTCTATTTTTATTATTAGTAGTATCGCCCTTAAATATTAACTAGTTTTGTTAATACATAAGTGAAGGGATGCTTTGAGGTTAGTTTCTCTTTTTGCATTTTCCCATCCATATTTTTCTTATGTTTTTGAATCTTCCATTAAGAAATTCTTTGTGTGCTAATGGTCTTACTAGTACCTAGTACCCTCTTGTTAATTTTCCAGTGTTACCTAATGAAACCAGTGTTTATAGCCCAGAAAGCAATGCTTATTTGTCCTATGGAATCGATTTGACTTCTTGAGCTGTTTTCTCTAAAAAGTAGAGAGTTATTCTTTTTCAGCCTTTGACCAATTGTGTGTGTTTCTAATAAATGGATTTGTCCAACTCTCAAGGCATATTCAGAGAAAAATGTTTTGGGTCAAAAAGAAGACTGTTTTCATATTGTTGTGTTTTGTTTTATGTTTTTGCCAATTTGACCTTCAAAAGCAAATGCCTGTGAGTTGGAAATATTACAGTTTTCTTGTCAAGTAGATCTGCAGGGATAGTTTCATGTAAATCAAAAGCATGGTGAAGATTAGTAAATATGTGGGGTTAGTATACCAACAGTTTGGGTTAGTGACATTGTAATGAGGACAGCCCATATGGGATAGTTAGTGTGGCCTGCATGTTGTACTTTAATCGTGACCGTAGTTGAAGTATTGTAAGTAACAATGGTGGAGTGTTCTAAGCTGACAGCTGTGAAGAGAGGTAAATTGACCCTGAACTCTTGGATCTAGACAGGTGCTGCCTAGTGGCACAGCACTGTATTTCAAGTCAGCAGATATGTTGGCATCTTTGTTCTGTCATGCATAAGCTGTGGGGTCTTGGAAAAACTTGTTGGAGCTGATTGAATGTCAGTGGCCTTGTTGGTAAAAGGGCACTGGCACTTAACTCTGAGGTGTGTGCAGTGAACAAATGTAACAAATGTGAAAAGATGTCATCTGTAAATGGTGCTATAAAGTGTAAGACAGGATGATCACAGTGACAATGAATGACTTACTAAGTGCTGAGGACACTTTTTGACACCTGAAGGACAAGAAAATGGCAGTGGATAGTTAAGAATGGGAAAGTTAGAGTGGGCATGTGGAGTTCTCATTAAAATGGGGGTATGTCGTGTTTTAGTAGACTATTAGTGGAGATCTCTGATAGGTATAGAGTGATTTGGTGCTTGTGGGCATCTTGAGATTTTCGATGTTTTGACCTTAAAGGAATTCCTGCTTCTGAACACCAACTGCGTGCCAGGCAGTTAAGACACTGAACTGACCGAAGGGTTGAGGGGTTAGGCTGTAGTGGTAGGAACAGAAGGACAAGTAAACAGGAATCCTCTGTCAGTCACAGTAAGTCCTTCAGGTAAAGGAAGTGGAGAACTTTGGTTTTTGACAGAAGGGGCGTGTCTGTAGTTATGATGGGTGTGGAGTAAGAGTGGAATTCACTTAGTTGGCACAGATCAGAATGTGACCAAAGCTGCCAAGGGAAGGACGGGAAGGAGCCAGTGACGTGAAGGCCCAGGGAAGGAACACTCTGGACAGAGAGCAATCCTTGTAGTTTTTTGAAGAATTGCATAACTGTACTTAAAGATTCCGCTGTTATTAAGGCATCAATGTTTTTCTTATTACTTTGCTACTTTATTCAACTAGTTTTCCTAACTATAAAAGTTTTATCAAATAATAAGATTGTGCTAAGCCATTGTTTACTGAAATGAAGCAGCTTCTACAGTGTTCTGTCAGTACTCAATGTGACAGTCTCCAAGGTTTGTTTTCATGTCAAGGATCTCAATTTAATACTAAATCCGTATCTGTCGTTAGAAATATTTTAAATTTATAGGAAGTATATTTATGAAAGTACTTGTTTTAAAATAAGTGCATTTTAAGTTTTGCTTTTTTATTGAAGTGTGGTCAATTTACCATGTTAGTTTCACATATACTACAAAGCAATTCAATTTTACCAACAAAAATACTTATTTTTAACTATATCTTCATTTTTGTGGGGGAATGTAGAGTGAAGTTAGGTGTTTTGAAGTTAATTCTTTGTTGAAATGTGAATATAAGTCAATATTTTGCCTGTGAAAATACTTGCTCTGGCTTTCCATGTTCAGCTTACTGAATCAAAAGCCAAATGAAAATAAAAGATAGGCTTGTTCTAGAAAATGTATATGAAGTTTTCTATTTATATGTTTGGTTTCCCAAGATACTCTTCTCTTGTTTTTAAGTCTAAATTGCTTTTAAAATAGGAAGGCTTTTTTTTTAAGTTTTGAAATGCAGGGATTTTCTTAGGGATTAGGAATTCTTTATGTGACTCATTATTAATATTGATTTTAACAGAGTATCTCTGAGAGTCTACCACAAATGTATGTGGATATTTCATCTGGAGCTGCAGGTCAAACAGGAAAAAATATATTAAGTGGACAAGTAGAAGGTAAGACCTGTATTTTATTAAAAAGCCATCTGACAGAATGTTGATTTCCAACATGAATTCTGATATATTCTAAAAGCCAAAGAAAAATCACCCGGTGAAGGTATAGTGAGGGAAAAATGAGAAAAGGAGGTAAATTTTATAACTTAGGTGTCAATGACAGATTAAATTGAGAGTGCCATTTAAGGAGCTTAATTGTTTCATTTCAGGATGCTCTGTGACCTAAGGACAGTCAGAAAATGAGGCAGGAAAGAGGGGATGAAGAATGAGAGTGGCAGAGGGGACAGGCAGTAAATGAAGGGAAAGGAGGTAGGGGCCTGTGGGAGAGGGTGGGAAGGTAGATCAGTTCTTTGGAAAAAGAAAGTGTCTGAAATGTGAGATGGACCTGAAGTGAGCTTCCAGCACCGTAGCTTGTCCAAGAAGCACGAATGTTCCCACTGTCCCCATATTCCTCATTGTTAGGCAGGCAGTGAGGACTGAGGTGCCTGATCACGCAGAGCTGGGTTTTACCTGCCGTGGGTGAACACAGGCAGATGTGGGTAGCTGTAAATGTCTGGACCTTCATGTCATGTAGTGTGTTGCTGCCTTACTGGATGGTGTCACCTAGGCCAAAAGAGAATAAGGAAGAGGAAGAGAGCAGGGTGTGTTATGGGGGGTGAGGGGGGCAGGGAAGCTGTTTCCTGATAAATAGTCCATTAGAAAGTTTGCAACTTCTAATGCAGTTTCAATTTGGAGAAGTGTTATAGTGGGCACTTGAGGCTAGATTTTTCAGAAGGATCAGTTAAGTCGAGTAGACTCGGTATAGATGAGACTGTCTCAAATTTTAACTAGTCACCTGGGGACCCATTGAAAAGTGTGCATTCTGAACAGTAGGTCTGAGATTCTGCATTTCTAATGAGTTCTAAGCTGACACTCTTGTTGCTTGTCTTGAGACCACGCTCAGAATAGCAAGAGGGTAGATTTGTGTTTAGAGAAATCTGGGAGAAGAGCCACTAGAGAACTCAAGACATAAAGCATCAAGGAAAAGCGTAATTTTGTTTTTCTTTCTGAGCACGTTTATAGCCAGAGGGAGGCAAAGAGTTGAAGCAGAAATTACCGATGTAAGTTCCTGCCATTAAGCAGAGAGAAAAAAGAAGTGGTGGGGATAATCCATCAAAAGAATATAAAAGGGGGGAAGAATTAAGACCACAGATCTAGAGCTACCTTTGAAAAGGGAAGGATACAGTGAAAGGAAAGAGAAAAAAAGGTGATAGGTGATCTGGGAACTGATGAGGAAACTTGAGAGAACTCCTTTCAGATGGCGTCATATGTTTGCACTGAAGCAAGATTAGATCATTGCCACTGCAGAGAATTCTGGAAGCAGGAAGGGGCTAGAACTGGGGTAAACCACAGCCACTCCTCACAACTGTCAGACATCAAGACTATATGTTGAATTGGCATTTGTTACTCAAATGAGATTAATTTCTGTATGGAAGCACTAGCTTTTTTTTTTTTTTAGGATAGCTAATTTTTTGATGATTCTCTCATAGAAAGGCTTTTAAACATTAGCATGAGGTAACAAACCAAACTAATTTTGGAAACAGAAGAAATTAATAGCATTCATTCCCTAAATGCTAAAAATGTTTTCAGTGAATACTACAGTGATCTTGAAATATAAAAGACTTAATTTCTAATAATTCTGTGGCAATTAAATTAATTTTTTACCTTTTCAATAACCTTATGTCAATATTGAAAACCTAATATACATTATTTCTTAGGTGTGTCTTACATACCTTCTTGCACGAGTGGGTCAAGAAACTTCAAGATGACAGCTGAGACCACGTCCACTCCAACAGCACAGGCCTCTCACCGCTCCACCTTTGCCACTGGTCTACTCCACCACCAGTTTGCCATGGATAACGATACTGCTGCAATCGTGGTTGACAGTGGCTCCGGCATGTGCAAGGCCGGCTTCGCGGGCAGCGATGCCCCCCAGGCCGTCTTCCCCTCCGTCGTGGGACGCCCCCGGTACCAGGGCGTCATGGTAGGCATGGACCAGAAGGACTCCTACGTAGGTAATGAGGCCCAAAGCAAGAGAGGCATCCTGACCCTCAAGTACCCCATTGAACACGGCATTGTCACCAACTGGGATGACATGGAGAAGATCTGGCACCACACCTTCTATAATGAGCTGTGCGTGGACCCAGAGGAGCACCCCTTGCTGCTGACTGAGGCCGCACTGAACCCCAAGGCCAACCGTGAGAAGATGATTCAGATTATGTTCGAGACCTTCAACACCCCAGCCTTGTACGTGGCCATCCAGGCTGTGCTGTCCTTGTACACCTCTGGCCGCACCACTGGCATTGTGATGGACTCTGGTGATGGGGTCACTCACACTGTGCCCACCTACGAGGGGCATGCCCTCCCCCACGCCACCCTGCGTCTGGACCTGGCTGGCCGGGACCTGACAGACTACCTTATGAAGATCCTCATGGAACGTGGCTACAGGTTCACCACCACGGCCGAGCGGGAAATTGTGCGTGACATCAAAGAGAAGCTCTGCTACGTCGCCCTGGACTTGGAGCAGGAGATGGCCACTGCCGCCTCCAGCTCCTCCCTGGAGAAGAGCTATGAGCTGCCCGATGGTCAGGTCATCACCATTGGCAGCGAGCGCTTCCGCTGCCCTGAGGCTCTCTTCCAGCCTGCCTTCCTGGGCCTGGAAGCCTGTGGCATCCACGAGACTACCTTCAACTCCATCGTGAAGTGTGACATGGACATCCACAAGAACCTCTATGCCAACACGGTGCTGTCTGGCGGGACCACCATGTACCCCGGCATCACCGGCAGGATGCAGAAGGAGCTCACTGCCCTGGCCCCCAGCACGGTGAAGGTCAAGATCATTGCGCCCTCTGAGCGCAAGTACTCCGTGTGGATGGGTGGCTCCATCCTGGCCTCACTGCCCACCTTCCAGCAGATGTGGATCAGCAACCAAGAGTATGATGAGTTTGGTCCCTCCATCGTCCACCGCAAGTGCTTCTAGGCGGACTGAGTTACCTTCCACCCTTTTCATGACAAAACCTAACTTGCACAGAAAAGGTGACGAGATTGGCATAGTTTTATTTTTTTTTCTTTTGAATATTTTTTTTTTTTGGTACTGACTCAGGACTTAAAAACTGGAACAGTGAAGGTGACAGCAGGCAGTTGGATCAACCATCCCCAAAGTTCTACCTTGTGGCTGAGGACTTCGTACATTTTTTAAAATAGTCATTTCGAATGTAAGATGCATTGTTATAGGAAGTCCCTTGCCTTCCTGAAAGCTGCCCCACTTCTCTAAGGAGAAGGGCCAGTCCTTGCCTAAATCCACACAGGGGAGGGTGATGGCATTGCTTTTGTGTAAGTGATGGTCTCCAAAAAAAAAAATTACATTAAGTCTTGCTTTTGTTTTATTTTGAATGATCAGCCCCTCTTTTTTGTCCCCAAACTTGAGATGTATGAAGGCTTTTGGTCCCCTTGAGAGTAGGCTGAGGCATGGAGGCAGCCAGGGTTTACCTGTACACTGACTTGAGACCAGTTCGATAAAGTGTACAGCTTTAAAAAAAGGGGGGTGGGGGATCAGCCAAGATGGTGGAGTAGAGGAATCCTCGTAGCTCACCGTCTCCCACAAATACACCAAAACTCACATCCATGGACCCACCCAGCCAAGCAGAGCACCTGCTGAACTCTGACAGAACATTGCCTTCTTCAAAAGACGGAGACACCACAAATATGGTAGGAAAAAAGTAAAAGTAAAATAACTTGGGACTAGTCCTGCAGGGAGGAAGCTGCAAAGGAGAAATAGCGTTCACTTGCTGGGTCTACCCCTCTCCAAGGGAGAGGTCATTGGGACTGAGGGGGATCCTCCAAGGCCCAGATCTATATGAAATAGCTCTTGACAAACAGAACTAAGTTAAATGGGCACAGAGGTTCTCTGCAACCCCTAGCCCTAGAGGGAAAGTGGCAGGTGGAGGACAGGACAAGCTGCCTGAGCCGGGCGGAGGACAGGCAGGCTGCACAGAGGCAATCCCAGGGAACTATAGGGTATTTCACACTGTGGATTAGTGGGTACACAGGGCAGAAAAACCTGGGCCCTCCATAAAATACAAAAAAAAAAAAAAAAAGCAACATGGCTGACGTGCCCTGAGGGGAAGGGTACAATATCTCCTACCTCTGAAAATCTGTCGAGCCAAGAGGCGGTGCTCAGACACAGCTTCCATATCCTCCAGTGCTTAGCACCCAGGTGTGGCGTGGTTGAAACCTGAATTCATACCTAAGGGCTTAGCAGCCTCAAAGGGCAGACTGAGACTTGTTCATAGCACAAGGCAGATAGGATAGTTCTGTCCTGGGAACTCTTGAGAACTTAAGCCTCCAAGACAAACAAGGAGCTGAGTTTGGGCACAAATCATGGGTGGCGCTGTTCTGCTGTCTCCTGGAGCGCAGACCCGAGGTGGAGCGGGCAGCTGCACAGAGCAGGGGAGTGATCTGCACTGGGAGAGGGCAGGTGGCTACCTGCCTTCTTGGCAGGAGTGCAGTATGTGACCGTGGCATAAGGAAGGGTGTAACCCACCCGCCCACTGTGTAAGAGCGCAGCACCTGACTGCAGTTTTGGGAGGGGATGTGATCTGCTTGCCGACCTGCACTGGGAGCAGCACAGACCAGGGGCTTGGCCAACGGAGGGGTTCTGAATGCAGCGAGCTCAGTTCATGCAGCAGGGAGAGGACAGAAAGACCTCTCGATAAAACCATTAAGAGCATACGGTCTCCATGAGAACACAACAACTTTATTTCTATTTCTCTTTTTCATCTGTTCTATTTTCTATTACCTTTTGAATTTTTAAATTTTTAAACAACTGTATATGTTTCCCATTTTAATCCCTTTAAAATATTTCTTTTATTTTTATTATTACTAGTTTTCAAAATCCACTGCAATTTCAGTTTCATTTATCTTGGTTTTGATCTCCTGTTATTGATTATACTCAAGTTTCAAAATTTTGGAGGGTCTTTTCTCCTTTTTTTGAGGTTTTTAAAAGACGTCTCAACTCAAATTGTTACATTGCTCCAACTTGTTCTTCTGTTGTTGATTATACACTTTTTTCAAGCTTTTTATCTTTCTTCTTTAAAAATTCTTTTTAAATTTTATTCCTGCATAGGCTTAGATAGATTAATAAACTCCTTAATGACCACAATAGATAACTGATACACCATAAGAAATAATGCCAGAGAGAGATAAGCAAGATGAAGCAGAGGGACCACTCCCAATTACACGAGAAATTCCCTGATGATCAGTGAAATAAACACTGATGGCCTACTAGATAAAGATTTCAAAAAAGTGATCCGAGTACTGAAGGAACTAAGAGTGTATAGAGATATAAAATATGTCAAAAATGAAATTGAAGCTATAAAGAAGAGCCAAGTAACATTGGAAAACCCACTTACTAAGATAAGAGCTGATCTAAAGGTTGTACAAAAGCAGGATAGATAATGCAGAGGAACAAATAAGTGACCTAGAAGGCAGGACAATAGAAAGCACCCAATCAGAACAGCTTAGAGAGAAACAAAAACCAATGAAAACAATATAAGGGACCTATGGGATAATATAAAGCTTGCCAATCTACACATAATAGGGGTTCCAAAAGGGGAAGAAAGAACAAAGGGTATTGAAAAGGTATTTGAAGAAATCATGACTGAAAACTTCCCAAACCTTAAGAAGGAATCAAAATATCCAAGTACAGGAAGTTCAGAGAGTCTCAAACAGAAGAACCCAAGTAGACCCACACCAAGACATATTATAATCAAGATGGCCAGGGTTAAAAGGATAAAGAAATGATCCTAAAGGCAGCAAGAGAAAAACAGAGTGAGTTACAAGGGAACTCCCATAAGGCTCTCAGCTGATTTCTCTACACAAACACTACAGGCCAGAAGGGAGTGGTTAAGATACATTCAAAGTCTTGAATGAAAAAAAAGATGCAGCCTCGGACACTCTATCCAGCAAGGTTATACTTTAGAACAGGAGAGATGAAGAACTTCATGGACAAGAGAAAACTAGAAGAGTTTAGCATCATTAAGCCTAAGCTAAAAGAAATACTGACAGGTCTACTCTAAATAGAAAAGAAGCAGAATGCTACAGAAATGAGAAAATCATGACTGGAAAGGTGATAACTACCATGAATTACAAATAGAATAAACACAAAGTTGTAAAAGAAGACATCTAAATCATAAAGAGTGGGAAAGGAAAGCAAGGAAATAAATATTTTTTTTCTTTTCAAAATTTTGTGTTCTTGGTAGGATGGGTTTGAGCTTATAGTACTATCTGTTTAATACAAACAGTTATTGTAATGGGTTAATAGACTTACAAAAAAAGGGTAACCGCAAGCCAAAAACTTACAAGTGAGTCACAAAAACTAAATAAAATCCAAGATAATACAAAGGAAAATTATCAAACCACAAAAGGAAGAAGAAAGGAACAAAGAGGAAATACCAAATCAACTGCAAAAATAAATACAAAATGGCAATAAACACACATCATTAATTACTGTAAATGTTAATGGACTAAATGCTCCAGTTGAAAGATGTAGAGTGGCAAACTGGATAATAAAAGAAGAATCGTCAATATGCTGCATACAAGAGACCCTCTGTAGGGAGAAGGATACATATAGATTGAGAGTGAAAGGATGGAAAAGGATATTCCATGCAAATGGAAAAGCCAAGAAAGCAGGTGTAGCAGTACGGACTTCAGACAAAATAGACTTTAATACAAAGGCCATAAAGATAAAGAAGGACATTTTATCATGATTAAAGTAGTAATACAAGATGAGGATATTACACATTAATATATATGCACCCAATATAGTAGCACCTAAGTACATAAAAAATTACTAACAGAGATAAAGGGGGAAATCGATGGGAATACAATCATTATTGGAAATTTTAATACCGCATTAACATCACTAGACAGATCTCCTGGACAGAAAATAAATAAAGCAACAGAGAAACTAAATGATACAATAGAAAAATTAGATTTGGCTATTTTCAGAGCATTACCCTCCCCAAAATAGGATATACATTCTTTTCAAGTACACATGGAGCATTTTCTAGGATTGATCATGTACTTGGGCACAAAAGAAGCCTCAACAATTTTAAGAAGATAGAAATTATCTCAAGCATCTTTACTGACCACAATGCCATGAAACTAGAAATCAACAATAGAGAAACAAAGGAGAAAAAAAAGGAAAGCATGGAGATTAAACAACATGCTACTAAAAAACAATGGTTCAATGAAGAAATCAAAGTTGAAATTTTAAAAGTACCTTGAGAGAAATGAAAATGAAAACACAACCACACAAAATTTATGGGACACAGCAAAGGCAGTGCCAAGAGGGAAGTTTATAGCAATACAGGCCCTCCTCAAAAAAAGAAAAAAGAAAAAAAAAAACCTATCTCAAATAAACAATCTAACCCACCAACTAAAAGAATTAGAAAAAGAAGAGCAAAAAATCCCGAAGTCAGCAGAAGGAAGGAAATAATAAAGACGAGGGAGGAAATAAATAAAACAGAGATTTTAAAAAATTAGAAAAAAGTCAATCAAACCAAAAGCTCTTTTTTTGAAAGAATAAATAAAATCAACAAAACTATGGCCAAACTCACAAAGAAGAAAAAGGAGAGAGCACAGATAAGCAAAATAAGAAAGGAAAATGGAGAAAGAACAACAAATAACATAGAAATACAGAATATCATATGAGAATATTATGAAAAAATATATGGAACCAAAATGGATAACCTAGAGGAGATGGACAAGTTTCTGGAAACATACAGTCCACCAAGACTGAATCAAGAAGAAACTGACCGCATGAACAAACCAATCACTAGAAATGGAATCAAATTAGCAATAAAAAAAACTTCCCCACAAATAAAAGTCCAGGACCAGACGGCTTCACAGGGGAATTCTACCAAACATACAAAGAACTCATACCAGTCCTTCTCAAACTCTTCCAGAAGACTGAAAAGGAGGGAATACTCCCAAACTCATTCTATGAAGCCACCATCACCCTGATACCAAACCCTGTCAAAGACACCACCAAAAGAGAGAATTACAGACCAATATCACTGATGAACATAGATGCAAAAATCCTAACCACAATATTAGCAAACAGAATCCAACAGCACATAAGAAAGATCATACATCATGATCAAGTGGGATTCATCCCAGGGACACAAGGGTGATTCAACATACACAAATCAATCAATGCAATACAACACATCAACAAGAGGAAGGACAAAACCACATGATCATCTCAATAGATGTAAAAAAAGCATTTGATAGAATTCAACACCCATTTATGATCAAAACTCTCACCAAAGTGGGAATAGAGGGAAGGAACATAGCTCAACATAATTAAAGCCATATATGACAAACCTACAGCCAGCATAGTATCAACAGTGAGAAACCCAAAAGCTTCCCACTAAAATCTGGGACAAGACAAGGCTGCCCACTATCACCACTCCTATTCAACATAGTCTTGGAAGTCCTAGCCACAGCAATCAGGCAAGAGAGAGAAATAAAAGGGATCCAAATTGGAAAAGAAGAGGTAAAAGTGTCACTATATGCAGATGACATGATACTATATATAGAAAACCCTAAAAGTTCCACACGAAAACTACTAGAAATAACTGAAGAATTCAGCAAGTTAGCAAGTTACAAGATTAACGTTCAAAAATCAATTACATTTCTCTACACTAATGATGAATCAACAGAAAAAGAAAGTAAAGAAACAATCCCCTTAAAAATAGCACCCAAAGTAATAGAATGCCTAGGAATTAATCTAACCAAGGAGGTGAAAGACTTATACATGGAAAACTATAAAACACTGAGTAAGGAAATGAATGAAGACTTAAAAAAATGGAAAGATATTCCGTGCTCCTGGATTGGAAGAATCAATATTGTTAAAATGGTCATACTGCCCAAGGCAATCTATAGATTTAATGCAATCCCTATCAAATTACCCAGGACATATCTCACAGAACTCGAACAAATCATAGTAAAATTTATATGGAACCACCAAAGACCTAGAATTGCTGAAGAGAAAGAAAGAGGCTGGAGGAATAACTCTCCCAGACTTCAGACAATACTACAAAGCTACAGTAATCAAAAGAGCTGGTATTGGTACAAAAACTGACATATGGACCAATGGAACAGAATAGAAAGCCCAGAAATGAACCCACAAACTTTTTGTCAACTAATATTTGACAAAGGAGGCAAGAATATACAATGGAATAAAGACAGTCTTTTCAGCAAATGGTGTTGGGAAAACTGGACAGCAGCATGTAAATCAGTGAAGCTAGAACACTCCCTTACACCGTACACAAAAATAAACTCAAAATGGATCAAAGACTTAAACATAAGACAAGATACAACAAGCCTCCTAGAAGAAAATATAGACAAAACATTATCTGACATACATCTCAAAAATGTTCTCTTAGGGCAGTCTACCCAAGCAATAGAAATAAAAGCAAGAATAAACAAATGGGACCTAATGAAACTTACAAGCTTCTGCACAGCAAAGAAAACCATGAGTAAAACAAAACGACAACCTATGGAATGGGAGAAAATTTTTGCAAGTGGAACCAACAAAGCTTGATCTCCAGAATATATAAGCAGCTCATATGACATAATAAGAAAAAATAAAGAAGAATAACCCAATCCCATAATGGGCAGAAGACCTAAACAAGCAATTCTCCAAGGAAGAAATACAAATGATCAATAGGCATATGAAAAAAAAGTGCTCAATATCACTAATTATCAGAGTAATGCAAATCAAAACTACGAGGTATCACCTCACACCAGTCAGAGTGGCCATCATTCAAAAGTCTGCAAGTGAGAAATGCTGGAGAGCTGTGGAGAAAAGGGAACCCTCCTACACTGCTGGTGGGAATGCAGGTTGGTGCAGCTACTGTGGAAAACAGTATGGAGATTCCTCAAAAGACTAGGAATAAACTTACCATATGACCCAGGAATCCCGCTCCTGGGCATATATCCAGGTGGATCCCTACTTCAGGATGACACCTGCACCCCAATGTTCATAGCAGCACTATTTACAATAGCCAAGACATGAAAACAGCCTAAATGTCCATCAACAGATGAGTGGATAAAGAAGATGTGATATATTTATTCAATGGAATACTATTCAGCCATAAAAATGACAAAAACGCCATTTGCAGCAACATGGATGTTCCTGGAGAATGTCGTTCTAAGTGAAGTAAGCCAGAAAGAGAAAGAAAATACCATATGAGATTGCTCATATGTGGAAATTTAAAAAAAAAAGACATAAATACAAAACAGAAATAGACTCATAGACATAGAATATAAACTTGTGGTTGCCAAGTGGGTGGTTGGTGGGAAGGTACAGACTGGGATTTCAAACTTTGTAGATACTGACAGACATGTGCAGAATACAAAGAAAAAAGTTTATAGTGTATAGTACAGAGAAATATGTACAAGATCTTGTGGTAGCTCACAGCAAAAAAAAAAAGACTGAATACATGTATGTTCATGCATAACTGAAAAATTGTGCTCTATACTGGAATTTGACACATTGTAAAATGACTATAATTCAGTAAAAAATGTTTTTTAAAAAAAGTGAAGTGACTTACACAGTAGAGAAATCAGGATTGGAACCCAGTTTTGTTTGATGCCCAAACTCATTCATTCATTCATTCATTCATTCATTCATCTACAGACTGGGACTTGTGTTGTGGTGTTGAATAGGGGCTAAGTCCTATATCTGAAACAAGAAGCTAAACAACACTTACTGAAGATTTGAGCAAGACCCTCAGTGGCAGGTTTATGAAGCAGCAGCAGGATGGGACCTGTCATCACCCACTGCTCTCCCTCTAGCCCCTCCCCAGGCTATTTGGGAAGAGGACTGGGAGGCAAAGGTAGGGGTGGTCTTTCTGGCACTCAGGCCATATGTGTGCTGGTATCTCACCATGAGGAAAGGAATGTTTTCCCTTCTTCTATGCCATGTGCAAAGGCTGGGTGACCCATTAGAAGGGAAACCAGCTGCTAGAGGATGGCTGAGATGCAGAACCCACAGGCTCACCCTGTGTTCTTACCAAAATTCAGCATGACGAAGGAAAGGCAACCTGGGCCCCTGAAGGAGAGAAAATGTGGACATAAAACTTGTCCAATGGTCTAGAGAGTTCTGAAGACAGAAGGCCCACTAGAGTTGCTGGTACCAGTAAGACATGGATTATAGGACAGTGTCCTTGGGAAGAGGAGGGAGCAGCTCTCACCCTATCTTGTTCTCTACAGTCCTTAGAGAATAGTAGAAGTACCCCTAAAGCTTGTCCTCTTCTTTGTTCATTCTTAACAAAGTTCCCTGGTGTTAAAAAGAAAAACCGTAGGATCAAAATGACATAAATTGAGCCAAAGCCCATGATACCAAATCTATACTTAATTGTAGTTTTGACCTTCCCCACAAATGTAATCTTTTCAAAATTTGAAGTATAGTTGATTTACAATATTGTGTTAGTTTTAGGTGTACAGCATTATAATTTTTTTCCTGCAGATTATATTCCATTATAGGTTATTACAAAATATTGGGCATAATTCCCTTTGCAATATAGTAAATCCTTGTTGCTTATCTAGTTTATGCTTACTAGTTTGTATCTGTTAATCTCATATTCCTAATTTTGTCCCTCCCCCATTTCCTCTCCCCTTTGTTAACCATGTTTGTTTTCTAAGTCTGTGAATCTTTCTGTTTTTTATATAGATTCATTTGTATTATTTTTTAGATCCCACATGTGAGTGATATCATATAATATTTATTTTTGTGTGTCTCAGCTATTGTAAATAGTATTGCTATGAACATTGGAATGCATGTATCTTTTCTTGGTGGGGGAAGGATAGAAAAGGACTGCTATATTGCTCTGCCAGGCAAAGGGAGTCACAGCAGGCTAATGCCTTAAAGACTGTGCGTCCCTATCTTTTCAAATTAGAGTTTTCATCTTTTCTGGATATATGCCCAGGAGAGGGATGGTTGGGTCATATGGTAGCTCTATTTTTAATTTTCTAAAGAACCTCCATACTGTATTTCATTGGAATTGCACCAATTTACAGTCCCACCAACAGTGTACAAGGGTTCCTTTTTCTCTCCATCCTTTCCAGCATTTATTATTTGTAGACTTTTTGATGATGGCCATTCTGACCTGTGTGAGGTGATACCTCATCGTGATTTTGGTTTGCATCTGTCTACTAATTAGTAATATTGAGCATCTTTTCAGGTGCCTGTTGGCCCTCTGTATGGAAGAATGTCTATTTAGGTCTTCTGCACATTTTTTGATTGTTTTGTGTGTGTGTGTGTGTTTTGATACTGAGTTGTATGAGCTGTTTGTATATTTTGGATATTAACCCCTTGTTGGTTGCCTCATTCACAAATACTTTCTCCCATTCCATAGGTTGCTGTTTTCTTTTGTTAATGGTTTCCTTTGCTGTGCAGAAGTGTTTAAGTTAGATCAGGTCCTATCAGAAATGTAATCTTAATCAACCATTCTCGAATTTTCTCATGAGGCAGTCTGTTACATGAGCACTCTCTGTCCAGTATCGCACTTCCCAGGAAGAGGCAATCTGCGTGGTAAAACCCTTGTCATTCCCTTCTTCCCTGGAAGAGGATGTCGTGGCCTGAAAAAAATAAATTCTTTTCTTTTGCTAATACCTCCCTTGCTCCATCCTTCTTCCTATAAAAACTTGCCATTTTTTAACAATTTCCATTTTTTTCCACCCTTCTGTTTACTAGATGGGATGCTGTGCCATTCATGAATCTAACAAAGTCAATTAGATCTTCAAATTTACTGAGCTGAATTTAGTTTTAGTTTAGTTTTTTATTTTTTTTAACATTGGACAGATAAAAATAAAAGCCAAAAAACTCTCTAACTTAGAGACTTTGAGCAAGGTGCTGAAATCCACTGAAGCCCTCAGTTTTGCCATCTCTAAAATGGGCCCAAGACTCCCCCAACCCCCACCCCCATCCACTGAGATTTTGTAATACTTCACTGAAATCAGCCTCAGATGTGTCTCACAAGCCGGCTCACACAGGACACTCTAAACATGATGTGAAATCTGTTTCCTGTGATTACTCTTTCATCATTTTTCCTGCTTCTTTCCTCTGAGTCTATTCCAGGAATCCCTAAATATCCTGCTTTTATGGATTGCAGCCCTCTTTCTTTATGTCTATGGATTAGAATATTCTAGAGAATTAGAAAAAAACACAGATTCCCACTCAAGGGGCTTCTGATTGAGTGTCTAAAGTAGAGAGTAGGAATCACAAGTTTTAAAAGCCCCACAGGTGGTTCTGATTCATAGCCAGGTGTGAGCCCTTCTGCCTCAGTCTACACTTGAAAATTCTGGTCTTTGTTGCCTTTTGTATGGCTTGAACTGGGTGCCAGCTGCTCCTTGCTCATATATCACTCCTCTGGTTCTACAGGATGTGTGAGGTTCTCATCTTCACCTGAAAGGCACAGTTATTTCAGGAGGTGCTTGCAAAGAACCTTAATTACTGCTAACACTGCAGCTCAGATTGGTTTATCAGATGTTCTCACCAATCTCATAGGTCCCTGAAAGAAGGGGACTCAGCATAGATTAATTTCATGATCAAGAGGGTGAAGATGTCCTTTCTTAATGGGACCATCTATTCAAATCAGCTCAAAAAATATGTACTGAGTGTCAGTTAGGTGCTATTTTTTGCAAAGGATACTAACCTAGTAAGAGACAACATAGTGATGTTTTTAGGAGCTTTGATGACAGACCACTTGGGTTAGGATCCCAGCTCCCTCTGGCTGTGTGACCTCAGGCAAATTACTGAATTTCTCTGAGGTTCTATTTTCTCGTATGTAAAACATATTGCACGTTTGTTACATGGATTAAATGATTTACTACATGTAAAGGACTTTAAAAAAAAAAAGAAAATGAGGGTGGCCCCATGACAGGTAGCCCTGAGAAGCCAGGACAGCCAGGGAGAGGGGACACCTTAAAGAAGGAAGAAGAGGGGATGGAGAAGGAAGAAAGTCATCCTCACTTAACAAGTATTTCTATCATTAATATTTTTAATATCTCATTTTGAAGTAATGTCGGACTTAACAAAGAAGTTGCAAAAGTCTTGTAAAGTTTCCTACACCATTTAGTCAGCTTCTTCAAATATTAACCTCTTAGAAACCGTAGCCCAATGATCAAAACCAGGAAATTAACATTGATATTAAACTATTAATTAGTCTATAGATGAATTCTGTAGAATTTAATTCAAATTTAATTTAAAATCAAATCATTTGACTTTCATCAAGCGCCTCACTTTCTGGCCCAGGAGCCCAGCCAGGATCCCACAGCACGTTTAGGTGTCGCACTTCACCAGCCTCCTTGGGCCGGGAACAGCGCCTCTTCTTTGCCTTGCAGGACTGAAGAGTGCTGACTAGTTATTTTGTAGAATGTCTATGAGTTTGAGTTTGTCTGATGTCTCCTCCTGATCAAACTCAGGTTATTCCTTTTTTAGCAAGAATCCTAGTGCATTAAAGGAAGTAGTGCAAGATTAGAAGTTTGCATTATTATCCCCCAAAAAGCATCATGGAAGAACCTGAATGAACAAGATGGCTGTTCTGTACATCCCCTGCTCAACCAGTCGCTGCCTCACCCCCACCCTGCTCACCTGCCTGACTTTCCTTCTAAGTGCTCACATACTTGCCCTCAGCCCCTGGCAGCGGTTGTTCTAATATTTAAATAAGAACGATCTCCACTATGATGGTTTATCCAAGGAGTGGTAAGGAGCATGCTGTGCTCCCCTGCTGGCTTTCCTGGCAGCTGAGAAGTGAACTGGACATCAGTTCCTCCTATAACTGGTAACCCACTGTCTCCACCCCGCACCCCAGGAGGGAAGGCTGCCGCCGCGTCCTGTCCACCGTCTGCTGCACACGGTGGGGAGTCGCTCCGGGACATTGCTTCAGACAAGTAACCCCCCCCCCCACCGTCTGTTAAACCACTGGTGTCTCTGTTGCTGACTCTGGGCTCTTTCTTCAGTCTTAAGGCTTGGAAAGTACAAGGCTTACAAACCTGCAGAGCGCAGGCCAGCAATACCCATTGGTAACAATGAGCAAGCAATTTTTAAAAATAACGAGGAATGGCTGATGCCCGGCCGCCTCGCCCCGCCTCCCACTCGCGGACTCGGCAGCTCCCTCCCCGCGCTTCCTTCCTCACGCCCGGCCGTCGAGTGCGCGAGGCCTGCTCCTAGCGCGGTGCGGTGCTTCAGGAAAGGTACGTACACGCTCTCGTGGAAACGGGTCCGGCGATGGTAGACACGCGGCCACCGCCTCTAGAGAAGCGCGGTTGACCTTGGAGAGGAAATCGGGTGTAACAGAATGAACTGAGTGTGGCCGAAGAAAAACACCTACTTGTTCCAGAATATGTGATGCAGGCAAGTGGTCATGATTTCAGTTTGACTTATGTTCTGTCTAATTTTCTCTATGTCATCTTGGAATTTAATGTTTTCACTTAATGTGTCTTGGACCCAACAGCTTTCTACCTGATGTTGGTGAGGCCCCTTGACCTTTCTGGTATTCAGTCTCATCTCTCTGAGTGTGGTGGCGATCACCTGTATTGTAAGGGTTTTTCTCATTTCTCACCCTGCTTGATATTTTAGGAGTGTCTGTCTCCACTGACTACCCCAACCCTCATCAAAATCCTCCTCTTTTGAGTTCATGGCACTGCCCTCCCCCCCACCACCCAGTCCAGGCATCTCCCCTCCATCCCTGCACACGTTCTCCTCTCTTGAAACCAAAAGCTCCTTCCCTTTTCCTGGCCCCTCGTTCCCCTCTGGCTTCTTGGCTTGCTTATCACATGTGGCTCTTCGCTGTCACTCAGGTTTGGATCTTCCCTCCCCTCTCCGAGCCTTCTTGAAAGATGACTGCACACCGCCTACAGCTTCAGCCCTCACACTGATCCCTAGCTGGGAACCTCATCTGCGTCAGTTTCCTGGAGCTGCTGTTACAAAGCACCACAAACTGCATGGCCTAAGCCAACAGAAACTTGTTCTCTAATGGTTCTGGGGGCTAGAAGCTGAAATCAAGTTGTTGGCAGGCCCATGCCATCTCTGAAGTCTCTGGGGGAGAAATCCTTCCAGACCTTATTCTGGTTTCGGGTGGTTGCTGACAACCCTTGGAGCTTCTTGGTTTGTACACACATTACTCAAACCTCGGCCTCTGTCTTCCCATGGCCTCCTGTCTGTGTGTCTGGGTCTAAATCTCCCTCTCTTTGCAGGGAAACCAGTCATTGGATTAGGGCCCAGTGTGATCTCACCTTCACATGACTAATTTCACCTGCAAAAGCCCTGTTTCCAAACGAGGTCACATTCAAAGGTTTCAGGTGAATGTGAAATTTGGGGGGACACTATTTAGCCCAGTGCACTGCTCTAGATCCCTGTTACCACTTTCCTTTCAACACTTCCTTGTAGATACACAACTGGTGTCTCTAACTCAACATGTCAAAAAGAGAAGTCATGATCTTACCTGTCCAGCCCTGCTTTTTACTGTTCACAGTCATTGCCTTAGTTCGGAATTTGGACTCAAATGCCTGGAAGGAACAAGAAGATAATATAAATCATTGAAGTGCGGGCTGTGACACAATAGGGTGGACTGAGAATCACAGGTCTTCTAAAAGTATTCAGTTTCAATTCTATTTCCTCCCGCAACATGATAGGGAGCTCTCCTTCCTGTTTGACATTTTGATTCAGCCCCTCATTGTCTCATTCTGGATTGAAATGAGAGCTTCCTAAATGTTCTGCCTGTGGCAGCCCCCATCCCATCCACTACAGAGACCATTTCC
The DNA here is from genome assembly GCF_048564905.1 of Vicugna pacos. Taxonomy (NCBI): domain Eukaryota; kingdom Metazoa; phylum Chordata; class Mammalia; order Artiodactyla; family Camelidae; genus Vicugna; species Vicugna pacos. Next base: position 147,928 of record NW_027328881.1, on the reverse strand, counting down.
TAGAATACAGATTAAAACCTGCTATTCCTGCCTCCAAAATGTTATTATCTACACTGCTGGCTGCTCCCCAGTGTGGAAGCACGCTCTGTAGACAGTGTGCAAGAGGGAGGCAGGAGGGGGATTCTGGAACTTCTGTTTCTGTGTATTTACAAACATTGTTTATGTGGATTGACACCAGCACCCTGCTTGGGTCTCAAGTAGTTGTGAGAAGGAGCTGGAGTCTCAGCTCACTGGAAGTGTGAGTGGAGTTCATCCTCAGGCCACATCTTACGGGAGACCAGGGACAGATGTTAGCACCTAGTGTTAGCTAAACAAGCCTTTATAAAGTGTACAAGAGGCTTCAACATTGTTGCAAGGCTGACGGGGATGCTAGTGGTAAAGTACAAACGAAGAAGCAGCTAGGCGGGCCTCACTGCTGGGCCTGCGTGAGCCCCCTGCCTGCTGCTTCACGAGGAAACAGCAGCGACAATCCAAGGAGCCCTGGCAAGAAGCTGACTGCGCAAGTTCAAAGTTATCAAGAAGATGCTTTGAAATATAAATGTTAATTACAAGATTTGTCGAAGTAAATGTACATTGTGCTTTGAGGATGCGCTTCTGCCAGTAGGAAACCCACGATAAGCACGACATTCAAATATTATAATCTGATTCTTTTTAGGTTATATTTTCCTATATCTTTCATAATATACGTAGATAGCACATTAATGTAGTAGTAGGTCAGGTATATAATTTAATAAGTAAGTGCATAGACCTGTATTAGGGTGTGTGCTCAGAGAGACTTCTAAATGAGTGGAGTGTGTGATCAAAAGTTTGGCGAGCAGTGGTTTACAGAGTCAGTTTCACATTCCTTAGCACTGCATGCAAGGCCTTTAGTTACAGCCCCCAATCTTTTTTTCTTTTTTTAAGATTTTACTTGTTTACATTATTTTTAGGTTTGCAGCAAAATTGAGAGGAAAGTACAGAGGTTTTCCCTGTCTTCCCTGCCCCATGCACGCACAGACTGCCCTTTTATCCACATCTCCCATTAGAGTGGTACATTGGTTACCAAGGCAAAACCTGCGTTAACACATCATAATCACCCGAAGCCCAGAGCTGACCTTGGAGTTCTTTCTCGGTGTTGTCCATTCTGTGGATTTGGACAAATGTGTAACAGCATGTGTCCACCACTATAGTATCTCACGGAGTAATTTCCCTGCTCTCAAAACCCTCTGTGCTCCACTTATTCACCCCTCTCCCCCAGCCCCTGGCAACCACTGAATTTTTACTGTCTCCATAATTTTGCTCTTTCCAGAATGTTGTGCAGTTGGAATCATACCGTGCATAGCCTCCAACCTTCTTTTTAACCTGGTCCCCACTGTATCTCTCCATGCCAGCTGGGCCTGGTGCCGCGTGCATCCATGTACACACTCAGGGCCTGGGCTGCGGCTGCGCTCTCCTTCTGTCAGAGCTTCTGTTCATGGTTCCCTGTCCGACGTCTGCAGCCCTCTTCTTCTCTCTAAGGTGGGGTCAAACCCATGTCCTCCCCTGTCCTCAGACCCCCTCTGCTCTTGCTCGCATGGTTTCTGTTGTCAGCTCTGTGTGTATGTGCGTGTGTGTGTGCGCATGTGCGTGTGTGTGTGTGTGTGCCCTGTACTAGGTGGAAGGCTCGCTGAGGACCGTTCCTCATTCTTGGTCACCCTCATCTCCCCTTCTCTGTTCCAACAAGGCACTTAATATTCACTCAATACACTTTTGCAGAATTGCTTAGTTATTTAAAGCTTATTAAATTAATAATCTTTTATCCTTGAGCATGGTCACATTGCCTATGAAATAATGAGGCTCATTAGGAAATGAGAAAAGGGTAAAAACCAGCAGTTCTGATACTGTTTCTTGCCCAGATCTTCCCCATTTTTCTCCCTAGAACTGCTTATTGAGTAAGTTTTTATGGGGATTAAACACGGCAAAAGAGCAGAGGGCACAATCTCAGGTGAGACAAAGAGGTAAAAACGGAATACTTTCCATTCTGTTTGTATTTTTTGTTGTTACAAGAGACTGTTTTTAAAAACAGTGTTTTCGTACTAGCCAAAAGCAGTAGTCACTCTGACTAACTAGAAAAAGCATTTCCTTTCCTTTTTTCAGTTCTCTAAGACATACATTTCACCCACTTTTAGCATTCCCTTTTTTGGCAAAACAAGAATTTTTTTTTTTTTTTTACTGGATATGAATGAGTTGCAAACATTACATACAAAAGAAATGAGCTGTTGTCATCAGTACAACCTACGCCGGCGCTCATCCCAGGAAGGGCCACTGAGCTGAGCGGCGTGCGGCAAGGAACCGCTGGCTGCGTGGCTTTCTTGCTTGCCGCCTGCAGTGGCTATGGGGGCTCCTAGCATGACACCCAGTGTTTATAATTGGGCTGCACATAAGAAACAGACAAAAGGTAATTTTCAGCCATATCTGTCTTATAGTGTGTTCAGGCGATTGTAAGGACAGGCATATGTATCATGTTGTAAAAATCATAAAATGATAACATACAGTTTTGGCTCAGCGATGGGGCGAAGTGCACTCAGCTCCTCTTGGCAGGAGTCTGAATTGTATAACACAAGTGTAGTTTTCTGGAAAGCCACTTGAGATAATACATCAAAAACTCCTAAATGTGCATATCCTTTGAGCTAAAACTTTCATTTTTAACAATGTATTCTAAAAATATCATTATACTTTTGGACAGGGATTAGTACAAGGATTGTTTATAGTGGTGGCGGAAACCTCAAAATGACCTACGTGTGAAATAACAGGAAATTGCTGAAATAAAATATGATTTTCCCATATGACGGAATACTTCGTGGCTAGTACAAATCCCATGGTAAGACAATTTTTACAATACAATATATTGCCAAGTGAATTAAGCAAGCTAACTATATGTATATATAAGCCCTTGAGGTGACATGACCTAAAATATAAACATCAGTGAACTCTGGGTTACAGTATATTAGTTATCGATTGCTCTGTAACCACTTACCTTAAAATTTAGCAGCTTAAAGCAATAAGCATTTATTATTTCACGGTTTCTGAGGATCCGTTTCTGAAATCTAGATGCAGCTTGGTTGGGTGTCCTCTGGCTCAGGGTCCCTCACAAGGATGCAGTCAAGGTTGTGGCTGGGCCTTAGTCATCTCAGGGCTCAATGAGGGAAAGATGTGTGTGTGTGTATGACAGAGGGAGAGAGGAAGACAGAGAGAGAGAGAGTAAGAGATGGTGAGAGCAAGGGAGATTTTAGTCTTTTGGTGGCCTAATGTGGGAAGGTTTCATCCTGAAATCCGAGCTCCAGGATGCTGGCCAATGGGCCAACTGTGAGAGCAGGGCTTTCTGAGGATAACAGTCTCAGGTCTGCTCTGGTAACTCTTTAGGGCACACCTAAGCTTGGGAGCGACAGCCATGACTTTTTCTGTATTCTGTTCATTAGAAGTGACCCATGAGATCCAGGCCACGGGCGTGAAGAGGACTGCACAGGGGTGTGAATAAACACCAGGCGGAAGGCTCCCTGGGGACCGTCTTAGAGACCAGCTGCTACAGGCGTGGGGGGTGGGTGCTTTCCTCATCTGTATCTTCTATTTTCTCCCTAATGACTCAAAGCACTTTTATAATAAGAGAGAGCCATTTGAAAACCATGATTAATTATACAGCCATACAGACTGTGGTGAAAAAAGCACTGTATTTCTTGGTGGAAGAAAACAGATTTTTTTTACTCCACTCTTAGGTGTGTATTCTTATGGCTTAATAACTCTTGTCGGTATTTGAGATGGTGAAGTTACCTGGGAGAAGAAGCTGGAATGTTCCTAATTATAAGAATAAACACTGGCTTTTAAAAAAAGATGTAGTGTTTTAGAGACAGCACCGGTAGTGGCAGGAGAGCTGAAGTAGGTAATTATTTGTGAAATGGCAGGTTGTGGAGGCTTGGGGAAACCTCATCAGCCTCTAGAAACTTCAGACCAAGGCAAATGTTATGCCTTGAAATATTTGGCAAGAATGCTTGCAGGACACTGATACATCCATGCAAATGTAGGGGCAGGGAGAGGGCGCCGGTGGGGGATGGTGCTGACGTGATGGCATTTCCAGGGCTGCTCTGCTGGGAAGAGATGAGGGGGAAAGATCATTTTCCCTCTCTCCTTCTGAGCTCAGAATTCCAGAGAGGAAGGGAGCCTAGCCTGGGGGAAGATGGACATGGCACAGAATGAGTGAAAGTTGCTGCCTGCTGGTCCATTGCCCGCGCGCGCCAGCGGAGTCCCAGAGCCCGGGGGGCGCCAGGCTTCCCGCCGGGGCCAGCACCGCCCTGGGGCTCCGGAGGCCCAGGCGCCCGGGACGGCGGCGGCGGCCGAGGCGGCCGAGGCTGCCGAGGCGTCTGCGTCCCCTGGCTCTGCCGGCGGTTCTGGCCTCGGGGCGCCCGCAGGCACGTGGCGCGCTGCGCGAGCCACCAAGAGCCCCGCGGGCCGGCCCCGCTGCCGCGGCCGCCGCCCGGCCTCCGGGGCGCAGCCGGGCCCTCCCCGCCCCCCCCCGACGCCCTCCTCCCCGCGTCCCCGTCGTCGTCCTCGCGGAGGGCGCGGGCTGCCGTCCCCCCGCTGAGAGCCTGGCCGACCCCGCGGAGCTGCGGCCACTGCCGGCGCCTGGCTCAGGGGCGTGGCCGGCACTGGGCCGCCCAGTTCCCGTGGTGTCACTTCAGACTTTTTTGTTGTTGTTGAGGTTTGCTGAAAATCTTTTAGCTTAGAATTTCTTAGCTGAGGATCAATAAATTGATCCATCATTTTATTTTGTTTAAATAAGCATTCTATCATCTAGGAATTGCGAATTTCAAATTTTACACTATTAGCAAACTATAGAAAACAGTACAGTTTTATTATAGAAAATACAGTAAATGTGTAGTGTGTGTGTGTGTGAGAGAGAGAGAGAGAATTACCATATTCTGACCCCATGGTCTGAAAAGAAACATTAAGAGACGTGGATGTGCCAGAAAGTTTTTTTTAATGTAGATAACGAGATTCATATGAACATTCTTTTGGTTAGACAGACTGCACGCCTAAATATTTATATTTTACCAGATTTAGATCAACATAGTGACTCACCAATATCGTAGAAAGTTCAGATAAAATCGCCATACCTTCCTTGCTGTCTTTATTATGATGAGGCATTAAAATAATGACTGGGTTCAGAAATACAGCTGATTTTGCAGTCAGCCAAGATTGTCAAAGTTAACACAATCATTAGTCCCAGAATTTTTCAAACATTTCAATTCAGAATTTAAATTTCTCTGGATACAACTAATCAATTTCTATATGAATATCACATGTATTACCTATACATTTACACATTTCTATAAGTAACTCTAAGTCTTGGCTGATACTGGCTGAGTAAATTGATTTTCTAGGGTAAAAATTACTTTCAGAGGAGAAAGGGATTGCATTTTTTAAAAATTACTTGAAGGAGATGCAAATATTAAAATGATCATGTTTTAAAATTATGCATTCATTTAGTTGTATGAGACTCATTTTATATAAATCATTTCTATTTAACAAGACTGTAGGATAGAACTGATTATCCTTCTGGATGTGATTGCTAGGTTATTATACAGAAAGGTGGTAAAATTTGGAAATATGTGGCTACTAAAAGTGTAGAAATGAACATTATCTTTTTAGTGTCACCAGTGCTCTTGGTTTCACCCAATATTACCTCTTTGGGCTTTCAAAATTTTATTAAAATAGTACTTATGACATCTAGAGGTGTGGATTTAGTCAAAATTCTGTCATGGAGAACTCGGGTGTTAAATCGTGTGAAGAGCATCTGCTGAGCCAGCTGTTGTCACCATTTAAGTTCAAGCTGTTTCCAGGACGCTTTTCCCCCCAATGGTTTTATTTGTTCTCTTGGGAAGCATGATCCGGGACTGAGTGCCTCGGCTAGATATGATAATTTAGGCATAGAATGATTTAGTGAGCCTTAAATGGGCCATCACATCTTTGCAAATCAAATGGTCTGGATTGCCGCCAGGACGTGTTGGAGTGCACTTGATAGATACACTGCATGGCGCTGTTAACAGTGATGGCGCACTATGCTGCTTGAGTGAAGGTGAGTGTGAACTCTGCACTGGGACCTTCTGTAAGTGTAGTCATTTCACCAGGACGAAGTACCTGCTATGCACTGGACTCAGGTAACAGAGCCAGGAGTCTGACCCATGTGGTCAGAATGACTTGCGGGTTGAGGGTGAAACTCAGTTACTTTCGGCGACTATAGAAACACCCGCATTATCTAGGTCAGCAGTCTACATTTTCTTTGTTCTGGATGATTGCTAAACTCTTTACTTTTTGTAAGTAGAAGAAAAGATTTGAAATATGATGGTCATTTGATTTAGTTGTAAAGATTAAATAGATGTTCAAATATCATTGAGAATTGCCTCCGATTATTCAGCAGGAGAAAGAGGTCAGAAACATAAAATTACTTCTTTGGTACTTTGTCTCACAAATAAATTTTTAATTAGAAGAAAGCAGTGATTTGTGGGTATTTTCTGTACATTTGCCTCAGGCAATCACAGACCCCTGAACTGACCTGTCCATGAGAGAAAAGAGAGCTGAACTTGATGGTAAATTTTGTAAATTGTGAGACAAGCAAGATTCCACCAAGGAGAAGAAGAGCAAACAAACAAAAAATGCTTTTTACAAATGTTTTACGTTGTACCGGGGAGGAAAGGAGTTATCTGGTAAAATGACGTGCATGTCAGTGATTTTGCAGAAATAATCATTTACAGAAGCTTGCATGGATGCATCATGTCCATAAGTGCCTTGCTGTTTAAGGTGAAGGAAATACATTTCACAGTTCGGAGGCTCATGTGTCTAAGACGTCCCAGGAGCACAGGTTTATTTCTCTCCGGCATTAGGTCAGCTTCTCTGGAAAAGTTAGCTGCTCTGCCGAACGCTGTTGCTCACACGCTGTAGAAGAAAACAAATTGACTTATGCTGGATTTTAGTAGGCTCAGAGAGTGACTTTGCTTAATATTGGTACTAAATTATTCAATAATTAAAAGATGATAAAAATCTTTAACAAATTATTTGTATTTATTTTTTGGTGGGGGGGTAGGTTTATTTATTTTAATGGAGGTACCAGAGGTTGAATCCAGGACCTTGTGTTGCTAATCACGTGCTCTGCCACTGAGCTACACCCTTCTCCCCAAAGGTGATGAACATCTTGATGTGAATTGATAAGTTGCAGGTTTTTTTATCCTCAAAGAGGAAAACTCCTGTTGTCAAGGAGACAGGACCCGATTCCTTGGGAAACTGGAATAGGTCTTTGCTCCTCCCCATTTATAAGAAATCATCACTTTACCATGAGCTGCTTTTCAAGATACTGCTTCTGTTCGTCCACTCTTCTAATGGCAACGTCTCCTTCACACTTCCCTCTTTACACCTTTGAATCATCAAATGACCTTCCCTCCACTTCAGCATGTGACAACTTCATGCCTTCACCTTGGCTGAGAGCAAATTAAGCAAGTTTTAAGATGTCACACTCAGGAATTTGGAATACTTTTGGAGCAAGTAGGGAAATTACATTCTCAGATTTAATAATATCATTGATTAAAAAAACAAAACAAAATACATATGTATTCCTACTTTTCTGCAGCAAAATCTGCCACAGAAAATTCAGCACAGTTTCAAACTGGCTTTTAGAACTTTGGTAAAGTGTGTAAAAGATGGGTTTTGTGAGGGCTGGAAGACTGCCCAGTGGGAACCAGTTATTTTGGTGAATGATGGGGAAGAGAGATAAAAAGAGGATGCAGCGAAGTGTCAGCAAACTGTGCCTTGTCATTGCTTCAACTTGTCAAGAGAGTTTTTTTGACCTGGTGAAATGAGAAGCCACGGGAGGTGGGATGGGGCTGAAATGCTTCTGTGATTAACTCTATCTGCATCTTTGGTCGAGCACAGAGGTTGACTTCTTCAAGTAAGGAGGCCTGAGCATCCAGGAAAGATCTATCCTCAGTCTGTGAGAAGCAGGAGTTTGAGGGCCACAGTCTGTTTCAAGTCACGTTGACACAGCCAACTCTTGCGGCTCTCGGCCTGCTGCAAGCCAAGGATGCCAAGGGGCTCAGGACAGGAGGACAGGCAGCCGGGACTAATAAGCCTGTGTCCCCATCAGCAGCAGGGTGCATGGGTGCTTCGAGATGGACCTGGGCAGTTTTTTAGACAATGTTAATGCCGTCGTGCAAAAAGTAGTGTCAGTCACAGAATTTTCCTATATCTCAAGAGTTTCCTCTATTTTTTTGAACCAAAGCAAAAGAATATGGGAGGGCAGGGTACAGAATTCCTTTTGTCTGTTAATCAACACCCTGAGTATCCTCCCCTAAACCGATGTATTGGGGAAGTAGGTCTTATACCTATGTTTTAAGTTTCCTAATATGAGCCAAAACACAGATTTAAAAAACACAAGGCATCTGTTTTGAACTAGGTATTTTTATTGGGTTGATTTTCATGAGAGCTTCTCTTTTTTTTTTAAGGCTTGAGAGGCAGAAGCAGAGACATGGAAGCAAAGTGACACATGTCCATCCATCAAGTAAGGCACTACAGGCAGAATTTAAAGATACTTTCACATAAAGATGCCTGCGAGGTAGTCAGTAAAAACAGGGCGTCCGTGCCATTTCCCCACAGAGCCCAGTTGCGTAGGTGTGCAGGTATTTAGAAAGCCAAGTCAGCAAGATGTGGTGATAGGTGGCATATTAGGGATAAAAAAGAAGTGATTGGCAAGAATTCTTTCTTATTTTTTTCCCTTGTACAATGAGATAAATTGTGCAGTGAGGTACAGTCTTTGGTAAAGATCACAGAAAGATAGTCAATTTGGGGATAGAGAGAGCACAAACATTAGTTCAGATGTGGGCCTGCTGAGTTTGTATGATCTGTAAGGTTATCCAATAAATGACATCCAAAAGGCATTGGACCTGCGGACCTGAGACTTAAAGGAGTGCCCTGAGACATGGAGTAAGGGGGCCAAATGCCACACAGCATTGGTTGTGCAGTGAATGAAACATGAAGACATGAATATGAGTACAATGGAGACAGCTTTTCAAGAGCACGGGCTCCAAAGAGCAGTGCTGAGAAACAGGCGTGTTCTAATCATCACGACCTAGTGTCTGAATCTTCAGTCTGCAGAAACCTGGAGGAACATAGGGAAATTTCATTTTTAGAGATGATTTTTGTTTTTATTTTCTATTGTTTATTTCCTAGAGCTTAGATACTGGATTTATGGAAGCATGTTGGTAGAGTGGAAAGACCATTTAACCCATATAGTTGCTTTCAAACGCCAACACTGCAGCTTAGTTAGTGACATGGTCTCTGGTATGTTACCCAATCTTTCTAAGTCCCAGTTTTCTCATCTTAAACTGAAGATAATTGCATCACTTTAGAGACTTAAGTGAAATAATGGAATACAAAACACCCAGTGGTCTGTTTTGCACATTGTTTGCACTTGATCTTAGTTCCTTTCTCAATTTAGTCTGATGAAAGGTGAAAGTTTTAGTTTCAAGGCTGAAGTTAGAACAGAATATTTTCCCCCTAATCATAGACTGAACGATTGGTTTGTATATTGTCATGACAGCCATGATGTTGACTCATGCAGATTTCGTCTTCATTTTTTCAAAAGAGGAACCACAGTTTTGGCAACAGCATCTTAGGTACTTACATTGGCAACTACGGGTCTACAGAATAGCCAACTCCGTGGATCTCTGTCTCTGATAATGAATGACCAAGCAAGCAATGTAGACCGATTGGAAAGTGGTGGATTTCACTCTGCTTCTCAAGTAGGTGTTTTCTCAGTGCAGAGCTTACCCAGTAGGGCCTTTGCTCTGGCTTCCAAGACCGTAATATTTAACGTTCAGAACTCAGGTAACCACGCATGTTATATATTCTCTACCTTTCACAGAACTCACTACACTCTTATAATCCGTGTCTCAATTATAGTAATTTAGTTGGGTTTTAGAATCAGACTGCCTGCATCAAATTGTAGCTTCAATAAGTGATTTCAAGTGCCCTAAGCTATTTATATTTCAGTTTCCTCATTGGTAGACTGGGTATAATAGCACAGTATTATTTTGATGATTAAATGAGATAATGTGTTGAAATCTGTTAGAGCATTCTCTGCCTCTGGTAAATGCGCAGTAAGCATAAGCTACCCATTTCCTTGGTATTCTGTGACTGTTCTAACAGCATCAGTGTTCATCCCTTTTCCTTTTAAAAACTCATTTCATTCAGGAAACTAAGCTCTTCAAGCAAAGGTTTGGGTTTAGAAGCACAGCATGTTGCTAACAGCCCCAGTCCAAATGACTATTTCAGAACCAGGAGCTGATAGCTCAGAGGATAAACTTGAAAGTCCCTAAACTAGGGTGAAAGTGGAGTGAACACTCTCTTCTCCTTTGCTGGTGGGTGGACAGAAAAAAAGAAAGAAAATAAAAAATAAGAAGACAATTTAATTGTTTGATGCCTTACTCTTTTCTTATTCATATTTTATAAGAAGAACTTTAATAATTTAATATCATTTCCCCTTATCTTGGGAAAAACTTGAGTATGCATAGTACCTTGCGAAGAAGAGAAATATTTTTAAGCATGTTTAAGCATGTTTAGAAATGAAAGTTATGCTTGGTTATTGGATTTGTTTTAGGAAGTGCATGTTTATTTGGAATAAAAAGCAATACTTGTACACAGTCCTTGAGAGGACACTGTAGGGGAAAAAAAAGATGTCATTTTGAAAAAAAGGAAATAAATTTTTTAAAAAAAGATGTGATTTCTTGACAAGAATTAATGTTTGATCTTTGGGGAAAGAAATAATGAAACCTAACCTCACTTAAGTTCCTGATGATCAAAACACTAGTGTTTTTATTTTCTGAAAAATTGAAGAAGCTATTCCTTGAATTTTCCACAAAAGAAAATGTCTGAAAATTAATGACAATGCAAAAGCAGGAAAGTGCAAACCTTTCAAGTAAACAGGAGCATCTGGAAGAAACAGAGCTGAGCAACATGCAGTAAAGCAGTTCTGGATTTTTTTCGGTCCTGAAATGAATCAGCATTGGAACATAAAATGGTACAAGAGAGGCATGCAGAATTTTGGATTTTTTTCTCGACAAATATTCAGGAAGAATCATAAAGAATAATTCATCTTTACTCTTTCCTGCAGCACCCCTGTGAGCCAAGCTAAACTGAATAAGAAGCATGTGGTTCATATCTCATTGCTCTTCTCTCTTTAGGGTTTAGTTTCCTATTCCCTACTCATTTTTTTATTCCATCTAGTGCCCTTTATATGAATGATCAGTTTGATGATTGTTCTATATTAACTTCCTTGTACAATGTCAGCTAAGATCAAGATGTCTGTCTGTCCATCCATCCATCCATTCATCCATCCAGCCATCCACCTAGCCATTGTATCTATCATCTCAAATGATGTCTGTAATTTAAATACCTTATGTAATTATTAATAATTATTTTACTATAAACAAAGATACTATTACCCAGTTCTTGATAACTTCTTAGCCATTGTTTATTTCTTGATCAACCTACACTAAAATTACAGAAGATTATTGAATAAAGAAAATGCCTTCATATTTGAAAGATGCATAATCATCTCTGTGAATCAGCATTTCCTAATAGATTTTAATAAGTGAATAGAAGAAAGTAAGAGTACATAGACAAATAATTTCTGGAAATGCTCAGTAACATGAAGAAAAATTGAATTCTTAACTGTAAAATTTTACTGAGCTCTTGGACTACTTTTGTGCATGAAATATTCCACAAGCCTGTATGACCAAAGGATCTTTCTACACAAAGCCTCTTGTAGGACTGGTTTTGGAAGAAAATGGTTGTCAAATGTGGAAACCTATCTCTTCGTGATATCATATTTTAAAGCATGCAGCATCATAGTACTGCTGTGTGTGTAGATATTACTGAGTTTTGGACACAGTATCCTCATTTGCAAAATTAGGTGCTTGAGGAGATGAATTCAAAGAATTCTATGTCCCTTGTGTTAGAGATATGTTTTGATTATGTGATTTTATATTACACATCACCATGATAAATTCATGCTGCAGTGCTAAGGATGAATACTTTATTTTTCACTGGCAAACTCCATTTTACAAGAAAAATCATGTAGGTAGCAATTTTTAATTCACATAAAACATAAACTTTTGACTCTCCTGAAAGACAAGCACAGCCATCCTTTCTGTCAAGATGCGTCCTTCTCTGAGACTCTGCGTCACGATACTGGGAGCCAGGCAAGCCGCGCTGCTGTCAGGAATGCCACACACAGTCTTCCCAGTCCACACGCAACTTACTGAGTCTCAAGCAGAGCTGGAGAGGTTTTTCTTACTTTACAGTTAATACTGGGTGTATTATTGTGCCCTAACACCCCCAACTAAGAGATCTATGCAACCATGAGCCGAAAGTTATGGTAGAAAGAGCACTGACTGGGTCAAAGTGTCGCTAAAGATAACTAACAACTTTGAGTCTAATATTTCATCCCTGTAAACTGAGAGGAAAATCTCTCTCTTTTCCATCTGACAGTAGGATGACTACACAGCGTATCTTCCAAATCAGGACAGTTTTTAAAATGAAATGGGACACTATGAATAATTCTATCTAGTTAGCAAGTATAATCAGGTCTGTTCTAGACAAACTGGGGTGTGTGGTTACCTTTCCTAACAAGCGGGATCAAATAAAATGACCTGTGCCAGGGGGCCAGTGGTTGTATGGATTCAGGGTATTGTGAACCCTTTTACTACAGATGCGCTTTTGATGAAGAGATGTGGAAATAGTCAGGCTACTTCCAATGTACAAAAGGAGAAATGAGGCTGTGGCAGTAACTCATCACCCAGATTCATACCAAGAGGAGGCTGGGAGACTAGAAATTTGCAGGACTGCTGATTAATAGATTCACGAGAGCTTTAGTGGCCGGCTAATTACTAAGAGAACTCCCTGCTTAGCGGAGGGAATACAGATGTTATTCTAAATATAAGGAAGTGTGTCTTTGGCTTTTGTACCATAGTTGAGCAAATTATGTATTCAGAACTTTTCAGATCCTTTTCTCAGATTAAGCTATGTTTTAAAATTTATCGATAGGTACCCATGTCTAGAACTATTGAGGATGTTTGGTTTTCTGTCTTTCATTGTTTTAACAGAAAATATTTTGTCCAATGTTAGCTTCTGTTGGCCTGTGAAAACATGTCTACAACAGAAATAGCTGTATTGAAACATTCAAGAATCACACTGCGGGCTTTCTAATTAAACCCCAGGCAGCCTTTATTGAACCATGAGGAAGGAGGGAGATCCGGTCTGAATTCCTGTGCAAGTGGAAATGTTAAATGTTTGATCTCCTGCATTATATCCATAACATTCCAAAAATAAGATCTGTAAAGTCAATCTCACGTAAATCTCTCTGAGCCATTTGACGGCATTTAAACGGCGCTCTGGACACATGCATTTTTTGGTCCTCACTTCCGCTTAAACTTGTCATCCAAACAGGGACTGTTTATTGCATGGGGGTGAGACTAATACGGGATCACGGGTCAGTGCTGAGATCATGAAACCCATTTCATTATTATTTACGCTAGCAATCTAACCAGAATAATTCTTTGACAAATCTTATTAGTCTAGATATGAGCCTCAGCCCCTGCAGGAAGCTATCTGTGATTCATTTATGTAGCTACTCAGTTCCATTTCCTATTATTAATGTGTTTATCATTTAACTGTATTCAAGGGCTTAGCATTTTATCTGATTTATAAACACATCTAATACAGTTTGCTGATGCAAGTTGCAATGTGTTTAATGAAATGACAACTTTGCTATCAACATGTAAATTTCATAGATAACTGAGACTGTATCTTCTATCTAGGTCATATGCTAAACAATTTATAACAATTTTTAATGTTTTATTTAGATGCCTTTGGAATGTGGAATGAAGGGTTTGAAATGAGACTGAGTCTGCTTACATGGCATACTTATTTCAAGGCGCGGTTTTACAATTCTAATAGATTTCCATGCACATAGAACCGCCTTTGAAGCCTATTTTTAATGTAGATCTGGATATACTATGGGCCATTTTTTTCCCCTCTGAAATAAAAACCATGAACAGGATATAATTTATCTGGTTCAAATTTTTTTCCCTACAGCCTCTAAGTTACAATGAATTTCTAACTCCTACACTTTGAACTTTTCTTGCTTTTATAGAAAATGTGCTTTCCTAGCACCTATTCTAGATGCAAGGAAGACAATTTTAAACAATAGAAAATGCTTCCCTTTATGCTGTCTTTAAATCAGTGCAAAAAGGTAAATGACCAGCAGATGAGACAGTCTCTTCAGACTATGTGAAGGATCTAGAAAAGAATGACACAGAGAGGGAAATGCCGTGGACAGGGAGGGAAGACCTTGGAACTTTACATACCGTGGATGGAGTAGGCTGTCACAGAAATGAAGATAATTAAGGTGGTAATGAAAACATACACAAAAGTTTAGTGGCCTTGTAGCACCTAGGAAAACAAGAGCAGGGGAAGATATAGCTCAAGTGGTAGAACATACGCTTAGCATGCACAAGGTCCTGGGTTCAATCCCCAGCGCCTCCATTAAAAAAAAAAAACCACTAGAAAATTAAATGTTAAAGCATTTTGGTGAAGATATCACCCATATTCTCTTTCTAAACTTAGTAAAGTCACTGTCCCTTTAGACAGCCTAAGAGATGCCTACCTAGACTGCCTTTGATTGTTGAAAATATTGCAGGAGACAAGTCGGCTTTATATTCTGATTTCATGTGTCTCAGAAAAATATTTTCTCTTCATTTGTTTTCTCAAAAGTTGGGTCATTTAATAAAATTTTCCCAGGTTTCCTCCTATTTATATTTCTCACTGTACATCACCGAATTGGATTTCTTTTTTTTTTTTAATTGAAATATAGTTGACTTAACAATATATTATTTTCAGGTGTACACATAGTGATTCAGAACTTTTAGAGATTATGTACCATACAAACTTATTATAATATTATGAACTATATTCCTTGTGCTGACATCGCTTCCTGTGTCTTATTTATTTTATAATTTGTAGCTTATAACTCTTAATCCCCTTTACCTATTTCGACCAAACCCTTCCACCCCTGTCAGCAACTAGTTCATTCTCTCTATGTGTGAGTCTGTTTCTGTTCTGTTCTATTTGTTCACTTTGTGTGTGTGGCTTAGTTTCCACATACAGGTGAAAACATCCGGTATTTGTCTTTGTCTGACTTATGTCACTAATACCCTCCAGTTCCACCCATATTGTTGCAAATGTCAATGTTTCATTCATTCTTATGGTAGAGGAATATTCCATCGTACATGTACCACATCTTCTTTGTCCGTTCGTCTGGTGATGGATACTTAGGTCGCTTGCAACTTTGGCTATTGTAAATCATGCTTCAGTGAACACTGGGGTCCATATATCCCTTTTGAATTAGCATTTTCATTTTCTTTAGATAAATACCCAGGAGCTGAATTGCTGGGTTGCATGAGAGTTCTATTTTTAATGTTTTGAGGAAGCTCCATGCTGTTTGACGTAATGGCTCTCCCAATTTACATTCCCACCAGCAGTGCATAAGGCTCCTTTTCACCACATCCTCACAAGCAATGGCTATTTGTTGTCTTTTTGATGATAGCCATTCTAACAAGTGCAAAGTGATGTCTTATTGTGGTTTTGATTTTTTTTTTTTTGTACAGAGTCATCTTGTATAAGCTTAGACATCCTACACTCCTTTTCTCAGTTCAGGTACTCATTGGAAAATGTCATTTCTAAGGTGTCAGACCAGCCCAGGGAAACAAACTCTGAACTAGTAACACCATGTGACACATAGCTTGGTGTTATCAGCCCTTGGTCCCATCAAAAGCATGCATTAGGGAAGATGCTAGCATTCTTTATATTATATGTATGCATGCTTCTGAGGCTGTTTTCCTAGCCCTTATTAGAACATGTAGCAACATATAATCATGTTATCTTGAACAGTAGGAATAGAAAATTTAAGAAATAAATACCAGTGCAAGTGTAGAAGTTAATGTGCATGCTAAGTGATTGCATTCTTAGACTTTGTGCCTAGAAAAGAGGATGAATTATGAAAGCAAAGGATGGAAGTATTATAGAGAAAAAATACTTTAAAATAGATTTGGCAAAGCTTCTGGTACAGAAGATGAACTGAATTTATTTTATGTCCTATTTCTAAACTGCAATACAAACTTCCTCTTTGAGTTGACTCAGTCAAGACTGATTAAATCTGAACTGGATATTAAATAATCAGTATTAAGTAGGTTATGAAAAGGTTGCTAAGGAAATGGAGCTACTATTCAGTTGAGCATCTATAATATGCCAAATGTTTTTTGTATTACTTTATGACATCTGGGGGGAAGCAATTATAATCATCTTCACTCTTTAGACAAGAACAACTTCTCAGTTTAGAGTTATTAAGTTGACAGCGGTAAGACTGATTTGAACCCATAAGATTCTGATGCAACACAATACGTTAGCATTTCCATAATAAATTGAAAATAAAATAAATATTACCCAATTTCTCTTCAACATACTATAGTGACATAAAAGACATTAAAGCAAAAGGAAAACTCCCATATTTCCATATCAGAGGGCAGGGGGAAGTGGGTGGCCTTACTTCAGACCACAGGACAGGGCAGGAGAGAATAAAAGAGGGTCCTCACACAGCCCCTTGCCTCCTTCTGCGGCTCATTACCTCAGTGAAGATTTCTGATTTCTTTGGGGAGATTACAGGAAAGTTAGATAGAGCTGGAAATAAAGTCTAAGTGAGGAAGTGGAGAAGTGTTTAGCATGTAGAAATATAGTTATATATATTACTCAACACTTTTTAATGATCTTTTAATTTCAAAAGTAGAAGTAATAAATGTTCACTTTACATCATGAAACAATGCAAATATTTTAGAGAAAAATGTAAGCTAGCTCCTCTCAGCCCTGTTTCATATTAATAGCTTCATGATATCTCCCCAGACTCTTACGTACACACATAGAGGGGGGATTATTGGGTTTTTTTATATAATAGCTTTGACTCATAATTTTCTTATTTAAAATGTATCATGATAATCTTTCCAAATTAATATATATTTCTAAGTAGTTTTTGTTTTAACAACTGTGTTAACAACCTCAATACTATCACAACCATGATGTATATAGCTGTTCCCCTATTAAAGGCATTCTGATTATTTCCAGCTATTTTGCTGTTACAATTAATGCTGTAATATTCTTTAAGTACTGGTGCTTTTGTTTTAATAGGCTAGATTTTCAAAAGTTGCTGGTGGAAGATTACATATATTTTTAGCTTTAATGTACAGTCAGATTGCTTTTTGTATCATTTAGGCTCCCAGCATGAAACATTGACAGACTAAAGTCATCAGATTTGAGAAGAGTTTAATAGAAGGACCAATTATAAAGGATTGGGCAGGATTTAAAGAGAATACAAAGGATGGTTCAATTCCCTAGTGCTCATAACACTGAGGAATTACCACTTTCAGATCAGAAAGCCCTTGAGGCAGACAGAATGTGTGCAGGGGCCGCCTTAGAGGGGTTTCAGCCATCCTTGAGGGCTGTGGTCGGCCAGTGGACAGCCTGACAGTAGGGAGTTGATGAGATACATACTCTGACCTCAATCTTCCTTCTTTTTCTCATCTTCTGCTGGAGCCTCCTCATTGGCTGAATACAACCAAGAAAGTCAAGGGATGGGGATCCTGTTAATGTAATTTTTCTACAGGTAAGTTTCCCAAAATCTCAAAGGAGGGGATGGGAAAAGGTGGAGAATGGAGCAAGAGGAAGGGATGGAAAATAGCCTTGCCAGCACTTATCTCGGTGCCCTTAGCGCTGGTCCTCCCTCTGTCCCAGTGAAATACTTGTGCTCCCCCTACAGAGATCGCAAAAATCCCCTCAATTACCATGTCAAGGTGGGGTGAAATCAGTTAACGAAGGGAAGCTAGCCAGCATCTCATCCAAATATGTCAGAGAAATCCATTCCTCCTCAGCCTCTGCTCTTGTATATTTTTTAAATATGCTAAATCTGGTGGAAAAACTGGAAATCTCATTTTTAAAAATTTTACAATTACTTTTACTGTGTTGAGTTGATATTTTCATATTTTCAAATGTTTATTTGGCTGTTTAGATTTCCTTATGAATTGCCTGTTCATAGCCTTTGCCAACTTTTTTTTTTACTATATTGCTTTAAAAAGTTCTTTGAATATTAAATGTTCACTCATTTCATTCATTTATTTATTCATTCAATAAATATGCATCAAATACCCACTATGTAACAGGTTTTGTCCTAGGCAGTGGGATCCAGAGAACAAAATAGGCAAAAATGCCTGCCTTCATGAAAAAAACCCACATTCTAGAGATTAGAGATGTGAATGAAAAATATTGCAAGCCATGTCAGTAAACAAGGATGCTGCGGCCATGAAGTCATCAGCTGCTGCCGCCAGCCCCCTGACAGTGAGGCAAGGGAACTCCAGATGCAGACAAGCAGGCAGTCTGGCCTCTGCAGCCACCCCCAATGGCACCCCCCACCCCCCCGAGGGAATTCAGGATGGGAAAGAGCAGGATACTGGCCCTAGATAGCGAGGCGCATCTCAAAGGAATGCTTTCAATGTGCCCAGACCTTTGTACCTTCCCATATATAGAAAAGCACTGAATTCCTTAACTTGAGGTATCTGGTTTTCTTTAATTAGCAATAATCTTTTGATGTTCTGACTACCTGGTCTTTGCTGCAAAAACTCATATATCCTGGCTTCTACCTTGCCACTTTGGAGCAGTCCCCGGGGCGAGCAGAGAGGCAGTCATCCTGGGCCTAAGTACTCAGAAATATCTGCCAAATAAAACATCAGTCTCAATTTTAAGGTTGTGCATTTTTTTTCAGTCTACAGAGATAATTAACGTATTAGTAGAACACATGGTGTATTTGATGGTAGAACCTAAAGCAGGAGGGAGGAGGCAAAACAAAGTATATTTTTTGGAGTTGCTATTTTAAATGGAGCAGTCAGAAAATGCTCTCAGAGAAGGTGATAGCTAAGCAAAGATCCAAGGATCTAAGCTAGGAAATAAGTGATGTCTCTACCTTGTGAAGAACATTCCAAACAGAGGGAAGAACAAGCACACGTTCCCTTCGGTGAGCATCTCTGAGTGGTGGTTGAGCTGCTGGAAAGCCTGTGTGGCTGGAAAGCAGAGCGTGAGAAAAGTGGTCCATGAGTTCAGTGAGTCCTCGGTGGTAGAAGCTTATAGATCATGTAGGACCCAGGGGGACATCCTAAGAATTTTAATTTTCATTCTGCGTGAAATGGAATGTTGTTAGAAAGATCCGAGGAGTGACAAGATCTAACTCATTTTAAAGAATCACCCTAACTGCCAAATTGACAGTGTTAAGTTTGGCCAGATAGTGGGGAGGTTTGTTAAAGGCAGAACCCAAAAGATAACTTTGGAGACTACTTCAATAATCCGGAAAAGAGATGATGGTGACTTGAACCTAGATGGCAGTGGAGGATAAGAAAATTGTTGAATTTGGGGTGTAATTTGAAGGTATAGCTGATAAGTGTTAAGATTTCTGATGCTGCATTCAAACTTGTTTGTTTGAGGACCAGAGGTCTTGTTAATGGCAGGATGAGCTTGAGATGCTGACCGCACGCCCCAGTGAAGCCATGGTTGGATGCAGAAAGTCTGGGGTTCCTTGGAGCGATACCAGCAGGTGATACCTTCTCTTTGCACATGAAATGTGTTGCAATTACATTTTCCACATTCTTGTGTTCTTGTCATTCTTTTTGCTGTTATCGTTATTTTTGTGTCTCTGTTCCTTTGTTCACTTTCAGTTTCCTGTTTGCTTAGCAAAATCTCCAACCATATTAGTTTATAAACATAGTTATTTAATTTGTATGATTAGAAAAAATCCATGTTTCTGTATTTTATAAACTTTTAAATTTTTTTACAATTTTAATTCACCTGTAACATTCTAAATTGTAGAGTAAAGGGGATATTCTAACTTTGTTGCCAGATGAAAGCCAATTATAAACAATAATTTATATGTATTTTTCAAAATTGCAAAATAAATATCCTCCAGTTTTTTAAAGGTGAATAACGTGGAGGAACATCAAAAAGGAAAAAAGTCAGAGTAAGTTCCTAAGGCCCTATATATTTTTATATTCTGTAAAAATTACCCTAATAAAGAAAATGTCGATTTTTTATCATTATGTACACAAGTAATTGGGAAGCTTTTGGATAATATTCTTTACTAGTGCCTTCTTTTTTCTTTACAAAACATCAAGAGCCCACTTTTTTTTAATTTTAATAATGATAAATACCCCCCAAGCTCCTCCATACATGCCTTTTTGAATCTGAGTACAGATCACCTTTACAAAGCCCTGTGTTTTACTATTTTTTAGTAAATGTGCTGCCAAAGTGAGCACAAAGCCCCAGTTACCAGTTATAACAAAAAGGTTATTTTATATCATGGATATTTTTAATGATTTTGTCTGCAAAATGATTTTGACTTACATCATGCTTGTATCTAAAGTTTTTAAAAAAGATATTCATCTAATAGCCATTAATGAATTACTTATATCCAAGCAGAGTTAAGACTTGTTTTTTTTTTAATTAATTTGTTTTTTAAGTTTAAATGAATTGAATTAAAAAAAATTACTTGAAGGGGGAAAAAAACACTAACATAATTTAGCGTCCTCAACAAACTTAAAAGTTCTTTTATATCCTCAGAAACCTATTACAAAAGCTAAAAGACCAGTAACAGTTATAGCAAGGGATCATATTTTTATATTTATATTTTCATTTATTTTAAAATTATGACATTTGTCTTGATTTTATTTGCTTCAGTACTTTCTTCAGTTTGAAGATGTCATGTCAGCACCCATGAGACTTGGCCATGAGCTAACTTTTGGAGAGTAATACAAAAACAGTGTGATGATAATCCTGAAGGAAACCTGAATTTAGAAGAAAAACGACAAAACTCCAAGAGATTATGGGAAGGGTGGGAAGTGAAACAAAAGAGTATGTGCATTTCTGAGGTTTGGTGATGATTTTGAAAGAGGAAAATATTAATCATATGGTACTTGTTCAATATTTAAGCCATTTTCTTTTTTAAGCCATAATCTGTGGAGGTTCTATTTCCACATCCCAGTTAAAGAATGGATTTGGAAGGCTCACAACAGAACTAAATGCATTTACAATCAAAATATTTTACAGCTTAATGGAAACTCACATAATATACCTTCTTTTATGACACAAGCCCAACGAGATTTCTAAGAAACTTGACCACAGATTTGACTTTAGTTTTGTTTGAAACGGTCTTCGGATACTAATGAGTAAAACAGCAAGTGGACAAAAATAAAATGCCAGAAGGAATTAAAAGTTAATCAAATATTTTGCATGATCTGTTTTTTTCCTCATGGGCCAGCCGTGAAGGGTCAAGATGCTCAGGGCCTGAGTGAATGGGAATGACCTGGCCCGACTTCCCTCCCCTTTATCTTCTCCAGCGAGATGCAGGTAAGGCCACTGAGCATATGGAGACAGCTTGTTTGGAAAAACATTTGAGATAAATTTTACTTTGAAAATTCAAACACAATCATAAAGTCAGCTCACTTCATTTCTGGCTGTATATCACTTCTGCCAAGAGCTGCTCTGTGTGCTATCAAATAAATAAACACTTCTCACTTGGGGCAGAGCTCTGAAGCCAGATTAGACTGAGCCCAAGTGCTTTTGAATGATAATTAAAGAGTAAACAAGACAAGCATACTTTGTCTTTTCAACTTGAACAGTTTAAAATATAATATTCAAACAGGGATAATATCATAAATGTATCTAAGGGATTCTCAGACTCCACCAACACATTCAGACAGTGAGGAGAAGACAGTAAGGCGTCACCCTCAGGCTCTTGATATGTTTACCCAGGTGAGCCAGAGAGTGTTTATCCAGCTGCTTGGGTGCCCCAGTTCTGGTCTGATCTGAATGGCTAACTTCCAAGGTATTTTAAAGAGGTGACTGATACATTCTTACCTCACAAGCATGACTAATCAACAGCGCAAGAACATCAGAAAACTCATCATGAATAATTCCTTTACTTTTTAACCAAGTTTATGATGATATCATAGAAACATATTGAGTCAGAAGTGTAGATTTCAACCCAAAAGAGTGAAGTGTAACTGCAGGATGATCCTATCTGGACGCTACTAGTCACAGGTGACAAGGTAAATTTTAATTAAGTTTTTACAATTAAAAATTCTGCTCCTCAGTCATACAAGCTACAATTCAAGCTTTCAGTAGCTGTTTATGACTAGCGGCCACCATATTGAATAGTTCAGACATGGACTATGTCCATCCAATTGTGAAATCCCCCCTGGGCAGTATTGCTAGAATCTGGTTCAGGGCGACTGGATCGCGTGGTAGTCTGGCCCTACAGAGCACTTCAAAGTCATGTTCTGGTACCAGGAATGGAGTCTCTATTCTCTCTCATCCTCCAAATGACTACTTTCATACCATTTCCTAACTAAGAAATTAGTGCAGTGCATACTTACAGATAGTTGATTTTTTTATTCCATTAATTTAACTACGTGCTTTGTGTTATATTTTCATCAAGTCTGAAATGTAGGATTTAGCTTTTTTCTACATATAGTCATTTTAAGCTCTAGAAATGTTAAAGAAGGGTGGTCTTGCCAGATATTGCCAATTACTGATTGGTTGTAGGAAATTTATCAGTGCATCCTTCTACATCTGATCGGCTATACGTCAGTCTATAATAGGTTACAGAGAAATTGATTAATTTAGAGGCATCACTGCTCATAGCTGGCTGAGTTCACAAGTGTGGACATAGTTTTTCTCATTTTAAAAATTGTATCCAATGCCAAGTTTGGTTTTCTCGAGAAATACAAAAAACATATTTTCTTCCACTAGTTGAACATATGGCAATAAAATGTTTTAATATTCTGGCTAAAGTCTAAAAGGTAAAACATGTTTGATATCAAACATGAATCAACATCATGCAAGCAATATTTAGAGCTTACTCCTACCATGAAAAAAATACATTATTGAATCTCAACTTTAGGGAAATAAAGCTGTGCAATTAGCTATTATAATAAAATACTTGAATTTAAAATACTTTGGACTATTCATTTCTTTTCATTTTTTAAAATTCTTTCAATCTTTTTAAAATAAATTATGTTTTAAACATTATGTAAGCATCAATGACAATATCTAGTCAAAAAAACCTGACAGGCTGGAGTGAGTTGATTTTTCAAATTAAGATACAATTTTATGCATTCAGAATATATTTCACCATATATATGTGTGTGAGAAACTGTAAAAGCATTATATATGCATGAGGAAACTTAGAAATTCCACAAATGAACAATTTAAAAATCACCTTTTATCAACTACTGTTACTTTTCTTGATATATGACATTATAGACACCTATCACATATTTACACACATGTGTAAATATACATATTCTTATATAGAAAATAGTCATATAAACCAATTTTAACGTGTAATAAGACCAGACTTTGTATATTTCATTTGATATTACTTGGTCTACTTGTAATCATTAATTTTCATGTAATATGTAAAAATTTTGACGCTTTTTTGTATCTTCTATAATAGCACATCTTTGCTATGATGTATCTTCTAATTAATACAGATACATGTTCTTTCATTTAATAACACAGAAGGAGGAAAAACAACCAAGGACATTATCTCCTGACTTTATTAAAATGTGCCAGTTTGAGAACAGCTACAGATGTGTATTCTGGAGAAATGAGAATTTCAAAGATTTTTACAAGACACCCTGGTGAAGGTCAAACGAAGTGAACTTTAGTTTCAGTCGCTGAGCTCTGAGGCAGTTGGCAAAGCTGATCTCATTTTGTAGTTGGGAGACAAAGTCAGAGTAACTGAATACGATACTCTGAGGGCCAGTTCATTTTAGCTATTTAACACCGAGCTTGAACTCTGCGGATCTCAACTGAACAAACACACTTTGGCAAAAGAGCAAACTTTCTTTTACAAAACAGAATAAAACAAATCCCCTCATTTAGGCGAGTAGATACTGAGGACACATCTGAAATCTTTATTGCATGTTGGTAATTGCCTCCTCCCCCAAATTCAAACACTCTTGTTCTGAAACATATAAATGACTTTTTTGAGTCACTGCTAAACTTTTGCCAATATTTTGTTGTTCATTAATTCCCTAGATTCTATAACTCCCCACCCTGCTTTGTGGGACAGACAGACAGACACACACACACACACACACGAGTTGTCTAGGCTAACCAAAGCCAATTTCTATTTTCTGTAACCAACTAAATTAGTATCCCGACCTTATAAAATACTTCTCACCTACATGAAACTATCAATGGATCAGACAGACTGACTCGTTCTTAGAAGCAAAAAGCAATCTTCAAATTGAATGAAATATTTCATTCAAAAACTATCTGTTTAATATTAAATAGGAATTTATCTCTGATATAAACACCAGCATTGATATCATGGATTTGTTCTTCCTTCTTTTGGTGTAGTGATGTCCTTCAAGCTACTTACTGGACATAGTGTAAAATCAGAGTAATTGTATGTCCCATGTACTTTTTTTGGTACTTTAGGGACTACTTCTAATCTAACTCTGAATATGCTGAACCGATTCAAGAAGAGCTCTCTTGGTGAGCTCTGTGGGATAGAGAGCAAAGAGAAAACTGGAGTTATTGTTCTTTACCTCAGGTGAGTGTTCTTGTAGCATCAGCTGAAAACTATCTGAAGAATAGTTGCATGTATTCAACATTAAGGCCTCCCTGCCTAGTGAATCTAATTACTGTGCCAGTTTGACTCTGAAAATGTAAGAAAAAACCTTACTCTGTCCATGTAGCCAATGTAATGTAATTAGGGTGATGTGGAGTCATTTAATTATGAACGTGGAAACACGACAGGGCCCCTGCAGAACCACATTCCATCCTAGGTAAATCCATCCCTGTAAGGTCTTAAAAGCCCTCAGCAATTCCACGCCCCGGCCAAAGCAAACGTTTCAGGACATAATATCCTCTCTTGATAGGTAACTAATTTTTATATACTCTATGAGAATGTGAAAGAAAATAAATGTCAGTTGTTTTACTTATACACCAAAAAAAAAGCAAGATTAAATGCTACTCAAGACAAATTCAATCATAAAAACTTTTTTTTTTGGATACAACACTAGTGATTTTAGTGAAAAATCATATTTTTATAGGTGTATAATCTCAGGAAAGCAAAGGAACAGTTATATACTAAATAACAGTGTTACTTAGCAGAAATGACCTTTTCAAGACTGGAAATGTCTAGTTACCTTGATATAAAATTTGAAAATGAGAGAGATTTTATTTTTGTCATTTTCATATGTGGAAGAAGTATTTACTTTAAAGTGATAATATTTGAAGAGGAAATAGAAAAAATACTCACTTCTCATGACAGAATGTAAACATTTACTCCATCTGGCTAGTTAGTACATGAGTGACTGTCAGTCCTGTGCTTTTGTTTGCTTGAAGTTTCATAATAACATTAAAATATTTTTATAATATAATATAATAACACACTGTGACAAATATGTATAATTTCACACATTATTGTTATATTTTGTATTATTATTATTATTACTCTTTGGTTTATATTAGCAAAATAAACATAAGTGCACATTTAAGAAAATGCAATTTAGTAATGCAATTTCTAAATTGGGATCACAAGCAAAGTTTTTAAAAACTAGTAATACAAATGCAGAGAAATTATGTTTTTTTTTAAATTGGGGTACAATTGACATACAACATTACAACATATTAGCTCTAGGTATCTAATATAATAATTCAGTATTCATATATATTGAAAAACAATCACCACTATAAATAAGTCTAGTTAACATCCATCACCATTGACAGTTACAAAATTTTTTTCTCTTGTGATGAGAAATTTTAAGACACTGTGTATAATTTGCAGTTTTCCTATTAAATGATACATTGAGGAAAATGAAAGAAAAGAGTGGTAAACAAAGTGTCGGGCACACCCACTTTAAGAAATGAGTCTGAGCATTTATTTAGAAAACTGTAGTTTATTGTAGATCCTTTAGTCAGTAATGTGATTTCTCTTCCATCAGCTGTGTAAAGCCATCATTTACTAATTAATCCACATAGAGATTAATTAGATAAGGCAGGAGGTTATTCGTTCCCCCATTTTGCAGATGAGAGAGCAAAGATAAAAGAGAGGTTAAGATACATGCCACGGGCCCCGGTTAACGACGGCACATTTCACTTCTGAGGGCCGCTCTCTGAGGACCTCAAAGCGCTAGACTGAATCATTAATCCTCTTAACTTTACTGTGTGGTTGCTAGGGGATAGGGACAATTATCCTTGCTTTACCTTTAAGGAGAATGACCCGCTCTAACATCGATGGTTTGCCCAGGGTATTTGGCAGAGTTTATAATTAGTCTCAACTTTTTAATTCATGAAATATATCCTTTGTCTTGTGTCAGCATTATATACATTTGCTAACTGAAGTCTTAGGGCTTAGAAGCAAATAGAAGTGTTTTTGATATTTCGTCCTGATCCTTGACCATGACATAACAGTTTCTTCCAGTATTTTCAAAGGATGAGTTAACTTTTAAAATCAGATTGCCTCAAGCCAGTGATACCTATAGGAGAAGTGTAACCCAATGGCTTAGTTTCTTCCAGCTGCTATAACAGAAAACCATAATCTGGGTGGTTTATAAAGAAGAGAATTTGATTCCTCACAGTTCTGGAGGTTGGGAAGTTCAAGATCTAGGTCAAGCTACTTGTTCAAGACTGTCTTCTAGCTGTGTCCTCATATGGTGGAAGGTGAAGGAGCTGTCTGGAGCCTCTTTTATAAGGTCACTAACTTCATTCATGACCTAATCACCTCCCCAAACTGCCACCTCCTAGAACCATCACATTGGGGATTAGATTTTAACGTATGACTTTGGGGCAGATACAAATGTTCAGTCTCTAACACCAGAGAAAATGAGTATTGATTTAAATATATGATGAATGCTATGAGCAGCCTGTGTGAAGCACTGGAGTACAACACAGATCTTGATTAGACATCTTAACTCTACTAGTGACTGCCCATGATGAAAGAGGATTATCTCTTAATCAAAATACCTTTAAAAATATACAAAATGGCTATGAATAGCCACATGAATTTCTCTTCCTTGGTCATTAATTCTAATTTTTATTTCTGTGTTTGTGGGCATGGTTGAGAGTATTTAATCACTAAGGATGGAGAATAAATACATGCTTTTAGAAAAGGCAATTAATTTATACTTACAGAACATTAAAGAGAAAAACTTCTCATAAATTAACTAAAGTATCAAAATAATCACAAAATCACACATTTTTAGAGCTGGAATAAACCAAGATTTATTGTTCATCCTTCCCCTTTTAATTAGAATGTTGAATATCTGAAAAATGACTTGCTCAAGATTGTACAGTCAGAGCTCGATACATGTCAAGAATGTTGGCGTCAGACTTTCTCATTCAGAACTTTTTTAGGTCAAATTAAAGCCTAATATGACATCCAGACAAACTGAACGACGACTTGTCTAATGAAGTAAATACACTGAGGACTTATTCTGAGGCAAGTTTTAAACGCCCAACATTAGTGGTAGAAGACATCGTTCCCACTCTCCACAGATGAAGTTAACATGGTCAGAACAAACTCTGTAAAAGCCCGTTCATTTGCCTTCTCTTCCCAGCGGCCTTACTTTCTGCCCGTGGTAGGACTGCTGAGCGAAGTCGCGCAGACAACGCTCGGAAGCCAGTTTCGCCCTTTCCCTTCACGCCGGCAGCCCAAGTCACTCGGGGGATGAGTCGTGTCAGTTTCATCTCCAAAATCTCTCTTAAAGTGCACATTAGTCTCCTGGCCATTCCTAAGGTCATTTGCTTTGGGAAGGACGTTAGTACCTATTACCTTGACTACTGCAGACGAATTTCAGCTAGACTTTTCCAGTGCCCTCCCTACATGCTCCAATTTTTATATTGCCTCCAAATTAATCTTCTGAGCACAATAAAGTCAACCCTCATCAATGTGTTTCATAGAGACCTATTACCAACTGAATAAGTATCTTCTATTTCTCAAACATGTGAAGTAGGTCCCTGCTTCAGGACCTCTGTATTTTCTGTTCCCATCCCTGGATTTTTTTTTCTCATCTTCTTACAGATGGCTCCTTCTCATTTTTAAAATCTCTCTAAAAGTTACTGTACTGACAAGTCCATCCCCTCCCTGATTCCATCTTTCCCATAGCACTCAGTGTCTTAAGATAATTTTGCTTATTTTCATATTTGCTTATTGTTTGCCCTAATAAGCATGCAAACTCCACAAGTGTAAACATCTACTTGATTATTGCTGGATTCATAAAGCCTTGAATAGCATTTGGCTCTAAAAAATCTTTTAAATAAATACCGGAAGTAGTAGCTTTATATTCAAGAACTTCATTCTCTGACAGTCATCTTTTCAGAGATATCAACCATTTCTTCTTTATATGTACCTAAAAGCTTTCTGTTCCAACTAACTACAATTGCAGCCTGTGTCAAGCCTCATCTCAGGTTATTTCATAATCCAGAGGCTTGCAAGCATCACTGACTTGTAGATTGCTCGCTTTATTGAGGTCATTTGTTAAAACAGGAATTCCTTTACCTCTCTCCATGCTCCTCATAACTGAGTCACACTAAGATTCTGATTCAAAAGTATATGAAGCTCTATAAGAAACTTCCAAGTGACAAGTATGTACTGTCTGGTTTGAGAATCAGTTCCTCACCTACTGCTTCTCTATCAGCACAAAATTATCCATCCCTTAATTGCAGATTCAAGTGTTATATCTTGCTGAAATATTACACAATCTTATCTCTAGATAAATATGATTTCTCCCTATCTGCAGCTGTGTAACCCTCCAAGTTTCTCTTTTATGATTCAAATAAAATTATTTTACTGTGATGGTTAAATATGTAATATGTGTATAGTGCTTAGAACAGCTCTTGGCGAGTAATAACCTTCTGTCAACCATTACCTGCTGTGGTTGTTATCACTGCTGTATTTTTTGTTCTGCTTCTTTCTTCATCCCAGGAAAACCACCTGCTGCATATGCTCCTAGGCATGTGTACGAGATAGCTACCCTTAAAGGAAAGAGCTTCTCTGTTCGTTGGTTCATTTTCTTTAAATCAGCATTTCCTGCAGGTCATAGTATATTTTTCACTAAAAAAAAAATTACTAAATACCTGATATAGAAATGAAAGATAGAAAAATGAAAGGATGGAAATAAAAATTTTAAAAAGGAGGACAAAATGGAAAGAAGGTTGAAAAAAGGGCTTGTACTATTTTTTGAGTAACAATGACTGCTTTCTTACTATGCTGGTTATGGAATAGACCTCATTTTTATGTACATTTAAAATGTATTCTCCATGATTTCATTCCTGCTGAGAAAACAGATGGGAAACATTTAAGGCTGACCTTAAACCAAACGTGAATGGCGTGTTTCTTGTGTGTCAAGCACTAAGCATATTGATGAATGTATGAATAAGACCAAACAAACTCAATGTCTTTCAGTTCACAGACCTGAAAATAGGAGGGAGATTAAAAGGCAGAAAAGTAAACCAAGAATGATGTTTATGGGTGAAAAAGTGGGTGAGCATCTCACAGACAGAAGGCCAGGGTGTCAGAGGCTCACGTGAACGGCTTATTTAGGAAATGACCGACAGCTGGCGGCAGTTAAAGGTCGCTGGAGGGGGCGGGTGAGCGGCGCTGCGGGGCCCAGGGCGCGAGCCGAGCGAGCCTGCGGGCGGCGCTCAGCGAACTGGGCTCCACGTCGCAGCTTCCGGGTGGCGCTGAAAGGTACTGAAGTCGGGCAGCTGCATTCTGACACTGCGTTTTATACTTTAATCATAAATTACGGGAGAAAACCAATTAGGCGGCTATCGTGTTACATTCAGAACTGGACTTCAGTGGATGTAGAGAGGGGGTATATAAATATATATATTTAGTATTTAGAAATTCTTATCATATGTTGGAGATATTTGGCTAGAAATTTTGTTGACCTCAAGCCATTTAGGACCTTGGGAAGTATTTTATTTACATATATTCCAATTTTCATATATATATAGATAGATATATATCTATATATATCCCAATTTTATGCAGTGAGAAAACTTCTGACTAATATATGGTGAACACAATTCAATTGGTACTGCATTTTGACAAAGATTTTCTTCCCCACTCACAAGAGATAATCGTAGATGAAAATATGCAAAGAAGAGTGGAATCGTGGCAAGTGTACTAAACACAGTGTTTAGGGCTGGGTGCACACATTCACTTTTCAGACCACTAGGGCACCATTTAGTGTGATGCAGTAAGTTAGAAAAACTCAGCTTAATACCAAGGAATGTCATAGATACTGGAAATTACGAATCTCCAAAGGACCATAAAACCCTCAGCTAGAAGGAATGTTAAAATGTAATATAGTCTATTCTCAACTTCTACTGAGATTGACTGAACATAAAACTTCTCTAAGAGATGAGTATAATCCACACGTGTTCTAAACCTAAGAGGCTCTGAACTCCGGAAGGATCCTTCCAGATTGAGTGGGAAAAGATTCAGTGACAAGCCACCCTGACCCCTCGTTGGGAGATCTTCAGCAATCGAGTTGACTCTCGGTTAATGTGCCTGACGCATTCTTACTCTGTGGTTGTCAAATGAGATCAGATCTCTCAAATTTTCTGTCTCACCTTCCTTCTTCCATGTCTTTTTTTTCTCCCCAATACTATGATTATTTAACTTTACTTTAGCAAAAACAGAATATTCTTTTGCTTTGCTCACCTATCCATAAAAACATCTTTAAAAGGAAGAAAACAGAGAAAGAAAATTGACCACCATGCTATGGTCCAGCCTGGAGCTAAAGCCCCAGCATTTTCTGTGCAGTGCTTGTAAGAAACCACTCTTTGCTAGCATGATCGGAATCATTACAGGCAAGGAGGAAGCAGTGCAGGATAACAGAGAGAGAGAAGAATCCTTTTGGATAACAAATCTTGTCACTTCTCTGAAACTCACCACTCGTAATCCCCAATAAAATGCATTTAAATATTCATTACTTTGTAGGGTGGTACCAAGTGTCCAAAAAAACACTCATGTAAAAGAGCTCTGGGAACTGAGAAGTAACACGGCACACACGCTGACTCTGCTCAAGGAGGAGGCCCTCCTTATGGAATGACCGCCGCTTACCTGGTCTGCCCACAGGGACACGGCGTCTCCTTGCCTGCAGTTTTCACCTGGATTCACAGGTATTTGTTAACGGTGCACACATAATTATTGTGCATATTATTTATAAGTCTAGCAGGAACAAATGGTTCATGGAAAATAACTGAATCCATACTGTTAATAGTAGCAAATACATTGTAAAAAAGCAAACAGTAAATCTAATGTGAAAACATGCCATAGATTAAAATCCCTGTTTAAGAATCTATCAGTTCACTCTGATTAAGTTCCATGACCAACAAAATCAAGCTCTGACCCAAGAAATCAGAATGGTGGCTACCTCTGGAAGATACGGACCAGAAGATCATAAAGCTTCTGATGTAAAGAAAATATTTTATACCTTAAGCTGGACGCGTAGGGTCCAAGCTGGTATATACAAAGGTAAACATTCACTGAGCAGCACCTCTAAGAAGTGTGCCTTCTACTGCATATAAATAATATCTCAAGGACATCTTGTCCTGGTTCTCTTCTTACCTCCTACCCCTTGACAACACATCGCTGTCTCCTGGACACCTTTGTCTGTGCCTCATGCTAGCTGGCCTCCTGCTGGTCACTGTCATGTAGAAGAACTGACTGTTTCTTTGAAAAATATCCTGACTTTTGTCAGTGTTCTGTCTTAGTATAGAGCCCTTACATTCAAGTCTATGTCAAATAATACTATTTCCGTGTTGTTGTTAACAAGAATGTGACTTGTTGCTACTTGCGGAAGTCAATTCTGCTCCAGCAGACTTTTAGAAAGGGGTTGCTGAACCTGCTTCTTGTCACTTTGGACTTGCAAATTGTCTCTAGCTCTGCTTTGAGTTGTGGAAGTTAGACGAGTTATATAAACGATATCGGCTGTCTGAGGGTAGAGACAACTGAAGAACTGAATTCTAGTTGAAGGTCCTCCCCAGCGCGCTAGACGCGAAGCTACGTTACTGTTCTGTTGTCATTTTACCAGGTTCTGTGCCTGACTGGAAACAATCTGGGCTTTGCTTTAAACTCTTTAATGGCCTCAGGCGTGGTTCCGTATCACTGTGTAGTGTCAGCTACTGTTACCAAATTACAAAAGTGCTTGGTGTTTAGAATGATATAAGAACACATCATAGACGTGGTTCTTGCCCTGTTTTGGGCAGGATACCAGTTGACATTTCTGATAAGTGACATGCAGGCAGGTAACGTTTATTAATATAACCATCCCAATTACCTGTGCTTGGAGTCTGTGGTCAGTGGGTTAGCTGTTGGCTTGCTTTTTACCTGCCGGCTGCCAGGCAGTGGGGGAGGAGGGTCAAGGCTGGATGATGAGGCCGCCAGGCTGCTTGTATGTACTGAATAATGGTGACAGAAGCATTGGCAAGTTTACTACTGCAAACTTGTCATTTGTATTCCTTGCATATTTACTTTGTTCAGAGACTCTTCTGGGAGACGTACATCTCGTTGAACAACACAAACTTAAAAAACAACAAAAACCACTGTGAGATAAGTTTAATATCTTATAAAGCAAGATATTAAGTTTGCTTTATAGATGAGAAAATTGAGACTAGATGTTATTCTAAGTTTTTCTAAGGACACACACAAAATGTGGGAGCCAAAACACCATCTTTTTCTGTTACTTCATCTTCAAGAGTCTAGCATGTTATACTCCCTCTGAGCACACTGCTGACTGATATGTGCACAAGACTCAGTGCCACTTAAATTTAAGCAATGTTTCCGATCACCTATCTCCTCTGCATAAAAAAAATAGAATTCAATATATATGAAAAGCTGTGGACTGTACTTTGAAATATATGAAATGTGAAAACATGCCATACATTATAGGATGGATATATAATATCTAATAATTCTAATTCCATAATTAGGATGGGTAATTCTAATCATAATACACAGAAGACTTTATCTTGGTGGTAATGGATTTTAAATGGTGACTCTAGTTCTGTGATCGATAATCTACACTGAATTCCTTTTCTATAGTAGTAATTAAGCATTTGGGATATGACGCTTCCACCCATGTTATTTCAAATTATATCTCTAATATCCTTGTGAGGAAGATAATATTTTCATCTAGAATTCACTGATAAGGAAAATTCAGAGAGGTAAAATGGCTTGACCAACATCAGAGGACTAGTCAATAAAAGATGTGGGGCTCTCACCCAGGGCCTCTGGTGTTGAGAATACAAACTCTTTCTATACAACCTTCTGGCTATGTTTGTTTCACCCCGACTCCCAGCTTCATTACGTTCTATGCATCTGTTAAGATGCTCTCAGAATAATTGTGCTCATCTTTGAGCTTTACTGCCTAGCACGGTATTTGGTATAAAATATACTCAATGAATATTTGATAAATGAAAAGTCAGAAAGATGACTTACTTGCTACATCTCCATATAATTGTTCTATATGCTTGCTATTCACAACTGCCATCCAAGATCTCTGTAGACACATATTAGTCACTTGCTTTTGTTAAAGTTACAGTTTTAATGAAATGTGATCATTTATGCCAAAGACACAGAGGTATTTTTCATGACACAAATGCTTTCCAGGGCTCTTTCTTCAAATCTTGGCCAAAAACAAAAGGGAAGATTTAGAGTATACTATTACTGATTTTATTCATTACCATGAGAAAGAATTTTCCTCCCAGGTTCTCATATAAACCCTATTTAATCTGAAAATCAGTTAGGCAGTGACTTCCTCAATAACATCTCCAATTAAAAATAACATGTTTTCAGTTCATTCTAGGTGATAAGTAACTTCAACACACTTTTAAAACAAAAGCAGAAATAAGATTTATAGTTGACCCTCAAACAACGTGGGGGGTATAGATGCACTGACCCTCACCCAGTAGAAAACCAGTGTAGAATTTCTGACTCCCTAAAACTTAACTACCATGTTGACTGGAAGCCTTACTGATAACACAAACAGTAGGTTAGCACATATTTTGAATGTTTTATGCATTATACACTGTATTCTTACAGTAAAATAAGCTAGAGAAAATGTCATGCAGAAAATCACAAGGAAGAGGAAATACACTTACAGTGTGATGCTGTATTTACCACTACTGTAAGTTTCCGGGGTCTGTTTACAAGAGGAAGAGTCTTTCTCAGTTTCTACATCAATATCATCTGATATTATAGAAAACACTGTAGACGCTATACATACTAATAGCAGACATCAAAAAGAAAAGATAATGTAAAAAAGTCATTCATATTTATTTACAGATGTATCAATTCACACACTGATAATGAAGAAACAGCACTGTGATTGCTGTATAGTAGCCAAATATAATTGATATGATTGCTTCATGGTAACCTAGCATATACACTAATGAATAAATCATTATAAAATTTTTATGGAATTCATTTCAGCAGTCATATTCATAATATAATACTGGGTTCACTAAAAAACTCTGTGATGACAGACTGAATATGCTGTTTCTTCAATTATGGGAGAGTTAAGTGGTTTGTCTGTGAGTTTTTCCAAATTATCTCAAATCTCCAAGAATTATTCCAATATATTTATTGAAAAAAAATCTGTGTATGAGTGGACCTGCTCAGTTTAAACTATGTTGTTCAAGGGTCAACTTTATAACCAAGAATGCAGAAATGACTCCATCTGTATCACTGTAAATTGCATAATTCCCCTTTTTTTGTTCTGAGTTCTTTAATAATAAGAAGAATTGTTGTGTTTAAATATAGGTTCTCCAAAATTATACAGGGGCAAATTATTTATAAAATATATTAAATATGAAAATCATAGTTTTATTTAAAATACAAGTAAGGTTTAAGCACTTTGCTTTCCATTGCTAATGACTTACATGTTCTCTTATATACGTGCCATTGCCTATACAGTGAGGTTTTTACAACCACATGCTTTCCTTTAACTCTTTTTCATTTTATACTTAAGAAACCAATGAGAGAAAAAGTAAAGTGGGAGCAGAGTCTGTGTAAACTGTTTCTAAATTTAAGCAAGAAGCAACAAGCTTGTAAAAGCACAGCATGGTGTGAAAATCTTTTGAATTTCTAGTAGTGTAATATTCCTATTGGCTCTGGAACTTGTAATTTACATTACATTACATTACATTACATTACATAAATTTCATTTATATTTCCTTCAGGGAGATAAGGATTTAGAAGGGGGTGACAGACAAGTTAACAGATAATTACCAGACATTGTGATAAGTGCTTTCATAGAGAGAAGCAATTTGAAGTACTATTTGGTTTAGCAAATTGCTCTTAGACATATCGTGCCATCTGACACTCAAAGTAGCACTCCAAGTAGATAGAGTACAAATTACCCACAATGTCCCCATTCTACAGTTGAAAGAAGTTGAGATTCAATGAGTTTGAAATCATATAGCAAAAAAAAAAAGAAAAAAAAAAGGTTGGGGTTGGGGCTTAAAACAGGTCTTCTGATTTTCAACGCTGTGGCCAATCTAGTAGCTATATCTGTATGGTTAAAACTCCTTAATTATCTTGGGCTTAAAATTTCTATCCATGTGTCTCCAAAATGAGGGCAAACTATATTTAGTACTAGGAGGAATAATATTCTAGAAATACTTGGATTGAAATTCTCAATTT
This sequence comes from Vicugna pacos, assembly GCF_048564905.1. Taxonomy (NCBI): domain Eukaryota; kingdom Metazoa; phylum Chordata; class Mammalia; order Artiodactyla; family Camelidae; genus Vicugna; species Vicugna pacos. The sequence continues at coordinate 112,053 of NW_027328881.1, read as the reverse complement.
TGATGGCATTTCTCAGGTTTTTTTCTATATCCAGTCCAAACCCATTAAAATCACAAAAGTATGATATTTTAAATTTATAAAGTTTTTCTGAAATGAATCAAATTTATGAAAATTTTCTAAAATGAAAAAGTTCTATGAAAAATTTAGAATTCTGAATTGTTTTCAAAATAATTTAGAAAAAAAAAGGAGACCTATATAACCACATTTTGACATTTGTCACACAGCTATAGTATTTGATTCTGTGATAATAGTGAAAAACAACATTAATAATACTGCTAAGAATAGACCAATTGACCAGATGAGGAAATCCTGATGGACCTAAAACGCGTATGTTCAGTTTATTTTCAGACAATTTTCCAAAGCAATTTCAATGGGGAATGAAAGCTTTTCTAACAATTGGAGCTGGATATTGAAAAGCATGAAAAGCAGGATCTACCTAAAAACATTCACAAATACAGATTTGATGTGGGTCATAAACCTAAGTGTAACATCTAACATGTATAGCTTTCCAAAGGAAATATGGAAGGGGAAGGTCAGTATCTTTGTGACCTTGGTGTAGGCAGATAATTCTCACACAGAACCGTGAAAGCATTCGCTGTAAAGTAAAAAGTAATAGATTTGACTTCACTTTAAAAACCTTTGCTCTTCAAAATAAATAGTCAAGCCACAGGCTAAAGAAAACATTTATAATATATAGACCTAGAAAATGACATATCCAGACTATATAATAAGATATTACAACTCAGTAATAAATTACCACAAAAGCAAAATAACAATGGGCAAAAGGCGCTCAACAAAAAAGATATAAGAGTGGTCAGTAAGTACATTAAAGAGTGCAGAACGTTATTAGACATTAGGGAAATAGGAGTTACAATCATAATTATATACCTCTATTTATCTACTGTGTAGGAAAAATAATGAAAAGCTTCACATCACCAGGTGTCAGTGAGGAGGTGGTGCAGTTGGACACATCACTGGTGAGAATGAAAGATGTATGACTTTAGAGATTACTCAGCAGATTTTTCATAAAACTAAATATACACCTACCCTGTAACCCCAAATTTCACTCATAAGTGTATTTCCAGGAGAACACCTACATATATCCATGAAAGATGATAAGAGCAGCTTTATTCACAACATCTCCAAACTAGAAACAAGCCCATTTCCATCAGCGTAAGGAGTAACCATCTTTTGGTACACTTGCACAATGGACATTACCCTGAAGTAAAAATGACTCAGCCGCTTCTTGATGCTCTCCCTTGGGCAGAGGCACCAGCCACTGGCAGGCAGTTCTGGGCCATGAAGCAGCTGAATGCGGAGTGCCAGGGGTCCCAGGGCTAGTGTTGGCCCACTGGTGGCTGGATCCAGGTTCCAGGGTGGGTGATTGTGGGCCTGGGGCTACCAGCTCCAGTGTCAGCCTACTAGTTCCCAATGGGGCTGGCTGTGAGGTCCTGGGAGGTCCAAAGCTGGTGTCAGGTCACTGTTTAATGGGCATGGATTCTGGGGCAGCTGGATCAGGAGTCCAAGGTGTCTTGGAGCTGGTGTCGGCCTGATGGTGGGCCAGGCTGTGGCCTGGCAGGGGTGTCCTGATGCTGGTGCCAGCCTGCTGGTGGGCAGAGCCAGATTCCAGAAGATCTGGCTACAGAGTCTTGGGGGCCCCATTCTGATGTTGGTCCACTGGTGGGTGGCACCAGCTACAGACACAGCTGGATTCAGGGTCTAAGATCTCCAAGGTTGGTATTGATCTGCTGGTGGATGGGGCTGGGTCCTTGGTGGGGTGACTGAGAGGCCCAAGGCATCCTAGCGCTGGTGGTGGCCTGCTGGCAGTGTAGACTGGATCCTGACATGGAAGGCTGTGGGGCTGTGGTTGTCCTGAGGCTAGTTCTGGCCCACTGGTGGGTAGACTGGGATCTGAGGTCTCTGGCTGCAGGGCCCAGGGGTCCTGGAGGTGGTCTTGGCCTGTTGGTGGGTGGGCCAGGTCCTGATGGATGGCTGCAGGGCTCAAGGCCTGCCAGGGCAACTGACAGTGCGCTGGCGGGCCCTCTTAGGGATGGGGCAGGGTCCCAGGGTGCCCAGGGAGTCCCGGGCAGCTGGCCTGGTGGTGGGCAGAGCTGTATCCCTGCCTGGCTAGCTGCTTGACTTGAGCCATCCCAGTACTGGTATGGAATGGCCAGTGGCTAGGTCTGGGTCCTGGGATTAATAAGCCAGAGGGAGGATTCTAAGCCAGTGCCAGTGTCCTCATGGTAGAGCGAGCTCCTCAAAATGGCTCTCGCTGGAGTCTGTGTCCCCAGGGAGAACTCCAGCTGCCTCCGGCCTCTCCAGGAAGCTCACTCTTCAAGATCAGCAGATGAGTCTGACCCAGTCTCCTTTCAAACTACTGCTTCTGCCTTGGGTCTCAGGGTGTTAGATTTTGAGTGTGCCCTTTAAGAGTGGGGTCTCTATTCCCCACATCCCTCTGTCTCTCCCAAAAGTAGTCTCCCTGGCCTTCACCCCCAGCGTCCTGGGGGCGGGCTTCCTGGTGCAGGCTGAAGGTGGGGAAACCTTGTCTAGAAACTTCAGTTTAAAATGTCATCCTAAAACATGTATTTTTAGGGGGAACCTTTGCTTTTGCTATGCTTAGAGTGCTTAATTAATATTTTAAATATATTTGAAAATAAAGATGCTTTCCACATACTTGGACTCTGTTGCTTAGACTAAAGAGTTGTTAATTAACATAGACTAGGTTCTGCCTATTTACTGACTTACTTAAGCAGCAAGAATTAAATATTGGCTTTTCTAAAAATGGAACTACTGAGATTGAGATATGAGGAATGTGAAGTGTAAGACTAATAGTTCATGGTGAACAGTAGAACAAAACTGCAGCTTCTGTCAATAACTCTACTTATCAAACTTAATATTCTATTAGCTGCATGTTCTTTGATGATGGTGAGGTGACCAATGCATTATTTTTCAAAAAAATTTAAGCGTGGTTACTAATTGTGTCAGCATTATGTAGGACACCTTGCGTTTTATCTCCTTAGCTTGTTATAAACTACCACAATTAAAACACTTTTTACATGTACCTACTGACATTGGGCCATGCTATGAAGGCTGTTACGAGAAAAAGATACCCTGCCTCGCTATGCATTGTAAGAATTCCTCCAAGTTTTTATTTGTATTTATCTTTTGAAATTTGCAAGGAACATGGTCAACACAGAGCAAAGAAATTTTATATTTTTGCTGATGCTAATGCAATCAAGCATACACATAGTTTTAAAAGTCTTAATCTCAATGTCACTAATTTTTAAAAATTATTTTTTATTTATTCAGTTATGTATGCTAAACCCTTATGTGTTCATTGAATATAAATAAAGCCGCAATTTCATTAACAGAAAGTGAGATGAAGGGTGCAACATAACATGAAGTGACACTGGATCCCCTGGACAAGACAAACTTATGTTTTATATCATTAATGCTATAAAGATTTAGGTTTATTTTGTGTCTGGTACTTTCAAATAGTTATGAGCTTTATATCTTTTAATATCTTGCATTAACCAACTACAAATTCCTAGGGTTATTTAAAAGATTTCATATCTTTAAAAGACACATTCATTACTTGATTTTTAAAGACAAAAATCTCATACTGCTTACTTACAAAAGGCAGCACTTTGTGAAATCCAGACACTCAAACAAAAGGTTGGATTTTGCTTATTTTTTTAAGTTGATTTTTTGGGGTCTTTATAGGTGTCTCTACTGTAACCCGTGAGCAGTGCTCATGAAAAGTTGGTCTCTGACCCCTCTCTCAGGTGAATACGAGCCTTAAATGACCTCTAATGTTCACCATTCCCAGGCACTTCTCAGCTCAAGTCCCAGCTTACATCTCGATGGCTTTGCAGCAGAAGGGGAAGCTGTGTCCGTGTCAACATGATGCCATCAGACTACTTGTGGTGAGAGTGGGCAGGGACTATCCAGCCAGGACCTCTTCGTCCAGTTTTAATTTGTTGCTTATAGCCCTTCAATCAAAGGATTGACTGAGACTGAAGTGGGCTGTTGGCTGTAGATGAGGAACGGCCTTTTCAGACTGAAATTAATCATTCTAGAAATAAACATAATCTTACTTGTATCTCAAAAAGTAGATCACATTCAGAGATAGGATGGCCTGATGGGAGAAAGACTGCAGGAGGTACTAGAGAGTCTGCTTCTGGAATGACTGTCCTTCAGTCTTCTCTTAGAATCTTACAACTTGAGTGTAATTAGCAAAGAAAGTCTGCAAATGAGTAAGTTAAATACAGATGCTTTCTGTGAGACCTACTTACAGAAACATCTCCACTTTAGTTCACAGGGAATACAAGGGCGGAACAGCATGGGCACTGCGACTTAGGCGGGTGAGCTAGGGTAGTTGGTTAAGTATGTCAATGTCTATATTCTGAGGCTGAGAAGCTCACCTCCATTTCTCTTCCATATGTGGAAGAACACTGCCTGGGGTTTTCTGAGTATCAGCAGACATAATTAAATTCACAAAACAGTTACCGAGCAATTACTTTGCATCAGACAAATTCTAGGCACTAGGACCAATGTCAAATGATTAAGATTCTAATAGTCTGGGTGAGACTCATTGAATTTTAAGAACCTCAGAGATTAGTTTTGCTTAAGTAAAGACAATAAACAAGGAGAGAGGAGACACGGGAGGGTATGACCATAAACTCAGACAACTACTTAGGGTTTGGGAACTAACAAGTCAATGGAAGGGGAGGTAGTGTTTGTGTCACTACAAAGAAGCAGTGTAAGAACAGCTCTGGTGGGACAGCAAAATGCTTAGGAGACTAACCAGGGGCCAGAAGGCTTGGATTCAATTCCTGGTTCTATCACTTTCAGCTATAGAACCGTCAGCAGGTCACAAACCCTCTTTGCCTCGTTTTTCCCATCTGTAAAGTGGGGATGATCATAGTATATATTTCAGAGGGTTGCCAATTATGTTTAGTAATAATAATTATCTTTGTTAGTATTATTATTGCATGTGTTACACTTATTCTGAATCAAAAGTTAATAAAGCCAAATACTACTTCCGATTAAGACAAGTAAAGTGTTAATCTAATATACACTTTTTAAAACTGTATTTTGCTAGTTGCACTTAGTAACTAAACAGTCTACAGGCAAACACTGTATGTCCAACGTATAAATGACCAACCCCCTCTGCAGGAATCTATCATGAATAAGCTAGGTTTGAAGCAAGAAAATGTCATTGGTCACCACACAGAGAAATGAGATAGACAAGAAACAGAAGGAAGGAAAGCAGCGGGTCAGAGAGTCTGAAAGGGATATGAAGGCAAGCTGTGTTCACATGAAAAGTGAAACCAAAAAATCCAGTTAAGAAACTGGTTCTCATATGAGAAACAGAGATAATAATACCCAGCTCTTCCACACTGGGAAATAGTAAGAGTATTAATTTTTATTGTTCTGATCTTTTTGACAGGAAGCTGTCACCCATTCAAGGTACTGTGTCTACTATTATATTCCATACCCTTGCAACTTTGAAAACATTACTTGCATAAATAGTAAATAACTCAATAAAACTCAATGTAAAAAATCTAAAAGATACACTTGGAAACATTTTTCATTCTCTGTTGGAAAATTTGGCTGAAAATTTTAATTTAACTATGATGTAATCTACAGGACTTTCTCCTCTGCCATCTTGAATTTCAAGGACTTTGTAAACGATGAGTCAATGGGACAAAATATATGAAACAACTGTTTTCAGACACTGGACAACCAGCAGCATAAAAATATGATTCCTAAGCAAAGATAAACCAGTGAGCTGAGTACTTGAAGGTATGCATACTCTGGAGCACTGAGCAGGGAGGGGGAGATCAGGACAGCCTCACATGTTAAGGAGACAGAGATAAGAGTACAGAAAAGATAAGGTGATGAGAAGCTGCAGGGCAGCGATAAAGAGAGGAGGCACCTATGTAGAAACAGCACTAGAAATCTGCATGGAGTCCCCTTGAGTCTTTCCTGAAAACTAAGTCATGTATACGCAAGTTGAGCAAAGAACGGCTGAAAAGCTGCAGGCTGGACAATTCCCAGAGTTCACACAGGGTAAGGAGACTCTGAAGCTCTAACCAGTTTCAGTAGAAAAAAAATTCTTGTTGTTCAGCAGAGGCATTCAGTAGAAACCTCTAAAAAGCTATGCGTTGGAAGCAGTGTCAAGTTCTACTAGAATAAAAACTACTCTAGACTTCCCATAACAAAGCATAAGGAAAGCCTTGAAAGGATCAAGCTACCTGCCAGCACAAAGCTCAACACTCTTTAAAAGAAGGAAATAAAATCTAGACACTCAACAATGTAAAAATCTACAATACATACAACACACAAGTTAAAAAATCACCAGAATTACAAGGAGGAGAAAGTGACCACAATTAAGAGGAGCAGCAGTCAATAGAAAGAGACCCAGAAATGAACGAATACTGGGATCAGCAGAATGTGCAAAATGGTGAAGACCTGAAAAAAAAAAAAAGAACATGAGCAAACATACTAAAGAGATGGGAAAAAACATCCAAAAGAACTTCCATAGAGAAAGAAAAAAGAATCATTCAATGAATTAACAAAAAATTAAAGAAAAAAAATCAGTGAACTTGAAGACATAGCAATAAAAACTGAAGCAAAGAGGAAAAAATGCTTTAAAAAAATGAAAGTCTTAGTGACCTGAGGGAAAAATGTAACTTTCTAACATACTTGTAGTTAGGATCAGAAAGCAAATGATACTTGAAGAATTAATGGCAAAAACATTTTTCATTTTGATGGAAACTATAAATTCACAGATCAATTGATGCTCAACCACCTCCAAACAGGATAAATGCAAGAAAAGCACACCAAGATACATCATAATCAAACTGTCAAAAAATTGGCATAAGGAGAAAATTTTCAAAACAGTGGGGTACAAAGACGTAATATGTACAAAACCACAATAATAGGAATTACCACTGACTTCTCATGAGAAATAATGTCAGGGGACAAGAGAATGAAATCATAAAGTTGCTCAAAGAAAAAAAAACTACCTAATATTTTAAATCAAGCAAAAATGTTCTTCAAAAACAGAGGCAAAAATATGTTTTCAGACAAATGAACACTGAGAAAATTTATTCCTAGTAGACCTGCACTATAAGAAATCTTGTTAAAGGAGTTTCTTCATGCTGAAGAAAAATACTAGATAGAAACTTAAAATAATACTAGATAGCAACTATTTTAAAGATGCTAAGAGAATAGATCTTAAAAGTTCTCATAACAAGAAAAAATAATTTTCTTGTAATTATGTATGGTGACAGATGTTAACTAGACTTATTGGGGTGATCATGTCACAATGTATACAGATATTAAATCACTATATTGTACACCTGAAACTAATACAATGCTATATAAACCAACTATATCTTATTTTAAAAAGTAAAAAAAGAAAGAAATTCAAATCTATGTGAAGGAATGCAAGTCACTGGGAATGGTAAATATGTGGATAAATACAAATTTTTATATAAGCATAAACTTTTAATCTTCCTTAAAAGTAAAAAAAAAAATGGTAACAAACTGTTAAAAACAATAATAATAATAATAATACATCATGGAGTTTCTAAGATATATAGAACAAAGGTATGCCAAAAATAGCAAAAAGATTGCAGGGAGTTGATGGTTGGTAACACTCATATAAACTGGTATAGTGTTATTTGAAATTGGACTGTAATAAGATAAAGATGCATATTGTGAATCAAAGGACAACTAAGAGAAAACAGAGCAGAGAAGTGCAACTGACAGGCCAAGACAAGGGCTAAGTTGGAATGCTATAGATACGAATCCAAAACAATGCAGGACAAAAGAAATAACAAAAAAAGATGGAAAGATAAAAAATAAATGGCAAAACAGGAAATAACCATACCAGTGAGTATATTTTTGCAAAGGGTATAAACATCTCAATGAAAAGTCAGAGATTGTCAGGTTGGATATAAAAGCAAAACTCAGCTATATGCTATCTACAAGAAAACCAATTTAAATATAAAAACAGACACATTAAAAGTTGGAAGATGGAAAAAGATACCCCTCCCCAACCATGCTTTGGAAATATTTGTCCTGGCTTCACAGATTCCCCTGGTCCCAGCGTAAAAATCCTTTTTCTGTCTTCTGCATGGGTCTATTACCCACTCCCAACAGATGAGGCAGCAGTGCACTTACAATTCCTTAGTAGTTCAGCCTGTAACATAGGCAACTCATCCTACCTGTTCAAGCTCTTTCCAAAGTAATACAATTTTCCTTTTAAGTATTTTTCACTTATCAATGTCCTTACTGAAAGCGATATTGTCTTTTCAAATACTTTAAATTTTAAACCCAATGAAATTACCTGCCAGTTCTTAGAGTTTTAATTCATTCTCTTGTTTATCTTCAGTTAGTTCCATGTTAGCTTGATTACTAAAACAAATTTACTTAACCGAGCATTGCATGTTAACAGTACATTTCCGTGCAATCCTTTGTGTAAATTTAAAAAATGTCTCTAACAATACAAATGTCCTCCCAAGCACTCCTGTCAAAAGCTAAATATTTGGAAGCTATGAGGAAACTGTCTTGAAATAAAGCAGTAGATGCCCAGGCTCAGTGACGCTCTCCTGTCAAGCAGCCCACCGCACAGGTGGACAGCCACCACGGACCTCGCAAACCTTGCGGGGCATGGGAAACCCAGGCAAAAAACCGTGACATCCTGGTACTTCTTTTGTGGTAAGAAGTAAAATCCTTTTGCTTCTGCCCCAGAAATCTTGCATCTGCTGTCAGCAGCCACAAAACTGGCAGGCTGACTTGTTGGCTTGGAAGAAGAGTAAAAACCTCAGACCCCACACAGTTCATGACAGTCATTGCTTTGTCCACCGTGTAAAAAATCTACGCGTCTTGAGAACAGGCACTCTAATAACCGGAGGCTGTGAGTCTCCTGCCACTTTGTCTAATTATAGTTTGGTGTTCTTAAAGGTGTTCTTAAAATCTTAAACTGTAATCTGACTTCCATTTATATTTTAAAAAATTAAATGAAAAACTGAAACTGAGGAAATTAAAGAGATCAGGTTTCACCAAAGTCTTGAGACTGCCAAAGGTCTATGGCACTTGTAGAGCCCCAGCTCAGTCAGCTAGCAGGATTCCCAAGACAGATGAGGCCTCTTGGTCAGCGTCAGGGCCGACCACACCCAAAGGCAGGACACAAGCCCAGTCAGTCTTCGCTGCCTGGTTCCTCCTTCCCTTTCTGGTCTGATCTCCCCTGAGTTTACAAAAGCTACCTGGGTTCTCTTATCTACCTTATCTGTGGAAAATCACTTAACAAATTACTTTCCTAGTTAGGTCTTTTTGGCAAAGTGCTATTAGATTAAACAGTATCTCAGGCATGAAATTTCAGATATTTAGAGGCTCTCAAATACAAATACAAATCAACATGTTCCATATGTATATATGTATACGTATATATGTATATGTATACACACACACATGAAACTCCAACCAAAATAATGAACAGAGAGAGTTAAAAATAAGATTTAACTTTTGCCTGTTAAAATATCAACACATTTAAGTCCATGCATAGACCAGCCTTTGAAAAATACAGAAAGACACAAAAATCATTTAATGATTAGTGTATATTATACTTATATTATGCACGTATTCCTTATTTAATCTTGAATAATCCGTGGAAGATATTAAGCCTTTCTCAAAAAATTGCTCCTTTTCCTCTTGTTCTTCTACTGTGTCCAGTCCTAATCCAAGAACACCGTGATTGAGCTCAGAAACTACTATATCTAAATGGAAAGCACAAATATATTTTATTAACATACAGAATTTTGATAAAATTAATTTAATGATGCATCTTTTGACATTATATAAAAAAACTTGAAAAAATTTAAAACATATTTAGTCTTACCCACCAAGTATAGCTTTACATTCACAACATGTAAAGATATAAGGCTTCTCCAGAGGTGTAATTTTAAACCTTCTAGGAAGATATTAAGTCTGTCTACATACCTCAGTAAAGGAGGCTCCACAATAGTTATAAATTAATTTTTCTAAAAATTCTAATTATAAGCATAGTAACCTGTCAACTCATGGCCCTCACATTTCTTACCAGTGGGTTCTAAGCTGTCAATCCTTAAGACAGAAGTTCCACTGCCCTTAAGAAACTGAATCCCTTCAGACTCCTCTTCTATTTCCATAATAGTCTTCTTTGTTTTCAAATAGCTCATATTTGTTCCAAGCAGTCCTAGGGATGGGATTTAATATAGTTGGATATTTATATTAAGAAAACTGTTTTGACTATTATGCATGGGCGGGGGCAGCGACACCGGGAGTGGGAAATGGGAGCAAATCCCCGCGCTAGCATGGGGCAGCCCCAATCCTGCCATCTCCTGAGCACACCCCGACTGCCTCCCAGGAGCAGGCTGACAGAGAGAAATTCTTTCCAGGAATTTCCTGCCCCCAAGCCAGGCAGCGGGGGAGATGGGAGCAAGTCCACTGGCTCTCCCAGGGCAGCCCGCCGCCTGCTCCCGGGGCCGGGCTGCCCCCTCCCTCCCGGCAGCACCATCAAGCACCCAAGGCCCACTGGCGAGAGGTTTGCAGCCCGGGACCACCTTGACCCGTGGGCTCTGAGAAGGCACTGGGCACAGGGGGAGGGGTGGGGGAGTGGGAGTGGGGTCAGACACCCGGGCAGGCATTGGAACGGCCTGCAGCCCCGCCCGCCCAGGCCGGGAACCTGGGACACAGGGCTGTGTGCCCCCACTCTGCCCGGTATCCCTGTCTGGAGGCTGTCGCCCTGGTGATCGGAACCCGGACCGCCCCGCCCCCGCGAGGTGAGGGGTGAGGGGGTCCGCTAGGGTATGGGTGCACTCCAGGTGTGGGGGATCCCGCGGGGAGGGGGGACAGGCTGAGAGGGGAGAGGGGTCGCTGGGAGTGGAATTGACTCGGCTGAGGGTTGGGGGCTAATTCCTGGATGAAGGGTGAGGGGACTACCTCTGGATGGTGGGGGGACCCGGGGTGACGCAGGAGGGGTCCGCTTGGTTTGTGGGGGCTGTAGCTTAGGACGTAGTGGGGCGCAGACGGGGGCGGGGACTTAGGGGTGAGAAGGAGCCTTGTCCTGGGGGTCCGATCAGTCCGGGACCGGGCCTGGAAGGGGGTGGAGAGGCAGTGAGTGGGTTGGGGTCGGCGAGCAGGGGGAGTGGGGCTGGGGAATGTGGCCTGGCCCGGGGCGGTGGTCGTTCTAGTTGGGTGCTGGGACCCTGTGGGGTGCGGGGTGGGGGCGTTGGGGTTGGGGACCTGGCCAGCCCTGGCCGCGGAGTGGGGCCGCCCCGCCCCGCTCGCGGGGACCCTACTGCGGGAGCCGCAGCCTAGCGTCCGCGCTGAGGGTAGGAGGGGGAGGGGCGCGCGCGGACGCGGGAGCGCGCCCAGAGCCAGTGGAAGCCGGGCGGGAGCCGCGTGCTCCTGGACCAGCTCCCTGAAGAGGAACGCGGCCTGGGGTCTGGGCCGCCTGCCGCCTGCTGTCGCCTCTGCTGCCGCCGCCCGGCTGGTAAGGGGGCGCTGGTGGGGGCGCGCAGGTCGGGAGCCGGCGGGTGAGGCCTGGGCTGTGCAGCTGGGGAGGCGCACAGGGAGGGCTGCGGAGGTAGGTGAGGTCCTGGCCGCGTGGCCCGATAGGACCCTGAGGCGGGCCCCAGGCCCGCCGCCCTGGTTGGGCCCCCCCCCAACATTAGTGCTCACTGAAACCCGCGTCTTTCTTGGCAGCCGCTCATATGCGGGCTTTGGAGTGTGGGAACAGCCCCGGGAGGTGGGAGGGCGCTGGACGGCCCCGGAGCACCTCAGACTGGCCCTCAGGCCATGGCCGGCCCGCGCGGGTGGGCCCGCCTTGGGAGCGGAGGCCGCCCCGGACCCTGTGGGGCACCTGCGAGCTGCAGCAGAAGAAGGGGCGAGGCCCGGCCTTTGGGAGCTTGTTAGCCTGCCCCCGGAATCCAAAGCTTTTGACAAGTGTATTTTCCGTCTTCTGAGGAATCTCCCTTCTGTTTTCCACAGTGGCTGCGCAAAACTACATTCCCACCAACAGTGTGGGAGGGTTCCCTTTTCTCCACAGCCTCTCCAGCATTTATCCTTTGTGGATTTGAATGATGACCTTTCTGACTGGTGTGAGGTGATACCTCATAGTAGTTTTGATTTGCACTTCTCTATTAATTATCGATGTTGAGCATCTTTTCCTGGGTCTGTTAGTCATTTACCTCCTCTCTTTTACAGCCTCGGATTTGATTCTTCCTTTCTCAGCCCACGTTCACTTCCCTGGCTCTCGCGATAGTTCACTGCTGCTTGATCATTGCCTTCCTAGTTCCCGTCTGTCCTTCTTGTACCTGTGTCTCCCAGCAGGGCAGTTTTGATCTTTGGACTGGGATAGTTCTTTTTTCTCCAGGATTCTTGCAAATAGCAGATGCCTGCCATCTGTGACCTCCCCCTAGAACTGCAGCCATGTTCCCACAGTCCTGGTGACAGACGCAAACGTCTGGGGAATGGTCGTGCTCCCAGTCTGCTCATACCTCCACACTGGGTTTTGCCAAGTACAGCTTCCATTGTCCCTTTGCTTCCTCGTTTAAACATCTTCAGCGGATTTCCACTGACAATGAAGAAGACAGAGCTGTCTATTTATCCCCCAGTTTTACTTCCCATTTCTGCCTGCCTTGGAGGTTGTGCTCAGTACTTTCTGTGCTTCTCAGCCACCTGTTTGCTTTTGCCACACCCTGCTCTTAGATGGCCTCTGTCTGTTTCTCCTACTCAAAGTCTCCTGTGCCCTCCTAGATGTAATTGAAATGTTAATTCTGCAGTGAAACCATCCCTGATCACACCCTGTCTCCCAGATGAGAAGGGATCTCTCCTTATTCGGAACCTCCCTTTTTGCCCTGTGGTGTGGAAACTGAAGGGAGACAGGGACAGTCTGATCCACGTTTGTGTTCCCTGCATCTCTGTCCTCGGTCCTGCCTTAAGGTCATGCTCAAGAAATACTCCTCGAAATAAACTGAATGGGAGGTCCAGTGAATCCTGCTATGCTGCCTCTGTTCATGATAATTGACTTCTCACCTACTATAAAATTTTCAGAGAAGTGTCATGAGAGGTTATATATATAGCTCCAGAGTGAAGTTTTAACAACAGATCTACTCCGTTCTGAAAGATACGTTTGTTCTTTCGTTTTACATCATTAAATTCCTTTTAGTAGCTAAACTCACACATTTTCAACTCTTCATCACGAGTTTGATCTGTTTTTCCTGCAAATCTCAGTTTGAGAAGCTGAGTAGAAGGAATGAAACCTGCTTCTAAGGTGTCCTACTAAAGGGCCAAGGGTAACTGAAGCACATCTTTGAAATTAAGTGTGACCCCCCCCCACCATTAATCCATCAAATTTTGCCAATGACGCAGCAAAACATATTGGCATTTGGGCATCTCTAGTGATTACCTGTGAACACGTATCTTTGCCATTTGGACTGTGCTTCTGGTTTTCCTCATCACGCTCCATGGGGTTTACACCTGGGTCTGGGTGACTCCTGGTTTAGAGCTGGCAGGTGGCTGGAGCCTCTGATTTGGTGCTACCGTGGAATGGCTCCTGGCCTATCTTCCTCTTCCGGGCTTCTCAGAACCTGCCAGGGCTTTTGCTGTGTGGGCTGTGCTTGCTCTGCTCCTGTGATTTGACTGAGATGAGTGCCATGCTGATCGACCCCCGGTTTTCTGAAGGTTATACACCCCCAGGGTCTGGGACATCCGGGAGTTCTCGTTTCTCTTGAAGCCCCCCATCCCAAACCCGTCACCAGCAGCTTCAACTCAGAGGCCCCACCTGGCGTGCCGCTGCTGGCCTGAGCTGGCTCCCTGCCCCACCAGACCCTGGAGTGCTCCCTGGTCAGCGACCTGTGATGCAGCTGCGATGGTTATGGTGCGAACAGACTGTGGTCTGCCTCAGTGTGAGAGGGAGTATGTAACCCTACACCAGAGGGAAATACAAACGACACAGTGCTGTAACATCGGATCGCTTTTTAAAACATATTTGTGGCAAACTTAAAAAGCATCCTTGTAGTAGGGCTAATATGATCTTCCAGTGTTAATATGAAAATGGCTTTGTAGAAGCAACAGTCTATAGAAATCATAACTGACCTTCTGGGCTGAACATCCTTTTTGCCAGAAAGAGGCATTCAGTGTATAATACAGACTAAGTACAGTGATTTATAATTAACCACTTCTAAAGTTGGCGAGGTGCTAAGTAAGGATAACATTCCTTCTTCAGCTGGTTAGCATGTTTGGTAATCAGGCAAATGCAATGACAATCAGACGTCACAGTCTAGAGCCCAGTGAAATCAAATTCACTTCTCTTGGTGAAATAATTATGACAACACAAGTATAATGAAGTTTAAGCTTTCTGTGATATTTTAGAAGTTCCGTTTATTTATTTTTTTAATTTTATTTTTTATTGAAGTGTAGTTGATTTACCACATTAGTTTCAGGTGTACAGCAAAGCTTTTCACTTATGTATGTGTATATATATGTGTGTGTGTTTGTGTGTGTATATATATATATATAGTAGTTCCATTTTAAAAGGGAGATATCCACAATGAAGTATTTGTATTTACTGAAATCAGTTTTACAAAGTAGATCTCAGTATTTGTTTACAAATATGGTGCCTTCTTGTGATCAGTGATCTTGACAGAAGCTCAAGAATTGAGGTCTAGAGACTTGTTTTTTGCAAGCAGGATTTGTGCTTTTAAAGAGTTTTGGGAGATTTGGAAGGCAAAGAACATTCAGTTAAACATTTGATTAAAAACATAATTTTGAGGGGGAGGGTATAGCTCAGTGGTAGAGTGCATGCTTAGCATGCATGAGATCATGGGTTTGATCCCCAATACGTCTGTTAAATTTAAGTAAACAAACAAATAAATAAACCTAATTACCTCCTCCAGAAAACAAAACAAAACAAAACAAATTTTAAATCACGTGATTTTGATTGATTTCTCTATTCCTTGGATAGAATAAATAAAACCTTGGGTAAACATAACTACCACGTCTGCAGTGCTTGCTATGAGCTGGACATTGTTCTAAGTGCATCATGTGACTACGTAATCCTCAAAAAAACACATTTTACAGATGAAGAAACTAAGGCCCAGAGAGACTGAGTTGTGAGCCTGGAGTTCCCTGCTGCATGGCAGAGCCAGACTTCAGACCTGGCCACAGGGCTCTGGGTCCATGTCCTCCTCTCCACCCTCTGATGCCTCCATAAGTCAAGTCTCTGCTGAATGTTTTTTGTTTGAAGTTAGCTTGGCAAATTCTAATGGCACACTTCTTTCACAAATTTTAAATGTCAGTATTTATGGAACTTTCACAACAAGCATTTAACAAAAGTCTAAGTGGAGCTAGTGAAGACACACCAACAGAACATCAGCCCCAACAAATCCCTGGGTCTTACCCCAGACCTGCTGAATCAGGATCAGGGCAAAGAGATGGGGTGTGGAGGGAGAGAGAGAGAGGAGGGGTGGAAGACACCAGTGAAATGTATTTCTGAAAACTCCCCAGGGGATTTCAGTGCACAGCCAGAGTTGGGAATCACTGGTAGAGGGTCTGCATCTTTTTTTAAAAAAGCCTTGATTGGCTTCTGAAATAGGGATGAATGTTGGCAGATGTGTCTGAACATGTTGGGGATATACATGGTGACACAGAGCATCCAAGAGAAAAATAGAGCATTTCTTATGGTCTTCACATTTTTAATACGATTTTACCTTTTTTCCTGGTTCCTTCCAATTCTCTTGTTAAAGATCAAAACTTTTGTCCTGGAATTTGTAAATATTAGCCACTGGGCAGGATCGCCACTTCCCCACCAGCCTCTGTTGCCCACATCTGAGAATATGGTTTCACCACAGCTATTGAAACATAGGAGATTTATCATTTATTTAGCACACTTGTGGTTGCCAGTTTATGGTGAATTGCTCCTGGCAGGATGTATTTCATTGGATGTACGTTTTCAGAGATTATTATTAATGTCTTGATTCCTCATGTTCACCTTAGTTCCACGTGGGATTCCAGAACTTAGAGAAAGAATATGCATGGTTTTAGAACATATAGAAATCATAAGATGGCCATCAGAAAAATCTTGTCCTAATACTTTTTTCGTAGCTATTTGACTATTGTTGTGAAAATAAGCATTCCCCTTTTTCACAGCAAGTTGATTTCTATAGAAATACTAGCCAAGGATTATAGGATAGAAGTGAAATGAAAATGAAGACCCACATGCTGTCTGTGTGCAGTGATGGCAGAGTAAATGCCCATGACTTCACCGGTCTTTTCCCTGGTCCTGTGTGTGTGGCAGTGTCATGGCTGAAGAAGTTCAGCAGGGCAGGCTGTCTAAACTGGGTTCTGAGCCATTCATAGGTGTTAACAAGGGCCTGCCAGGGGTTGGGAAAGACTTCTGAACTGAATAGTAAGAGCTCATGAAAGATGGAGAAAATGAGATTCCAGCAGAGTAAATCTATGCCTTTGACTAGGAAGAAAATTAATCTCTCCCAAAGTGAATGAAAGGTTATAAAATCCTTTATTTTAATTTAGCTCTTTGGTTTGTGGAAGAGAAAAAAAACTATATTAATCATTTTTATTTTGGAATCGATGGCATAACAGTTCATTTGTTTAGGAATGAATACTTGAGGTTGTGCAAAGAACTTTGCTTTCTTTTTTTGATTTGATTAATGATGTTTCCTGCCAAGGATGATTAATTGTTCTGTGGATTAAAGTCACATTAGCACAGTGACATTTAGGATTTCAGTCATGATGCAGTTCAGAAATTATTTGGAAATGCCAGCAGAGAAGATATACTGGAGAAACTCTGTCTTGAACTTTGAAGTGCTGGGTTGAATTAATGGGGTGGAACCCAGTCTTTATGGGTAGAGACAGACTGAAGAATCTGTCACCAAGGTTGGTTTCCATGTGACTGACATCTTCCCAGCATCCATCCTTGTCAGGCGTGGCTTCTGGCTCCTAAGCTGCTCACGAGGGTTAAGGACCAATGTCATCATCCAGGCTCATATATTAGGCAGGAACGTGTATATAAAAGATTTTGAAAAGCATTCAAGAGCATCTTGTTTAAATCACCTGTAAGTCATAAGAATCAACTGCCATGAAATGACAGCTCATAGTGAGAGACTTACAACTTGACAAACACTTCTTAATCCTTTAGAGCAGTTGAAACTTTGGAAAGCTTATGGGTCTTGACATTTCCTTCTATTTATAGATCAATGACTAGCATATGGGTCAGGTCAGGATAATCTTATCAGAAGCATTTACAAATATTAAGCATTAATATGAAATTGTTATGTCCTTTACAAGGAAAACAAACTCAAAAGACTACTTTCATAGTCTTTTGAAATAATAAACGAGCTTTTATCAGCCTGCATAGAAGTGTATGAAGTTCTCAGGTTAAAAAATGGAAGAGTTCATGTGTTTCCTTTACTCAGAGGGCTTGGAGTTTCCAATAAAAAACTGAAATTGGCTCACAAAAGTGTCGCTTTTGGTATATCTTCATTATAAATTGTACTTTCCAAAATATGTTTAACCTTTTAAGGCATGTTTAGAACAAGCACGAATAGAATGAATCATTTTTAATTTCAGAAACTTGACACATTTCTACTATCTGTGTCTTTTTGAAGTAGTAGTTTATAGGGAAACATCTCTGTCCTGTGCCTCTTTTTTCACTCTTTTGAGGTTCAAGATCATTTGTCAGATACTGCTTTAAAGCCTACTGTAGACCTGAAATTTGCTCTGTGTTTTAGACATAAAAGTAGAATTCAAAGTTTTAATATGTCTATACCTCGAACACGTAAGTCTAAACGAGAGGATAAAACATGTACACAAAATAACCATGATCTAAGTGAGGTTGTGATTTAGACGCTGGAAATTCCTGATTGCCATTTCCTGTAGGGGTATGGGATGTGACTTCTGTTGAAAGGTCTGTACCACAGTGAACAGCCCTCGAATATTTATGGAAGGATGAACACTGAGGGGGCTGCAGGCATTTTATATAAAGGTCTCTCCTTCGGTTGAGGATGGGGAGAATACCTTGATGACTTTTATACTTAAACAAAAACCTAGGTCGAATGTTATTTTACTGACGCAGGGATTACACATGTGCGTTTTGGTAGACTGTCCGGTTGACCATCGTGTTTGTGTTTTTCCAGGGCAGTCGAAGTGAAGTAGGGCCAGTCGGACCCCCAGGACCACCAGGTAAACTGGTCAGTAATATTTCTAGTCTCCAGCAGCTTATTTGCTTCCTATAAAATGCAACAAATTTAAAAAAAAAGCCAGGAGAGAAAAACAAGTTACAGAGGGTGATTTCATCACCCTTGATTTCTCTTCCTGGGTGAGTGTGTGAAAAGGTAAATGTGAGATTTCCAGTTAAATCTAGGAGACCCCCAGAGGGTATTTCAATCTACGTGGCTGGTAGCATTTATTTTAAAACTGGGGAGATGTGGAGGGCTCCGTGTGGCCTCTGCTGGTTCTTGGAATTGGAAAGGACTGTGTGTGAATGCTGCCTTGTTCTCAGGCAGGCTTGTTTACACAGCAAGTGGGGCTGTCCTCATCCCAGGGACTCAACTGAAAGAGCCCACAGTTGGGAAGGTGCGTAAAGCATGGAATTGAAGACCTCAGAGGTGGGGTGGTGGGAGAGGGGATGGGCTCTCTTCTCCTGAGAATGTGGCAGGTTGGAGGAGCAGGATTAAACCGAGCCCAGCACATTTGTTTCAGACAGGAGTCAACACACCTGAGGCCGTGTCTGGCTTGTGTGTTTTCTTTGTTGCAATAACTGTGCTTCTGGGGACTCTGTGTTTGTCCTTCAGGGTTCTTTGGGTAGCGCTGGCCTCCCCGGCGTTCCTGGCCCCCCTGGACTTCCAAGAATGAAAGGTGACAGGGGTAAGCTCTCAAGCTGTCCAGAAGGTTCCTTGTTTGGAAGGCTGATTTCTGCTATGTTGAGAAACCAGGCTTGCTTTGGGCCCAGTGGAGAATTTTTCTAGGAATTATCATAGAGATCTATCCAGAAAGATATCCTAAAGTACTGAGAGTGGAGGTTAAGAAGCCAGACATCTACTAATGCAATAACTTTTTAGAAGGGAAAAAATAAAAGCCAAGTAAAGTAAAAATTTTAGCTGTAGTCACACTTCCTATTTAGTTGTAAATTTACATTCCTACTTGCCACATTTTACCTGAATGTGGTCAGAGATCACTTCAAGTGGCCAGTGAGTTTTTGGACAGTTGTCAGTTTCTCCAGGTCATTCCTGACACTTGCTAGGTGGTGAGAAGATGGCATTTCTCTTCGGTTGGCGAAACTGGTCCAAAGGGTGAACCGGTAGGCTCCATCGTCCGAATAGTGTGAAATACAGGGTTTAATGTGCGTTGATGAGTTTCACCAGCACTGGCCGATTTGTGGGCAGTTTCTCTGAATGTGTTTTGTGAGTGACGCCCAGGGTTTAATTTGGTCTGTAGCTTGATCTACTATTTTTACAAGCTGGAGCTAATGAAGGCTTTGCCTTCAAGACTACACACTGTCTGCCTTTGAAAAGGGTGGTCCTGTCTCTCTTATTCACTGAATTGGTTTACTCCAGGCTGATCATGCCCTCCTGAGCCATACCATTTTTTTTTCTTTACCCAAGACCTTAGCAAATAAACTATGCAGGTGAATTAGAGTTAGACCTCCCTCTGTTCTTTGCTTTCTGCTGTCAGAGCCCTTTCTAACCCTTCCCTAATTACAAAATTGCTGGTACAGTCAATAATCCTTAACTTTAGCGGAAACTCAGCCTCACCTCCTGGTTTTCTCCAGGCTGTTTTCTGGTTGGGAACAGCCCCTGACAGCTAGATTGGAAAGCCGCTGAGAGCACTGTGTATTTCTGCATGATCTAGGGGGCGCTGTGGGGGCTTAGGAATGCTTAGCAGTATTGGCTGGTGAAAATTGAGCCAAGGGACTAAGAATTTTAAACAATGTGACATTTAGTCTTACTTTTTAGGGTGTCTCTGGGGAAGAAGGTGAAGCAGGAGAAGGGTGAACTCGTAAGAGCTTTTTTTCTGGTTATTGATGGAGACTCCCTGATTTTAACTCTATTAGAAGCATACATGTTTTCTTCTCGCTGACACTGCTATCCTTGCTGACTTCTTTAAAGGCTAAGATGTTGCTTATATAGCTGGCAGATGACCCCCTAGAATTGTAGCCAAGACCAAGTAAAGCAGAGGGAAACACCCGCAGATCAATAGACCTAGCCTGAAGCACTTGGAGGGCAAAGTGTTCCCCTTAGGGGGCAAATTTTCAGTCACTTTCCATCTAGACATTCAAGGTGATTCTTACATGACTGTAGAAAGTCTATGAACAGTGTTTATCATGGAAAGAAAAGGAAAGTTTTGTTACAGTTGGAAAGTTGTGGCTCACGAGTGTGACCCTGGTGGCCATTCTCTTGAGTCTAAAACCCTCCAAAGAAGTGACTTCCACCCCCAGAGGAGGCTGCAGCTGCATCTCCAGGAAGGCAGTGAGAATGAGAGCAAGTTGCCGCTGCCGCCGGCACTGCTGGGTCTGCGGGCTCAGCTGCCTGGTTTTGACACAATGTAACGTGACCTGGTGTGGAAGCACACTGGGTGCTTTGGGGTGGGGAGGTGACAGAGTTCTCATAAAATCTTTTCAGAGAGCTTTTAGCACAGGAGAAAACTCTGGTAATGTTGCTTGATTCAGATTTTTAGAATTTAGAGTTACTATAAGTGTGACATCTGAATTAGGCTGAGCTTCCTAACAATTAAGTGAATGACAAAAGGATTATTCTAATTCTATTTTCTATTCAAACTGTTCATTTTATAAGCTAAGAGGACTTTTTTAAAAAAAATTTTGAGGGGGAGGTAATTAGGCTTATTTATCTATTTATTTAATTTATTTTTTTAATGGATGTACTGGGGATTGAACCCAGGACCTCTGCTATACCCTCTCCACTAAGAGGATGTTTTAAATTATTCTCTTTTGTAGTGGAGATGCACTGATATGCTAAAACAAGCTGAATTCATACCTAGAACCAATGGTGGGAGATATTGAAGTTTGTTTTTTAGGCATAAAAGTATGCATATTTATTCGGATAGACTTTTGGGGACAAGTTTGAAAATATTGTTAGGGTTTCAAAACTGAAGCCACCTGGTTTAAATATCTATTGTGTTATATATAACAACATGGTAGTTTAATATTTTTTGACTTACACATTTAATTCTCAACACCTAGCATTTTAGATCTGGATGGAGCCTTGGAGAGCTCCTATTCAACCCTGGTATTTAGCAGACAAGGTCACCCATGGCTGGGAGGTTACAAAGCTCACACACGGTCATAAAGTTAAGTAGCAGAACTAGGACCAGAATCGAGATTTTGAATCTAATGTGTTTCTGCGGGGCCAGGGTTCTTTTGTTTGTGGTGTTCTGTAGACTTCAGCAGCACAATCCCTCTGAAATACTTTTACTGAACTATCAGATGTGAATACACTCTTCTACTATAATTGGGTTTTATTGATTTAGGGAGATATAGCGTTACCTGGCCCAAAGGGATCTGTAAGTATAACAAACAGTTACGGTATAAAAATAAAAATATCAATAAAACTGTAGAAAATACAGTGTTCTGCTTTATGAAATCATTCTGTAAAACTCAATTCTAAAAGGACTTACATTTAAGGAAATTAATGTCTAAATTTATTTTTTAAGTAATGAATTAGTGCAAAGGAAAAAAAAAAAACCTTACAACACTGTAAATGGAACTGCATTTTGACCTAACCATGCCAAGGGAAGTTTTTTTTTCCTAAGTGGCTCACTGAGTATATGTCGTAATTTGTTCCATAATAAGTCACTTTTACAAGAACTGAACTGTGCTTAGCAGTGAAGAGAGGATAACTGAATTTCCTTGTCAGTGATATCACTGCAAATATTTCAGTAATTTTCTTAATCTCCTGCGTATTCTACTTACAGAAGTAAGTCACAGGCACTGTGCTTAAGAAAATACAGATAATTATTAGAGGTAGAAAATGGTCACCTCATTCAATTGATCACTTTACAGAAAGTCAGCTGATGTCCCTAGAGATGAGATGAGTTCAGAATTAGAGAATCAGTAGCAGACCTCTGATGATTTGCTAAAAGTTGTGCAGATTTATTACAGTAAGAAATTTAGGGTAATATAAGGAGAAAGGATGAAGCTGACTACAGTCTCAAGTGTCGCTACCAGCAGGATCCATTAATTTCCAAGTCAATCCTGTTTCTGGAATCCACCACCCCCTCCCCACCAAAGCCCCTCTGTCCCTGTGCAACACATTATCCTCACGGCCGCCAGTGTCGTCTAGATAAAAAAAAGGTAAAGCCCACAGCCTGTCCCTCCTCTGCTTAAAACCCTTCAGGAACAACACTTCATAGAGAAAAACCACAGCCTTAGCGAAGCGCACACAAAGCCTTCAGCAAAGCGGTCCCTGCCTCGCCAGGGTCATCTCCGACCTCTCTGGAGCTTTATCTGCTTGCAGTTCAGCTAAATGTTTCTTCATGCTGTGTGCTCTTCTCCCAGCCTGGAGCACTCTTCCTCTTTCCTTAGAATAGTGCCTCCTACTTAAGCACTTAACACCATCCTCAGCCCAACTTTCTCTGGAGGGACCCATCCAGGCTGGGTCCCAGTGCGCTGCCCTGGGCTGATCACACAGCACTGAGATGGAAATGATCACACTGTGTCACTTCAGCTGCTTGCATGCTGCTTCTGAATGCCCTGTGACAATCTCGGGCTTCAGGTGACAACTCTGTACCTAGGACTCCCTGACAGCCATGGCTGAGGACTGAGAACAACGTAAAGAATGAACTTGGGTAGAATTTGGGAATGGAAATCCTCCTTTACTGTCTAGAAATAATCACTGATGTCCAACGGTGATAATTCAAGTTATAAAAGAAAAATGTGGGTGAGCAATGCAGATGTCAAATGAGTTCATTTCATTTAATTTTGGATATACTACTAGGAGTTAGTTCTTGATTTATCGCCACCCTTCCTACCCTGTCTTTCCCGACCCTTCCCAAGTAACACCGATGAAACTGAAGTACAGCCCCTGCATCAGGGGAAATGGCTGCTAAGAGAAGGGCTTCCCCTTTCCTCAGTGACTTCAGCCCGGACAAACCCGGCAAGTGGGTGAGGTCTGTTCCCCGGGTTCTATTTCAGCAGCCCACTCCTCAACTGATAAATTCTTTCCCAAAGACCCGGGACCCCTGTGATGTCCTGGCCATGTTGGCCCTTGACATCTTCATCGAAACTGCCTGCCCCTTGTTCTAGCAATATTGCAGACATTGCCAGCCAGGTATCACCCTCAAATTTGGTCTCCTTTGTTTTCTCCTAGTTCTAGTTCTTCCTCTCCTCCTTCTCCTTCGCCATCATCATCGTCGTGGTCACCTTGTCCTCCTTTTCCTCCTTCTTCTCCTTCCTCTCCTTCTCCTCTTCCTCTGTTCTTCTCTCTTCTTCTCCTCCACCTCCCCCTCCTCCTTCCTCTCCTCCTCCCTCTTCTTCTTTCTTTTTAGCAGCTTAGAGCAAAGCCATTTACTAAATCTCAATTCTGCAGGTAAAAGTTGGGATTGATTCAACTGGACTCTACTTGGAATCTTGAAAAGCCAAAAACAGGATATTGGATGGCTAAGCTCTTATCTGAAGGCTCTGGGGAAGAACCCACTTCTGAGCTCATTCATATCCTAGTGGTTGTAGGACTGAAGTCTCTGTTTCCTGAGGCCACTGGCTGTCAACTGAAAGTCCCTCTCTTCTCCTAAAGACCATTCACATTCCTTCTTATGTGTCTGCCAGTTCTTAGTGCATTCTGAATTCATTTGGTTTCTTCTGTGGGTTTTATTTTATTTTTTTTGTAGTTGCTGTGGTTTTGCATCCTAGTCACCTGACAGGTCCCCCGCCTTCATTCCATCCTCAGCTCTCCCCACTGACCCTGACTTTCAGGAAGTCTTTTAAGCCATAATTTATTCAAAGAAGCAATTTTGACAGGTTGACTTGATGAATGTCAGGGTTTTTGTTTGTTTGTTTTGTTTTTTTGCATAAAGAGAGATTGGGAAAAAGCATACTCCCTGAGCTTTATTTCGATGTGTCTAGGGAAAGCATTGCTTCACCACCTTTTTTCTTTTAGTTTAAAACATTTGAATGTTGGAACGAGTAGGCTTTTTCTAGACGAATGTTGCATATGAAACAGAAGCAGGATTGCGTTGTTTTATGAACATTCATGTCTTGAGCACTAGCATTCCCTCGATGCCTCCTGCCCTTTTATCTCTCATTCTTATTCTGTGAACAGTTGTACACCGGAACTAGTATGCCACAAATTCCACTAGAGGTGGTTTAACAACAAGTGAATGAATTTAGTCTCCTTTAAAGCAATCATTGTAGATGAGGACTTTAAAAATGCTTTTAGTGGTCTGCTTTCAGAAGAAAAATCTAATTGGTTTATGCTTTTGTGCTAAAGAAATAATTGGTTTATTTTTTAACATCTTTAATATTTAGATTTTTAACTTCCTCAGCACTTAAATTATGGACTCTCACTTTTTGTTTGGGTATTTTAAATACATTGATTTAGTTCCTGCTAGTATTTGATAGTTCCCAGACATATGTGACTTCTCCAAATGCTCCAGAGACTATTATATAGGCTAAATGACTTACGTTCTTGGAAATATATTTATTTGATGCTTTCTGTATTGCTGATCTACCACGTAACATTTCTTGTGAACTCAGCGGTCTTTTGGTGGCCAGGAAAAGTTATCATGTTTCATTAAAAACTACCTTGCTGTTAGAACTGGATCAAAGTATGAAGAATGTGGTTTCAAAATGGATTGTTCCAATTAACATTTTGAAATAATAACCATACCAAAAAGACAGATCTTTAAAAAGTTCACTTGAACTGGAATTTTAAGAGATGGGAGCATTGTCATGTGGCCTTGTGTGTCTTTACCTGGAGGATTCGCAGCCTCTGGGCAAATACCTCTTAGGTAATGGAGCTTAAGTCAACCCGCAGCTTCATGTCAGTGCCTGTGTTGGTATTAAGCAGACACATTCCCTGTGCGTGGCCCAGTTTTACAGTTCGCTGTTGTGTTCCAGGCAGGTAACCCTGGGGAGCCTGGCTTGAGGGGGCCTAAAGGAAGCCGGGGGCTTCCTGGAGAGGAAGGACCTTGAGGACCGCCTGGACCATGAGGCGTGCAGGGAGAAAAGGGTGCCCCCGGCCTGCCTGGTATCCAGGGCCCTCCAGTGAGTGATGGGCAGTACCTGGGGTTCCCTTTGGAAACTCCATCCCAGTACCAGGTGGGGGCAGAGGGGCAGTTGGGCAGGACGAGACCTCAGCTCCTCAGCAGCTGGGCCATTTCCCTTGTAAATCCAGACGATCTGGCTCCTTGCCAAGTCCGACACTTGCTCATCTAACAGTGTCCCCTTTATGGTTCCATGTACAACGGTCTGTTTTCTTTTCTGTCCCAGGGTAGAGCACCCACAGATCAGCACATTAAGCAGGTTTGCATGAGAGTCATGCAAGATAAATACGTCAGAATGGCTTGACATTTTGTATGCTTTAAAGGTGGGAGGTTTTTTTTTTATTGAAATGTAGTTGATTTACAATGTTTTTGTTAGTTTCTGGTATACAGCATAGTGATTCAGTTACACATATCTTCTGTTTCAGATTCCTTTTCATTGTAGGTTATTATAAGATATTGAATGTAGTTCACTGTGCTATGCAGTAGGACCTTGTTCTTTATCTGTTCTGGACATAGTAGTGTGTATTTGCTAATCCCAGACTCCCAATTTATCCCTCCCAACCCCTTCCCCTTTGGTAACCATAAGACTAACAGACATAAAGGTGGGAGATTTTGAATAACATTAATTTCAATTCTGTTTTATCCAATTTGTTGCCATTTGCAATAGCTTATAGCCTCAAAGAAAAATATTACCTTTTGGGGTTAGCCTGGATTTTTTTTTTTTTTTTTTGCCAATGCGGTTGATTTACAAGAAAGTACACCCCATACACACACACACACACACACACACACACACATTTTTTTCCCCTTTGGAACACAAATTCTCAGAACCTTTCTCCTGTTAACATCCTACCACCTGCTGTGTACCTGGCACTGACCTAGACTCTCCCTGTGGATTATGTGAGTAGTAACTGGCAGACTCTGTGCCTCTAGGAAGCATAAGGACATTGCTTCTACTCAGGTACCATGGATGTAGAAAATCAATAACTAGAATTTTACTAAAGTAGTGATATATTTTTGCATGTTAGCCTTTTTTTCCAAATTCATCTGTAACTATGGCAATACTATTAATTATCGTGTTCTTTCATACATTCATAAGGTAGTAAGTTTATCTAGTAGGTTCATCAAGTTTTCCAGAATGGAATCATCACCTCTGTATTTGAAAACCACTGCTGTCGACATTTTATCTTGAAACGATATTTCAATTTTAAATATTTCACACTGAGAATATTATGACTTTATGCTAACTCTTACCTAAAGAAGGCCAGCGTAGGACACTCGTATTTGAACAACTTTAAAATCTTGGTTAAAAAATGGGTTTCCAATTTATATTCTCCTTCACACTCTAAAAGCTTTTTAAAAACACTGCACTAGAATATTTCCCTGAGAGCATTTTAATGGGACCATTTTCCTGTTCTCCATGGTTACTGTGGATGGTTCTTAGTCTCTTTAATGATTCCTGGAAAAGCCTACGCAGTTATTAATTTTTCAGACAGACTGACCATTCTTAGGGAGCGAGCACTAATGTCTGGTGTCTGTTCCAAGCATGAAAAAACTTCTGAGAAGGATTATTAATAGGAAGTCATGAATTCTCTGGATATTTCATGTGACTTAAGTATCTTCAAGCTAAAAATGTAAGCCTGGGTCTCAAAGGGTGTCTTGGTACTAATTCTGGATGATGTCCTTGGCTTTCAGAAAGCTCCTGGACATCCACTCCCTACCCATGTTGAGAAACTCACTTTCCTCCTGGCTTTCAGATAACCAGCAGGTTCAGGTGAGACCCTCACCCCTGAGGAGCACCGCTTAGCCCAGAGCCCTGCAGTTTAAGGACTTTAATTCCCTCCCCCGTGTCTCAAAGCAGCAGGACCAGGTTTATCCAGGGAGGGCTGAATAGAAAAGCATCCCCAGTGAAGCTTCCTGGCAGAAAGCTTGTGAAAAAAATGACCCCACTTTACTTATTTCTCACCGCCGGTTTTGAAGCTGTGGTGACACGCTGAGAAAAAGACACACTTGAAATACCTCTCTTTTCATTTGAATCACTTGCATGTGTCTGACTATTCTGGGCTCTTTTGTTTATTATCTTCTAGGGCATTTTGCTGAGATGGCTGCTAGCCTCAAGCGTCCCGACTCGGGAGCCTCTGGCCTCCCTGGGCCACCTGGACCCCCCGGTCCCCTAGGACCCCCGGAGAGAATGGTTTTCCTGGCCATAAGGGACATCGTGGCCTCCCAGGCATGAAGGGTCCCCTAGGGGCTCTCGGTTTGAGGGGACCTGAAGGTAAGGCATTTTGCCCCCGTGGAACCAGGGATGTACACTGCCCTTTTTCAGATGAATTCACGTGTCCTAGCAAGCACCAGCTGTCTGCGCGGTAAGATGGATTGCTCGCTTTTCACAGTGGTGATGGTCAGGACTGGAAAACTGTTGTTTGATATTTTCTTTACCTTGGTGTATGACAACAGTAGACCAAACACCAGAATTAAGGTCCCTTGCCTTTTGGTGCCAGGGTTTTTCAGTTACAGTCTGCCTTAACCATAGTTCAAAATAAACCTCATGGGATCTGGTAAAGGATCATTCAGGTTTTTATTTTTATCGAGACCCCTAGAATCATCATAGAGTTGTTCTGAGATGGCAACCAGCCCTTGAAGATTTGTGCGTGTCAACTTAAACCAACAGTTTGTTAGGACGTCAGAAAGGTCACATCAGGAGTTAACGCGGCCTCCCCCACCCCCCACTTTCTTGCCTCCCTCTTCTTTTAAAGAGTGACACTGGCTGTCAGATTTGAGGGACTTTCTTTGTTCAGCTCTGAAATTCAGTCTAACTTTATTCCTTATTTAAGGTATGAGAGACTGTGAGAGAGTTTGTTTCTTCTCCATTTATTGAAAGCAAGCTAAGCCCCTGAGACCAGTTATTTTGCAGGGGAGTAGGCTTATGAATGGGTTAGGTATTCCGCAGAACTTGGAGGAGGGCTGGCTGCCCCCGGTGGTGTTTGCTAGTTGAGCTGAGTAAGTCTGTCAGCTTGGGGTGGGAGTGTGCCGGGTAATTTACAGAGAGAACTGAGAGCGAGGAGTTTATGTATCATGAGGAGGGACTGACAGCTCTCCGGGGAACTTCAGAAAGACATGGCACCAAAATCAAGAGAGGATGTGTGTTTTTTAAACAGGGGTGCCCCAATTAGGGATAAACATTTTGGTGTGAGTGGTCAGAAGTCAAGCCAGCTGCATTTTGGGATCTGTCTGTGAATTGCTGACACATTCGGCTCACTGCACCCTCAGCTGGAACAGCGTTGTTCATTATTTCCTATTTGGCATGCGCAGAGCGGTGTGTTAATGGGGCCCCGGGTCAACCTGGCAGATTTCCAAGTTTTCAGAGGCTGAACACAATCAAACATGGAGAGAGCTCAGAGTGCATCTTAAAGAGAACCGGGTGTTTGAAAGAATCCCATGGCCACTCACCTTGGTCCTGCTTTTACCTTCAGTTCAGGAATTCTGACCAGAGGTGCTCTCCCCAGGGTCGGGCCCTGCTTCCTGTGTCAACTCTTCGAGGAAACTCCACCACTGCGGGCGGACTGCTGGCTTAGTTGTCTGTGTTGTGGCGAAGCCCATGCTTTCCTGAGTTCCCTGCTGAGCCGTGGTTCCCAAAGAGTGGCCCCCGCTGCGTCCACATCATCAGAGACCTGTTAGGAAAGCAGTTCTCCTGCTGGCCCAGACTCACTGAATCAGAAACCCTGCAGTGAGGGCAGCAGTGTCCGTGGGGGGCGTCACCCATCTTCCCACTGAGAAGGAGCATCTTGTAGGGCTGCCAGCCCTCTCTTCTCTGGCTAAAGTGAAGTCTCCATATTTGGGACAGAGCTTAACTTTGACTTAGTAAAGACCGCTTCTGAAGTCCCACCTTATTCCCTAAGAAAGGAAAGTGTCTGTCTACCTGCTTCCCTGGGAGAGTCTGCAGAGGGCTGCCTCTCCAGCCTGGGCTACATCCATGTCTGGGTCCCCTTCCCAGAGGTTTTGATTTACATTAGGCATTCACAGTATTCCCCAGGGGATTTCAGTGTGCAACCAGGGCTGAGAAGCACTGGAAATAAAGGGGACCTGTTCTGGAAACTTCCTGGGATGCTTGGAACTGGAGCATGGAGTTGTGTCTGGGTTGGGCTGGGTTGGCCCTAGCAGGTGAACCTTATTTTGAAAGGAAGAAAAATCTGTTTCTATATTTGGAACCTGGAAAGGATCTCTAGCAGTAAGTTCATTCATTAGGCATAGTTTGATCATATAAGGGACTGTTTCTTCCTGCAGTATTTGTGACATAGCCTAGAATCTGGATGTGATAGAGTTTTTTTTTTTCCCTAAAGAACTTTCTCTCCCCACCCTCCTTCATACATTTCTTGGCATTGGGTTCCTTTAAAACAGTATCTTCTCTCAGTTTTACTTCTTAAAATGTGGGGCGTGGACAGAAAGGAATAATCAGATGGACTCTTATCAGTCAATACTGTCACAATTTGGAAATGTAAGATTCTTGATAAGTGGACTGAATCTTCCTTGTCCATCACATACACTAAAAGTCCTATTTAGTTGAAAACACGTAGTGTTCTACTACCCAAAGGTTACAGATCAAATTTTTCTTAAGAATAAACACTCCACCATTTGAAACTTAACTGTTCTTCTGATCAGAGATGTATTTCATTGCCTCTTGTTGCCTTTTTTCCCCCCACTTAATAAAGAAGGAATGGTGTAGGTGCTGGTTTCCATGGAGATGCTTTGAGAGCCTTTTTCCAGAGACATTGCTACATAGATAAGTTTTACTAATAGTTCAGGCTATGTCTTAATCAAATCACTGTTTTCTTTCTAAAAACTTACTCTGAAAAACACAGCAGAACATTTTTAATAGGAACTCGTAGAAACAGGCCTCAGATCATACTCAAAGCTTAAGTCGTGTTGATGTGTATTTTGGCTTTCATCACCATGCTTTACACGCTTTTACACAAACGCGTTGGAGCCACAGCCTTGTTGTGTGTCTGTTTCATGTGTGTTCATGTCATGTGACGCTGGAGCAGAAACACAAGAGACCCCCGACTGGCCCAGTGTTCACCTTGCTTAGGATCACGTCAGTCTTTCATGTCATAAGTACTTTTTAAGTGTTCATGGTTTGGGGTAGTTTTCAGTCTCTGAGTGAGGCTGTGTGTATGTTTAGAATTTTTTTAGTGTGAGTCAAGTAGATATGTCGCTATGCCTTGTCTCAAGCCTCTGACAAATGTTATTCTCTGTTCTTCAACTTTTTATCTCTATCTGAATGGAAGAGTGTTTCATCCTTAAAGGTCAGAGCCTGGAGAGTGGGCTCTCCTGTCTATTTCAGGCTCTAGGCAACATGCTTTTACAAAAGGTGCAGAACCAGCATGGCTCAGCCCAGGACACAGAGCACAGGGCTAGAGCTAAGGGAACAGATCTCATAGGGAGTCAGGTTTGTTCTTCCCTATTGCACCATCCCTGTGAAAGCTGCAGTTTAACTTTCTCTGCTCATCTCATCTCTTCAGAAAATGAGGCACAGTCTATGGCCAGCCTTGAGATTTGCAGTGATATGACATTTAAATTGCTAAGTTAACTAGAGAGCTTAAGCTGTTAGTTTTAAAAATGCTAGTTGTCTTAGCTTCCTAATGCAGTAAGGCCGTATCGGTGATGAGTGTAAAAAATAACTAGTTCGTGTGAGTTCGAGCTGAGCTGTAAATCCTTACACAATACTTACAAAACTTTGTTTTGAAAAGGTGGTTGACATTGTAAAAAATCTTCACACAAGGAAATTCACAGCTAAAAATTGAAGTATGGTTACTATTTAAAGATTCATTTCATAATTTGAGATTTTTGACTGACAAATGTGCATATGGTTGTACAGATACTCTATTTTTGTTGTGTACGTGGCTTAGTTTTTAAAATTATAACGAACCCGATAACATTGGATGAGGTTGAGCTGATATGAATATTTGGAAAAAATGATTATGTATAGAATTTGTTGCAAAATGCCATTGCATCTTCTAACAATGTAGTAAAATAACAATATAATACTATACTGGTGGGGAAACAGGTAATGCCTCCTACCAGGAGCAGTAGAAGTCATTTAGGACCAGTTAACTAAGGTTTTGAGGCACTTTGTTAATGAGGCCAAGGTTGTGGGTTTGGTCTCTGCAGGGGCCAGTTTAATACAACTTTGTTCTGTGGCTGCTGGATCCCCGAATTCAGTCAGCTGTCTTGCAAAGACACATGGTTGGTTGCAATCCAGATTTCCTTTATTCCCTGTAAATAATGAGGCAGAATTGAAATGTACTCCCTTGTGACAGCACCCTCTAAATTTCAAAAATTCATTAATTCATTTTTGGTAATACTAAATGTACATTGTTCATGAATTTTAAAGTGTATAAAAAGATATTCAGTGAAGCATGTCTCTCCCAGCCCCATCTCCCATCTGCCTCGATTCCTTTATCCTTTCTATTAGGTAATCACTATTATTAGATTCCTAAATATCCATATCTGTGATGATCAATGAATGTATATTTTTTCTTATATCATTTCAATAAATTGTATTGTCCTTTAGTAAGTGGTCTGGCCCTGGCTTTTTTCACTTAACAATGTCTTGGGGATCATGTCAAAGAGCTTCCTGGTTCTTCTTCACAGGTGCATAGCATTCTACTCTATAAAAAAGTACCACCATATATTTAACCCTTCAGTGGACACTTAGATTGTTTTTAATCTTCTGTTAAATTTTTCTCCAGGTTGGATTTGCATATTTCTGATTAAACTTATTCCTGGTTATTTAATAATTTAGTTGCTATTACAAATGGGATCTTTGTTTCACTACATCTTATTCCTGATTGTTTGTATATGTGAAAATTATTGATTTCCATATATTAATTTTGTACCTTGCTCCTTTACTGAATTCTCTTATTGTTCGTAGATTTTGAATTGGTTTTCTAGGGTGTAAGATCAACAGTCGTATCACCTGATGTTGCAGAAAAATGTGTTACAGCTCAATTGTGACAGCAACCTGGATCCAGGCGAGAAACCAAGCAGCACTCGGAGAGTTGGAGAACTCAGGTTTATTACGCCAGCAGACCCAGAGGAGTTAACACTCCAAGCTCTGGACTCTGTCTGTAGGTTTGCACAGGCCTTTATAGGCTGCCAGTTTTACACTTTGCAACATCATATGTAAATAAAGTATAACAGAAGTTGACCAACCAGGAACAAGCTTTATGGAAATAGACCAATCAGGAGTGAGAGAAATAACCAATCAGGAGTGAGCTCCATGTGACTGAAGTACTACAAATGGACCAATCAGAAGTTAGGGAAGTGGACCAATCAGAAGTGAGAGTAATAACCAATCAGGAGTGAAGGAAGTAATCAATCAGAAGTGAGCTCAGGGAACCAATAGAATTTTAGGGGTAAGTAAGCCATTTCAGAGGCAAAAAGTGAGATAGAGCCTCTGGGCCAGGGAACTGGATGGTGTTGGCAGGAGAGTAGTGGCCCTGCCTGGGGGTCCTGCTGGTCTTTTTATGGGGCTTCCTGCCTCACTGAGAACAAGGGTTACTTACACCAAATAATAAATAATAGTAAGAAAGTAGGCGTCTTTATAACATCCTGACTGGAGTGGAGCTGCTGCTTGTGTTTCACGTGAAGCATCACGCCAGCCAGGGGTTGAGACAGATAAACTTTATCATGCTGAGGAATTAGCTAGCTTCTTATTTTATTGACTGTTGTATCAGGAATGCATGTTTAATTGTCTGGTGTCTTTTCATCATCTAGGGATATAATCATTTGATTTTTCCCCTTAGACCTCTTAAAATAATTAACTTGATTTTTCCCTTGCTATGTACTTACTACAATCTAGTTTGTAGCAACATCATAACTTTTTGATTTCTGAATGCAGGCCTTGCTTTAAGTTGAAAAATATGGAACTTTATTTTTATAGATACATAGAAAAATAACATTTCTCTAATGAAATCCAGGTGACATGGGAGAAAGGGGTGATCGTGGCCTTCCAGGAAGATGTCCCAAAGATGTGCCCAGAGCTACAGGTCTCCCAAGTAAGTATGAGGTGGGGAAATTGGTAGCAAGTGGGTAGTCTGGCTAGAATAATATTTCAAAGAATTGCTCTTTGATTACTTGAGTTTATCACGTGATAATAATGGCTAGCATCAATTTTTCAAAACCAACTTCAATGAAGAGTTAGATAATCTGTAAATCATGTCTGAATTCTTTGAGTGAGAATACATGTCAGGGCTTGAAACAGCACTTTATTTTTTAGGGGTAATTAGGCTTGCTTATTTATTATTTATTTATTTACTTTTTATTTTATTTTATTTTATTTTATTTTAAAATGGAGGTACTGGGGATTGAACCTAGGACCTCATGCATGCTAAGCACATGCTCTACCACTGAGCTATACCCTCTGCCCACCTGACATGTAACTTTCTTGAATAAATACTGAAAAAAATAGTGTCAAAGTCCAGCCACAAGGCGCCTGTTATGAAATTGAGTGAATTTCTACCCCAGCTGCTCAATTCCTCTTTGTTTAAAAAGAGCGACAGGAAAATGAAACCAAGTTTCAATTGTTTGTGTTGCCCAGGGAGTTAACTGAAATTTATTTTAAATGCTTCTCCTTCAAACGTACAGACGGTCCGGAAGTCCACATGCAAAAATAAACTTGGACATTTCTAACCCTGGCCACCAAAAGCCACACACAGGTACATACCCAGCTGGGTCAGCTGAGGTGACAAAGTAGCCTCTGTGTGAAGGGCCCAGATTCTCACCTTGGGCGTCTGTTCTCCTTCCACACTGGTTGCTCTGTGGCCGGAGTCTCGATGGCCGCTTGCTCTTCCACTGGGCGATGGCTTCCAGGTCCAACCACAGAAGAAGCCTGAGAGTGTGAATGGCACGCAGCCTCCCAGCAAACTCCCCGATCGCTGTGGGGCCGTGCCTCAGGAAGGTCCCCAAAGCCCCGGGGCGGCAAATCAGGGGAGGGGGCTTGTGCTGAAGGAGGAAGGAGGGTGGTCCACGCTCCCATAGTGGATTTGGAAAACTCGGTCAAAGAAAATCTAGAGAAAGAAAAGATGGTTCTCTAATTCTGCCGATGGCTTGCATATTCAATCAAGGTTATAATTGCCACCCCAAACATCGTTGCTTTCTGATTATCCATTTCATTGCACCTTGGGATTTTCTCATTTAAAAGATTTTTTTAAAAAATACAAATACATTTGGAGAGAGCTCAAACACTGCTTTTCTAAGACTGATTCATGGGCCTGTCAAGACGTTTTCACAAATCGATGATTGTGATTGGAATCACAAGGGAGGCTTTTACTATTGGAAAAGGAAAGAAAATGTGGTTGGAGTTAAATGAGGCCAAGAGAAGATTTTACTATAGAGTCTGGATTCATTGATGGACGTTTAGAAGAGAGAAGAGGAAAGAGACTGCTGAGTGCTCCTCTCCTTTATCAATAGTAGGAATAGGAGGTTTTAAAGCTGATGCAATAGCATCACTGCAATTTACTTAATTATCTGTGGGTTATAAATCCCACAAGAGCCTTACAATTTCTCCTCCCATTTTGTTAACAAATCACTTAACTGTTCTTGGACCAGAAACGTGCACGGTTTACAAGGTTTTACTTTATCAAAAACATATGATTGTTTCTGGTGACCCTTACTTTAAAAAAAACCTGTGGATGAGCCACGTTTTAAGTTTAAGAATGGGGAGATTAAAGAAGAGCCTCTCGCATGTGCGCAGTGCCCCTGGCCGCCACGAGGGGCGCTATTTCCCACCTGCACCCCCCACTCACCTGGGGTTTGTGCGGTGCCGGGAGGGGGCTTCGCTGATGAGCTTTTTTTAGCACATCAGACCATCCGTGTGTGGGCAGACGGTAAGGTAGGACAAGCTCATCACTGGCAGCTCTCCCTGGCCCTAATCTTGTCTCCTTGATGAAAAAAAAAATTGTTATGGCCGCTCTTGGAGTTAATACTTAAATCTGATTTGTTAAAAAGTTCCATGGACTCCCCATCTCAGGACTCCGACACCTTCCCTTCTGGGTTTCCTTTCTGCCTTTTACCAGCCCGTGCCCCTCTCTTCCTGGTCCCACTCGGAAATCTGGTCTTCCTTTTGGGGCTTTGGTTACATTTTCATTGAGAGGATATTTGGCGTCACTTAGTGAAAAATCGGAGTAGCAGATTATTTTTTTTTGAAGGCACTAAAGATTGAACCCCACTAAGCATGCACTCTATCACTGAGTGTACCCTCCCCTGCCCCAGATTACAGATTATTACTATTATTTTTTTAAATTACGGCTTGCTTTCCGAAGCATGCCACTTCCCCAGGGCTTTGGCACACTGGCTCACTTCTCCGGAGGCCCCAGCTGGGGCTTCGGCTTTCTGTCAGCTCACATCCCCTTGTCTGCACGAAAAGATGCTCAGCTGTCAGTTTCCCAACCCATCAAGTCCCTGAGCAAGGGTTTTGGGGGCCATTTCTCCCCTAAAGCGAGTGCTCTGAAACGGGGCTGTTGGGAGCTTGGGCCCCACAGTCCAGACGCCTGGCTCACATCTTGACGGTCACTAACTGGCTTCCTGACACCAGACAAGTTCTTAACTGCTCAGTGCCTCAGCTTCCCCACTTACCAAAGAGATGATAGTCAAGAGTCCCATCTCCCAGAGAGCGTAATTCTGAGAATGAAAGGGAAGGAGGCAGCCCATCTGACATGCTTAGGGCGGTTTCTGGCCACCGCCCCTGCGCAGTCCGGGTTCATGCGTGGTGCTGCTAGTAACGTAGCAAACCCACTTCTGTGTGTGGAGGTGGGTGGTGGGCAGAGCTGGGCCCTGGTTCAGCCCTGGTGGCCTCTTCCTGGCTGTCGCTCAGCGGGAAGATGCTGCTACTCCCGACCCCTCAGACCTTCCCTCCGCGAAATCTCCAGCTCCGCCCACAAATGCATAGTGCTAGGTCACAGCAGATCGTGTCACCATCTCACTGTCCTCAGAGAGGCTGGGCCATTCTTCATTTCCTTGTTAGAGCTTGAAATGGGATTAAATGTGCTTTCTGGTCTCTCCCAAACCTAACGGATGGGACTTCAGGACCTGAGGGAACCCTCAGCAGGGCCCTGTTCAAGACCTTGTCCAGAACCTTCTAGATACATATACATCTCATGTCGAGGAAAGAGCCTGCAGAACAGAGTATTCTGCGACCTTCTTTGTTGTCCCTGTTGTTAGATTTGGGACTCAGCCTGTTGAGTGAGAAGACGACCGTTTGGTCCTTCTTGGTGCTAATATAGCTGATGAATTTGAAAAAATGGCACTGACTCCTTTACTATCTATCCAGCGATCAGAATTCCTTCATTCTTTCTGCACAGTTTAGTTCTCTGTCTCTCCTCCTTACCCCTTAGTTGGTTCAGTGTTAAAGATTACGTGCCCTTTGGGATTGTGATGGTCCGTTGCCGAATACGGACCACAGGGCATTGTTATCACCATTGTGTGGACTGTCATTTTGGCCTTCGTGCTCTGCTGTGTTAACGTCAATAGAAACCATGAGTGAGCTTCTCGCGGCCAGAGGGAGGAGGGCAGACAGGTGAGAAGTGCGGACTCAAGCCCGGCTGCCTTTTACTTACTTTCAGCTGCGCTGCCTCTCGGTGCGCTCGCATCTTCTCTGCACGGGGGACAGGATAACCGCACCTACTGTCCGGCCTCATTCGGGAGGACCTGTGGGTGTGTTCGTACCTGTAGAGCACTTAGAATGGTGCCTGGCTTGTAGCAGACGTTCTGCGAATTTAGCTCTTACCGCTATTGTCATTCCTCCGTTTATATTTGAAGAGAGACAGACGTAACACAGGTCCCAGGCCCCGACAAAGGTCTCGGGTGAGTGACAGAGGCAGATGTGCGTATGTCCAGGTTCACGTTGTGGATGAAAGGATGGGCAGGCTGGGCGGGTGTACGATGAGCTGGTCTTGCCATCTGAGGCATCATCTGACTGGCGTGTCCCATAGCTGCTCAGTGTCTTGATTCCTCTTCTGCCTCCCACAGAGCTGTGCAGAACTCACAGAGCAGGATCTGTGGGGCTTTAGACCCCGATCCCTGCCCCTACCTTCCATCTCTCACCAGAACCTTCCGTGGCATCACTTGTCCCATCAAGAGTTACTCTTTTCCTGCTGCCCCAAACTTGTCCACTGGGGACCAGTTCATTGGCACCCTGGGAATTTTAGGAAAACATATTTAAGGATGGGTCTTGACTTCTCTTTGTGCATTTAAACACCGGGGAGAGGGGTCAGCTAAGTGACAGTCGTGTGTGGACCACCAGGAATGTGGCGCTCACCATACCAGGCCACGGGACCAGATTTCTTGTGCAAAATCTGCAGTTAGGTGAGCTGTGCTTGTGAATGTTGAGTGGGAAAAAAATCCCGCAATGCAAAGGGCACCTCTGAAGCTTAAGTCTAGCAGTAGTCATTTATCCTATTTCCACAGCTGTCCAATTTCCACTGTTTTATTCAGTCCTGGGGATCTTAAGTGAGCAAACCACTAAATACACCAATTCCTTAAACATGTGTGCTTTGTCTAACACCACAAAAGTTAGCTCAGGACAAAGTGAGACATGTAAGAAATTTCTAATTAATGCTGGAAATGTATCCGTGTTTTTTTAAGCCTGTATGCACAGCCCCTGTGATTCCGCAGCGTCATTAGAGCCGTCGGAAGGGTCCTGGCACGTTGAGCCTTCATCAGTGTAACGCGACTGCCCTCTAGTGTTAGCACAGAGAATGACACCGATGTTCACTTTAAGAAAAACGAAATGTTTGGCAATAACACTTTATAGGTCCTTGAAATTTTGGAAAACTGTAAAATCATCAGGCAGCTAGTGTAGCTAACACACCCATGAGGCCAGCAAGGCAGAATGAGAACACTCTGGATCTGGGCTTTCTCTTCGCAAGAGTTGAAAAGCAGTTTTTAGATATTTGTTAATGGAATTCTTGAGTAACTTGAATGTGACTTAGTGTCACCCCAAAATTAGGTTCCCACAGAATAGTCTCCGAGCACCTTGGAGCCCAGGTCAGGGCTCACCAGAAGCTGATAAGCTGTTATGGGAAGGCTAGTTTTTCCCTCTGGCCACTTTTACAGGGCAAAACCTCAGACAAATAGCTTTAAGGATCATCATCTTCGTCCATCATCATCTTTAGTCATCCTCTATCATTTAAGAAAGCATTAAAAAATTATTTTGGAGGGGAGGAGGTAATTAGGTTTCTTATTTATGTTTTGGAGGAGTTACCTGGGATTGAACCCAGGACCTTGTGCATGCTAAGCATGTGCTCTATCACTTGAGCTATGCCCTGCCTCCTACAAAAACATGTATTAAGGCCATTTGTACACGCTGCTGGACAGTGGGAGGTCCAGTGCCTCCTGCCAGTCTGCAGCCACGAGGGGTGTCCTGCTCATGTGTGCAACTTTTTGTGTGTTTCAGGTGACCCGGTTCCTGCCAGCTATGGGAGGAATGGCCAGGATGGTGGGCGAGGCCCCTCAGGGGTGGCAGGCCTCCCTGGTGTGCCTGGCTCCCCAGGACCTCCCGGCCCTCCTGCTTTCTGCGAGCCAGCCTCCTGCACCGTGCAGGCTGGTCAGCGGGCATTTAGCGAAGGTCCTGACTAGTGAAAGGCTTAGCGCTGCACCGCTGTCAGCGTAAACCACACTTGGAGAGGAAGCTTGGGAGAGAAGCACTGCCCGAAGCGAGGGCAAGGGGATGGTGCCTCACCTTCAGGTTTATTCCGGAAGACCCACCTGACAGTCAGAAATCCTCTTCCCTTTCCTGTGGATGGGAGCCAGCAGAGCCATCAGTGACACAAACAAAACCC
Organism: Vicugna pacos; assembly: GCF_048564905.1. NCBI lineage: Eukaryota > Metazoa > Chordata > Mammalia > Artiodactyla > Camelidae > Vicugna > Vicugna pacos. Next base: position 72,925 of record NW_027328881.1, on the reverse strand, counting down.
CTCCCTTGAAGCAAATTTACATTCCTGTCCCCGGGACCGTAAGCCTTAGCGTGCTATACACGCTGCAGACCACTGTGCCAGGAAACATGGACAACGGTTTGGACACCTCAGCTGCGGTAGTTACTTTCCTTCTTTATTTGGATGTTGTTTCAGTGCTGTAGGGGATTACCAGACTAGGTACCAGGAGACCCCACTAGGGATGATAGAATCGGTGCTCAAACTCCCCGTCAGTGTGCGCTCTCGGGAGTTGCAGGGAAGGCTGGACCACATGGAGTGACTTCCTTACAGCTGTGGTGGTTTTCACAGTCGGCGTGGATTTTTTCAAACTGTATTGCATCTCCCACCTGTTAATATTTCGGGCTCTTCTATGTGAAAGCAAAGAAGGAATTTTAATATCCTGCCAATCATAAGTTTTATTGATGAGGCTATTTATTTTAAAGGTTTGAGGTAACACCTCTGGTTGTACCAAAGAAGCAATAAATACGATTTCTTAACCTTGCATGTTTTCTTAGTCGTAGTCAATGAAAAGAAGTCTGAGCTGATTTAGAGACATTAGAATTTTTTCAATTACTGGTATTTCTGTGGGCATGCTTGTAATATTAATACTTTTTTTCTACGGTGAAATTAAAAAGCCCTTACTGTTCCCGGGAGGGTGTTACCATGACGGAAGTTCTTTATATGTGGGTGTGTGTGTGTGTGGTGGGGGTTGGAGAGCGGGGGCTTGGGGTGATGAGGAGGCCTGCATGGACTTTTTTGAAATCTAACAAACATGGGACATGAAATCTAACATATGGAATATGAATCCATATCCCACAAAAATGCACAAATGCATATGCAAAAATATGTTTGCATGTGATGTCTGAGATCTCACGGACCCCCTCTGCCTAGCCTTGCTTGGTTTCTAGGTGAGAAACCAGTCTTCATTTCAGTGCTGTGTTAGTGCCCTCCTATTTAGAACTTCACTGCTGCGAAATGATTTATGTTCTGCCATTTTTCTTATAAAGGCAGCTCAGCTAGAGCGCCGCATTCTTACCAATAAGATGGGTATTGCCTGGTCACTCAAAGCACTTTATTACTGTTTACACAGTCACATCGGCTTGCTGTTTTAGCAACATCTACATGAACTGTCGATCAGACTTAATAGATGAATTTTGTGTCGCGGTGCCTGTGACTGACTTGTCCCGGGCCGTAGCACGCTGCTCAGAGTAGTCAACATCTTCAGTGAGTTCATGGAACTCCATTCTCTCAAGTCAAAGGGAGGGAGGGTTTTTGATATTTTTTTCCTCATGTGTACTTTCTACACATTTAAAATTTTTAGTCCCATTTGTTTGCTCAAATCAATCATTTCATAATATATATTTGAGTTTCTTTAAAACCGCTCCCAGCATCTGGGCCTGTGCTTCTGGCGTGGATTGTGTTTAAGGGGAACGTGCACAGCCTGACCGCACAGATCAGTGCCGTCCACCCCCAGGAAGGGCGCTCTTCCTGCGCATGGAAGAGACGATCCTTGAAATGGAGGTATCGTTATAACTGCTTCAAAGGGCCTTTAGAGGAGGTGGCAGACCTTTCCGGGTCCTGTGACAGATAAACAGGTGCAAAGAAACTGCCTTGTCATTTCACCAGGGTGGTTTTATTTTAACTGGAGTGACACAATCAAATACGACAAAAGAGAAATTATTCAATAACCAAATACATATGTTTCTCGGTTCTGTAATATCCAACTCATAAGAAAATTTAAAAAAAAATAAAATTTCAAAGAAAAAGTTCCTTTGACTGTTTTACAAACTTGAGAGACAAAAGGAAGTACAGTGGCTCCTACAGATACAGCAATTGTGGGAATGACCACTTACAAATGGATTGTGCAAAACGAGCAGATTCCAGACGGTGGGAACGATCCGTTATAAATCCAGTTAGCTGAAGTCGCTTATGGAAGCAGTAAATTCTGGACTGAGAAACTGCAGGGACAAGTAGCCCGCAAATCTCCAGGAAAGAGGGCTGGTGGATATTGAATGAGACCAAATAGCTCTCTTTAGCAAAGCAGAAATCTCCAAAACCTCTGAGCTACCTCTCAAAGGTGGATGAAGGGCCACCTACAGAGGGGTGGGCGGGCAACCCCAGGTGGTGAGAAACATGCAGGTAACTTCCTCCAGGGCAAGAGAATTATGATTTATTTCTAATCAGTGCTTCGATGGTATCACGATGATTTTCATCCCGAATGTCTGACAGATTGGTTAAGAATTATGGAAATCACATCCCAGCATGACTGAGCACATAAATTCTCCATCATAGTTTGGCCTAATTGACTTTGTCTAGCAGAAGAGTACGAATGAGTCATCATGTCAGTGACATGACTGATTTGATCATTTGTGGACACTATATTTCAAGCTGACTAAATGAATACTGTTATTCTTCAACATCATATGTAAAATCTGATTTATCTGCAACCTGAATTAAGCTTCGTGTAAATCCCTGCTTTGGAAGGTCACCTCTGATTGTATTATTATTATTATTATTATTATTTTATTATTAGGCTATTACAGCATCTCTGATGTCTAACATCTCTGAGTTTAAAAACAGACCAATATAGAGGGAAGATCACTAGAAATACATACAACATACCGAATATCCAGAAAATTGCTTTTTAACATTTTCTTGTCTGGAGTCCAAACAAGGGATAATTCAGGAAATTTGATCATTCTTCTTCCCTGCTGTGGACATTACTGCCATCTGTGTGAAAATAAACAAATGTTGTGTATTGGAATGGATCAGAATGATACAAGAGAATTGCCGGCCACCAAGTTAGGGGACAATGTCACACCCTCCTTTGGGGCCTTAATTATCTACTTTCTTTTTGTTAAAGGAATTAGGCAACTGCCACAGCTCCACTTTACCTGGCGTGGTATCAGCTGGCCCAGGCTTTCCTGGTGCTCTTTGCTGCATGTCATGCATACAGAGGCGGGGATGGTGAATATACAGGAGGCTGAGCAGAGATGCTCCCGGTGACACAGCTCCATTCCTCTGGTTACACCCAAGGGAGATGGAGTCACACGTGTCAGTTGTAAGAAAAAGAGCTTCAGTCACTGTGACAGCTCTACTTTGAAATGCACCATATAGCAGTCTACTCCCCTGCTCCTCAAATCACCAGAATAAATTCAGGTTCTTGAAACCAGAATAAACTGGCCCAGCATGAGTGGAATTTAGAAAAAGAAAAGTTCCTAAATATGCAATTTGTAAGAAAGGATACAGGCCATATCCTCTGGGAGTAAAATGAGCAGAATTTATAAAACAGGAAACTGAATTAAGTCTTCTTATGTATGTGAAGGGATCGACTCAAAGAAAACAAAAATACACCGATCACCATTAGCAATAATAGTTCATGAAAACATTAAAATGCTAAAATAAATACTTCTGGATTAGCAAAAAGGTGAAAGGATCAACAAACTATTAATTAATATGAAAAAAACCTTTCAAAACATGAGATGTTCAGCTTTATGTCAAATTCAAGTAAATTAATGAGTAGCAGATGTGTTATAAGCTTTCAGAAAATTCAACAAATTAAAGTTCAACAAATGAAAAGATATACACATAGCATCAGATTTTAGATCTCTGTACATTTTTGGGGGGAAATGATCATTTTACTAAGAAAATGCGTATTTGTATTCTGATTGTGTAAGTCTGAAACAGCACCATTGTAGGTATTGCACAGGAAATAAAATTAAGAAGAAAATAAATTTAAAGTTAAAAACACTTGAAATAAATGAAATGACCTTGGAAAAGAGAGTGAATAAACTTGGAATTGACATACACAGCACCGTTCAACATGAAATGAGGAAAAGGTTGTATTATACAACACAGTCGTGTAGGAAGTCCCTGACCAGCAGTTCGTCCATCTACAATGACAATCATCTCAAACCAAGGGCTTGCCTTTCAAACTCATGTTTCAATTAAGAGAGAAAAGCAACCAACCCCGGGCGGCTTTAGCCACCTTGGCCCCAGTGCTGCTTCCGCGAGGCCAGTGCTGGCCCCGGGGTGATGCGGCAGGAGGGCGCTCAGCGTCCGTGGGCCCCACCGCTTAGATTTCAGCAGCGTCCTCAGGCCCAGTGTTCAGAAAATCAGTTGTTCTCAACAGCTTCTCAAAGCAATGTCCAGCCAGGCAATATGGGTGCCGTTGAGCCGTTTGGTTGGCGACCACCCGTTTCCGGTCCGGCCGGAGGCTGCGGCCTGGCCGCGCCTGCTCCCCCTGCAGGGCACGGGGACGCTGTGGGCTCGGCGCCGGCTGCGCTTTGGGCCCCGTGGCTCTCCGTCCTGCCCCGCACCTCCTGCTGCAGCTTGTGGACGCGCATCTGCGACACCACCCCCTGGAACAAGGGCGTTTCTTCTCCAGTCGCTGCAAGTCCCGTCTTCTGCTCTGATGGCTGGTTCTTAAACTCTGGGGGTGATGAGGTCAGAATGATGGACACAGGGCCCAAAGACTCGTTGGACTTTTTAAGCTTCACGAGGACCAAAGACGGCTTGGTGCCCTCGCCACCGAACCCCTCTTGGGGAAGGCAGCGTTCTGTGTCCCGGGTGAGAAGCGCGGTGTGGGCACCGCAGGGCTGGGCTGTGACGCCTTCCTCCCTTCTCATGCAGAACGTGTTCCGGCCGGTGGGGTTGCCTCACATCGACCTCCGTACACAGAGTTAACAAAACCATCTCAGTACTTGGCTATGGTAGAATTTGGGGCTCCCTGATAAAACAGTCACGTGGGGTTTCCCCTCTAAAATATAAGTTGTGAAGTGAAGTTCTTACTGCCTATCTGTTTCTCTATATAAGTCGAATGGATATAGGATGGTATAAGAATTCTTAAGCTATGAAAAACTAATTAAAAAAATTCAGCAGGAGCAATGGACTATATCAAAAAAAGTTGATGAAATTTTTAGCAATGTTAGTAAATTTAAACACCAAGAAAACATTAAGTCTGAAACTTTAAAATTCAGAAATCAAAGGCCAAATACAAATTGATGAGGCTACGAAACGTACATCACCATCCGTCTTCTAAACCACAAGCTGTCATTTCCTCTTGAAGAAGACCTAAGGATCAAGGTCTGCTTGCATATTTCATAGAACACCCTGAATAAAAATCATAATGAAGGTGAAGCAAAACATATAGAATGAATTTGGAAAAATTCTAAAAATGCTGATATCGCAATTACTATAGGAATAAGATTTCAATTTTTGCTGTTAATGTCTGGCTTACACCAAAAAACAAACAAAAAAAGTCACTCCCACATCACATGGGTTTGATAGTATCAAGAAAGGGCCGGTTTGATAGTATTAAGAAAGGGCCAGCGGCAAGGAGAGACGAGCAGGAATCCAGTTGCCCGTAGGTGCGTCTACTTCCCACCTGTCCGCTGACAGGCATGAGAGACAGGACAGGGGCAGTCCTCGGGGTTACATCTTCCACTGGGGCCCAGGAGCACCTGGTGAGCCTGGCAGGCCCGGAGCTAATGAAATAAAAGGCCCCATCAGAATGCAGGTCGACATATGGCCTTTCCTCCCTCACTCCATCCAACATGGGTCATTCAGCGTCACCTGTAGCAATACAGAAGGGCCATAGGGGAGAAGGCATGGGTCCCATTTTGGAGCCAGCTGGTGTTGTGAAGACAGTATCACTATTACCTGAAGTCCCAGGAAGACCCGGACTCCCCGGAAGCCCAGTTCCTGGTTCCCCTCTTTCTCCCCTCTGTCCTCACTGGCCTCAGTAAGAGATACACAAAACAAGAGACAGAGAAGTGAGCGTCCTCTATGCCAACACAGCCCATGCAAGAACCATGATCTTAGTCTGCAATCTTTACGCAAGTCCTTCATTTAATTTAACAGTATATTAGCTGTTCTACATTAACCACATACTAACTAACATGTCAAACAGATTTTGTGCAATAGGCAATGCAGACCTTGGAAATACACAGTTACTATAAAATGTTCTGACTAATCAAACTCTTGATAGTGAGACTTTGGGCACTGAAAATGATGCTTAGACACACCAATCATGTGTATCTCCTTTCAAATAGCTAACGACGAGGTGTGTGAGCCCTCTTCAACTGGAGTTCTGCCTGGAGAGTAGACGCAGCTAAATGTGAGTAGCTGAAAGAGTTCTGCTTAATGGGGAGACCAGATAATGTGACAGCAAGAATCCGCAGCCTCGCCCAAGAATTAAAGGGAATGAAAGGAACAAAAACTCATGATTTTAATAAGTGACACTAAATGTCTAAATATTTGTGAATCCACCCAACTCGGGACTTAGGTCTTTGTTCAGATTACCGACTGTAACTGTTGTTACGGTCCCTTCCAGTGCTTTACATCCTTTCCAAGGAGAGTTAAAACAGCAACCCCTTGTTTCAACGTGGTCCTGACAGATTAGGAGTTTCAAAAATGCTGGAAAGCAAGAGGAGATTGGAGGCTTCATCTAAATTCACTTCATCCACTTATGTTGGTTTAACCAAAATGAATTAGATCTAAGATCTGTATACATTTTAAAATGAAATCATCCTTCTTCTTGAATATGCTTGTCACCTGAACTAAAATAGTACAGAGTGATTTTTGTCTCTGGAGGACCTTAGCCCTGTTTTTAAAAAAGCATAGAACACCTTTTTCCCTCTGTATTTTATATATTGGCATCCATGTAAGACTTTATTGAAGACAATGTTCTTGATTATGAGAGCTTCAGTGATGATAAATGGGGTTTTCATTCTCAACTCTTTCAGACTTCAACAGCAGCTTAAAAATTGCTCCTACTCCCCGATGCACAGAGCAGTCATGTGGAGTCATGCAGACACACAGCCAGGGTAATCACTGGGAGAGCATCTCAGTAGGAGCCAGCAGGCCGTGACTCAGCTGCACCTTTCCTTAAAGGTGTTATATTAGCACAATGTGACTGGAGGAGAAATGTTACTGTTCTCTGTGAATGTATGCAAGACAAATTATTTCCTATTATTGCTGGGAATTAGGCATTTTGGGAGTTATCATCCTGTTTTGACCTGACCATATATAGTCGCATAGTATACACATTATTATTTAAATAATGTTAGCAATGTAATTACCACACCGTTTTTTTTCAGCTTTGGAGGTGTGACCAGACCATAAACGTGAAAATAGTTGAAAAAAGGGTATACATTCAGGAAATATTTTGAGGTGCATATTGAAAATACACCCAGTGGAATATCTTCACCCATTTCTATCTGGAAACTATGTTACAGATATTCAATACAATCCTAGATCCCAGAGAGAACAGTGGCTGAGCATGTGGGCAATATCCTAAATTGATACATACTAACATTTAGAATATTACCAGGATTTCTTCTATATAAGTGACTTTGACTTAACATATGTGAACAATAAGGGAAAATGTTTGCACTCTGGGCCATGTGGAAGCACCCTTCCAAATCTATTATTTAAGCCTGTGTGCAGTAAAATAACATTTACTACCTGAAGTAGATCTAATAGTTCAACCCAGTTCACACTATTACAGAGACGTGGTTAAATTGACCAAGTCATCTCAGTGAGTGCTTAAGATCATAGGTTGAAAAATGAGGAGGAAAGAAATATAACTGAAGATACATGAACTTTGGATTAACAAGAGGATTAACAACACGGTGGCACAATTCCAAATGAAGAACATTTCTGCCGAAAGCTACATGTTTAAATTCAGTTCTCAGATTTTAATATCATGTAAAATATATAATCCATTCCATGTGGATTTCAGTGCATATGATATCATAAAAAAAGAAACAATAATTTGTGTATTTGTATAATAAGGTACCATTTACACTTCTTGTATCAAATGTAATAATTGATTTGTACAAATCTCTCAGCTCATTAGGTTAATAATGAACTACTATGAATAGATAAAGATGTTGAATTGCACAAAGCACATGAGAGCTTTCTGCTCATACATTTCCTAATAAGGTCCCAAGCTCATTCCTTATGAAGGCTGCCAAAAAGCCACAAGGTCCCATTTCATATTTGCTTCACAACACAACTTCAGATAGGAATGCTAATAATGCTAATAAGGTCAATAACAGCTTTCCCATTTTCTAGAGTTAAGATTTTCATCGCTTTAGGGTAGGTCACTCTTAAAATTTGTAAAGGACTAAAAGACTAGTCTACCTGCAAACAGACATGTATTTTCATGATGACAGTTTGATACCAGTGTAGCTTACGTAGGAAAACAGAAAAAAATCACAGCAGCGTCCTAATCCAGACATTCAGAAGTGCTGGTCACTGAGGAAACGTGGTGCTTGCTGTGGCTTTCCAGCTGGGAGGCTTTATTTCTGGTAAGGAGACTTCCAGTTCAACTACAGGGATTTACTTCTAAAGTTGTAAATCTGTGCATCTGTATGCATACCGGAAAAATGAAGACAGAAAAGGAGTGTCCCTGGCGTTTGGGGAGGGACAATTCTTCATGGGGGGCGGGGCTTACAAGCCATCTGCAAGGCTTGTAAGTTGTTTGGTCTCCCTGGTTCCAGACCGCTGACTGACCACACTGTCCTTCATCGTTCTGACACCCACAATGTGTTCCATTTCTGAAGGTCCCTGCTGCTGACAAATTTGAAAGATCAGATCTGCATCAGCCACGTGAACTACCCCATGGGCCACTGGATCACAAATAAGAGAAGGGTTGCCTTCACTATAAACCAGTAACAGCTCAACTCGGGAGGTTCCAAAGTAAGAACGATTTTTCCCAACACCGTCCCTCCAAAACCGAAGGAGGACAAATGGCTGGCTCTGTTTTCTCCTGGCGACTCCATATTCTCTCAGCATGCAGGGCTCTTTCTCAGGTGGATGCGGCTTTCAGGGGCGCGATCTGTGCTTGAGGGTCTTCAGAGAGGCGGAAAGTCAGCTGTGTTTGGAGAGAGTTGAAGTCGAGTTCTTGCAGGGCTCTGATCAAGATGGCGGACCAGTCAATCTGCGCCCAAACCACAACTATGTATAAAACAGGCATCTGTGGGAATGACCTGAAGACGAGCAGAAGAGAGCTTCTACAGCTGAGGGGTCAAGACGGGGAGGAGGGGCAGAAGCGGTCCAGTCACATCCCGCCCCCTGGCATGGTGACCCACAAGCAGGACGGACATCACAACTGTGACAGCCCCCCTGGGGAGTCGGGGGTCCAGCCCCCGGTCACGCTCCCCAGCCCAGGGAAACTGCATCAGGGAGACGAGCCCCCATAAGGTCTGGCTTTGAAAACCAGCAGAGCTCATGTCCAGGAGAGCCTGGGGGCTGTAGGAAACCAAGACTCCACTCTTAAGGGGCTCGCACACAAACTCACTTGCTCCAAGTCCCGGCATAGAAGTAGCAGTTTGAAAAGCACCTGGGCCATATGAAGAAGAGATTCATTGACTAGTTTTAGGGCATGTGCCAGAAAGGCAGGGATCCAACGGAAACTTCTCCAAGGATGGAAGTTCTGGCGAGCGCCATTTTTCTCTCTCCTAACACCTACTTGGGCCAGTGCTGGTGGGCGGGCAGCATTCAGTCACTCTCCATCTATGTAGCTAACCCTGTGTGGCCCACCCCAGCATCCTCCTGAGGAACCACCCTGCCCACCCTGCCTGCCCCCGCCAGCCACTGGCGGGCACCCCTGGGTGGCACTGCTGCCCTTCCAAAGTGGCGACCACTCTGGGGAGGCTGCTCTGCACACCAGTGTGTCTTGCAGCCAGCCAGCTGGGGGCCAGTTCTGCCCACCAGCACGCCCACAGCAATCAAGACCCAACCACAACAGGGGGGTGTTTGAAACCTACAATCTTCCAGGACTGAATCAGGAAGAAATAGACCATCTGAACACACCAAATGCTAGCAATGAAATTGAATCAGTAGTAATAAAAAAAAAACTCCCAACAAAGTCCAGGACTTCACAGGTAAATTCTATCAAACATTTAACGAAGAGGTATTACCTCTCCTTATCAAACTATTCCAAAAAATTGAAGAGGAAGGAACACTTCCAAACTCATTCTATGAGGCGTTACCCTGATACCAAAACAAGACAAGGGCACCACAAGAAAAGGAAATTACAGGCCGATATCCCTGAGGAACATAGATGCAAAAAATTCTCAAACTGAATATAACAAGCGTTAAAAGGGTGCTACACCATGATCAAGTGGGGTTTATCTCAGCATGGTTCAATATCCACAAATCCATCAATGCGATATATCACATTAACAAATTGGAGTGCAAAAATCATATGATCATTTCAATAGATGCAGAAAAAGCTTTTGACAAAATTCAACATCCATTTATAATAAAAATTCCCCAGAAAGTGGGACTAGAGGGAACATAACCCAATATAATACAGGCCATACATGACAAACCCTCAGCTACCATCATACTCAACGGTGCAAAGCTGAACGCATTTCCTCTAAGATCAGTAACAAGGGTGTCAACTCTCTCCACTTCTACTCAGCACAGTACTGGAAGTCCTAGCCACAGCAATCAGACAAGAAATAAAAATAAATAAAAGGAATTCAAATTGGAAGGGAAGAAGTCAAGCTTTCACTGCAGATGACACGAGGCTAGAGTCTAGAGATGAAGGAATCGGGTTTGGGGGGTCCCCTGGGTTCATAAGAAAGGTAGTCCCTGCTAGAGCCACCTGTCAACATCTGTCCTCCTGGAAGGAGGAGAGTTGAGAAGGGATTTGGGAAGAAAAGGATGGCTTTGGACCAGATCCAAAGACATCTTGTAATAAGGACTGAGGCACACGGTGGGAGTGAGACTCTCTTTCATTCATTCACTCATTCACTCATTCAACAAACAGAGCACCTGAGAAGGTCCCTGTCCTCAAGGGTGCTCATGCTCTGGATCCGGAAGGTAATCATGAAACAGGAAACCACATAAAATGACCTGAGCTAGGGTGACTGCTACACAGGGACAAGGTAGAGCTGGGGGAGATGGGGATGTCTAGAGATCGGGGGCTCTCTGCCCTGTGCAGAGGTGACTGGAGGGATGGGAAGGTCTCCCTTCCCCTACTAGCTATGGCCCCTCAGCCCTCTACAGTGGCAACAGGGAAGAATTCTCCACCCCTTGCCACCAGGGGTCAGCAGACAGGTCCCAAGCAGACATGGTGATGGGCAGGCAGGTGTCTGGACTCAAGGGAGCCTGGGCCACCAGTGAAGCGGCTGCAAGAACCCAGGTGGGCACCTCTTGAGGGAGAGAGGAGGGAGTGGACCCTGGGGCTGAGCTCTGACAACAGAGTGACAGCACATGACACTTACTAGGTAAATTAAACCCATTGGTCACTGTAATTAGCAGAACTGCTTGGCCTGGCTGTTAATACAGCGGCACAGGCTGCCCCTGCGGACTGAGTGGCCTCCCCATGGCTGACTGTGCAGGGGGGTTGGGGGGCTGACTGCCAGGCTTGGCAGGAGGGGGATGGAGAACGGGGGCTGGGGGACTCTGCGCAGGGGAGAGGCGACTGTCCCTTCCACATGTCTCCCTGTGTCATCAAGATTTCTTTGGATAAAATGAATGGCCACGTCCCATTAGCATGAAAGTGCCACGAGGTAGGGGTACTGTTTGCCTGGCTCACTGCTGCAGCCAGCCCCAGCATCTGAAAGCCAGCTGGGCACACAGCAGATGCTGGGAAACTATCTGTTGAATGAATGGATGAATCAGTCAATCGATGCCCTCTCACTTCTGGGCATTTGTACAAACCAGTCACTCTGCTTGGAACACTTTTCATTTTACCGAGGTAGCTCCTCAGATCCTTGAGGTCTCAGCTGAGATGTCCTCCCGCCCCTGAGAAGACTCCCAGGTAGGATTGACGTACCTCCCTTTGCACCTGGATTCTCCTGCACTTACCCCTGGGGTGGAACTTAACCCCCAGCCTGACAGCTGCTTGCTTACGCATCGCTCTCTCCCCACAAGACTGAACACTCCAGGACAGTGGGGGTCGTCATGGTGTCTCCAAGACTTCGCCCAGGGCCTGTACATAGTGAGTACTCACTAAAGAGTTGTTGAATGAAGGAGTCAGTGAATCAATGAACGAGGAATGGAAAACCAGCTGGTGCGCTGCTCTGAGTCACACCTACTCTTCTCTGATTTTGAGTGGGTGTGAGCGGCAGGCGTGGACGGGGTGGGAAGGCAGAGCCTGAGCCCACACGCCTGGATGCTGGGGCTCCTCTTCCAGCCACTGGCATCTCCCCAGACCCGCACTTTAATAACAGAGATACTCAGCCATAAAAAAAAAAAAGGAATGAAATAATGCCATTTGCAGCAACATAGATGGACCTTGAGGTTATCAACTAAGTGAAGTCAGTCAGGCAGAGACAGACAAACATCATATGATATCAGTTATATGTGAAATCTAATAAAAAATGACACAAACGAAATGATTTACAAAACAGAGGCAGACTCACAGACATGGAAAACAAACTTCTGGTTACCAATGGCAGGTGAGGGATAAATCAGGAGTATAGAATTGACAGAGACACACTACCACGTATGAAATGGATAGACAACGAGGATTTGCTGAACAGCACAGAGGACTATGTTTGGTATCTTGTAATAACCTATAATGAACAGGAATCAGAAAAAAAGTGTATGTGTGTATATACATATGTATACCTGTATATACATATAAGACCAAATCACTCTGCTGTACACCTGAAGCTAGCACAATATTGTAGGACAGCTATATTTCAATAAAAAATAAATAAGTAAATAAAATAATAATGGAGATGCTGATCTCACAGACCACAGCCCCCCGGTCTCCAGGTGGGGTCATCCTGTCAGGACATCCTTGTCTCCAGAAGACGCTTGGCAAGGCATCCCCAGGGCGGTCAGCTCTGCCCGGGCCCCGTCCCTTAGCACCTAAGGCAGAAGGCCACGCTGGGGGCTTCCCCCTAGTGGCAGACAGGCCCCTTGGCTCAGCTGGAGCTTAACCTTCCTCCTGGGTTGGGCAGGCAGGTGTCCCGGGACGACGAGGTGGCCTCGGGGACCAGATTCGTCCTTTGATGATGAGAACATAGGAAAGTGCTCAGGAATCCAGAAGATGCCACCCTGATGCGAGTGGGAGTCGGGGAAATGGTGCGAGGTGAGGCTGCAGGAGGGTATGATGGTTCTCTAGGGGTGGGCGGGCTGGCGAAGGGGGCAGGACGGGATGGGGAGAGAAATCAGGTCCACACGAGCTTCCTCACTGAGCACGGGAGAGGTGGCTTAGGGAGGGCACGCTCTGCTTGGCGCACGCCTCTGTGGCCCCAGGGCCCGTGGGCTGGATGGGGCGGGGTGGCCTTTGAAGTCAGCACACCTGAGCGAGCATATTTCTCTTACCGACTCCCTCTGAGGAGGATGACACCTACCTGGCAGGGGTGCAGCTTAAATAAGACAAGGCAGGTGAAGCTCCTGGCACCCAGTACTCAGTGTTTGTGACCCGTAGTGAGCCTCCCCACCATCAGAGCGACCAAGAGCCTCACTCAGTAACCGCTTCCCGACATGGGCCCCCGACACCCCACTACGCCCCAACATTTCCTTCATCCTCAAACTGAAAGTCACGACTGTGCTGACATTGGGTATACAGTCCTGACTCCTGACCTCTCCGGACAGGACCAGGGGGAGTTTTCACTTGTGATGAGCCAGTGACTGAGCACTCAGGGACTCCCTGACCCACTCCTCTCAGAGTGCTGGAGCCCGGCTCCTCCTGCTGCAGATGGGAAGGCTAATGACCAAGGAAGAGAAGGACTGCGACTTCCTCAGTACCCCGCACTTTGGGAGGCACTTATTTCTGCAGCCTAGTCCTCCTACTTCCTCTGAGAAACCACCCCTACTCCAGGTGGTCCTGGTGAGGCTGTCAGTCGAGTACCTGCCTCCTCAAAGGGATGGGCGTCTGGCCAGTCACAGAGTAGACCCATTCCCCTAGGCAACGGCGATTGAGCCAAGCGTGGCCACATGACCCAGGCTAAGCCAATTGGAACCCTTACCAGAATGTCAGCTGCAGGAAGGGCAGGGCAGTACCTGTCCTGTGGTTGGGTTTCACTAAATACTTGCTGAGTAGGGGGGAGGGTACAGCTCAGTGGTTGAGTGTGTGCTTAGCATGCACAAGGTCCTGGGTTCAATCCTAAGTACCTCTATTAAAATAAACCTAATTAACTCCTCCCCACAAAAAATAAAAATAAATATTCACCGAGTGGGTGAATCTGATGGAGTTTCCAAGTTTGGGGAAGAGGGTGCTGGTATGAGGCTGACCTCGGGCACCAGGAGGAAGGGTCGGGGTGACCTGTAGCCTACAGAGCGTCTTACTTGTATTAGAATAGGTGAGTCTTCCTGGCAGGTGAATTAGGAAACTTGCCCCTCTGGGCCAACACTGCTTCGTATCAGGGCACAGAGCTTGGCGAGCAGAGCTTTGGATGGGTTTCAGCTCCCACCGGGCCCCTTAGCTGGTGTCTTTGAGCAGTGCCTAACCTGCCAACGGATGTAGCCCCACCCTTCCTCGCCCTGAGGATGGAGGAGAGAACTTCTGGTGGATGAGGTCAAGAGAGAGTCAGTGAGCCCTGACCACATCGTTTGATCCCTAGAGCCACCCTTGGACTCCCCTTTCACTCGTGCCAATAGACCCCCCTTTTTTTAGCTACTTAAGTTGGATTTCCATAGCTTGCTACTGAAATGTCCTGTTCACTACACACAGCCACGTGTGGGCCTTACAGCTCCTGGGATCCTTGGATACCTGGGACCCCACCCCTCCAAACCCCATCCCTCCCATGGGCGTGACGGGCATCAAGCCAAGAATAACTGTGGCTTTTATGAATTGGGTGTGAACTGAAGAACTGGATCTCATTTCTAGCTCTGCCACGTGGTCCCGGGTACCAGCTGGCCTGGATTTGGACCCCAGCTCCATTACCTTCCACCCCTGTAACCTGGGGAAGTCACTTAACTTCACTGGGCCTCAGTTTCCTCAGCTGCAAAATGGGCATAATAGCAGTATCTACTTCATAGGGTTGTTGGGAGAATTAAGTGAGTTAATACAGGTAGAGTTCATTGAGTAGACATGATCCATGGCCAGTAAATGCAGTAAGGAAATGTCAGCTGGTAGTGTTTCTAGTAATGATGGACGCAACTTCCCCATCGGTAGAATGGGAATAAGAATCCCAAATGGGAAGGTTGTAGGAAGGCTAAATGGGATGGAGTGGGCAGAGCTATGGGCCCAGGGATTCCCACTCAGTAGGTGCTCAGCCAGCGCTTGATGAATCTGGATCTTCAGCGGCTTCACTGAAATCTGTGGGCTGAGCTCTCCTCCTGCCAGACCCAGCGGAAACAAGCCAGCGCTTCGGCAAGGAGGAAATAACTCCTCATGCAGATTATTCCCGAGTGAACGTTCTCCTGGGACACCGCTTGCTGGGAGCCTTCTCATTCCAGAGCCAGACGCAGCAAACACTGCAGCAGCTCACCTCGGGCTCGGCGCTCACGGGCTCGTCCTCCAGCAGCAAGACAAGGTGAGAGGGAAGGAAATCGCAAAGTCTTCGATTCATTGGAGCCTGCCAGCACCGGACGAACATCACTGGGTCCCCAGGCCCGGTCCCCAGATCACTGGTTCTCTGCCAGTGCATCTCTGCTATTTCTTGGAATTAGTCTGTCTGAGCATTCAGGGCAGCCCAGGGGTGGGAAGTGGAGGCGGGGGCGCCTGAGGCTGGAGCTACAGAGCAAAGCAGAAGGGAAGCAGCTGAGAGGACCCCTGCCCAGAAAAAAGACAAAGCAGCAGGGACCCATGCCTGACGTCCTGACTGGAGACACAGCCTTCCAGAGAGTTCGTCTGTGCTGGCTAAGCTATCTGCTGGACTTTGGCACCACGGTAGGAGCCAGGACCTGCCTGCAGGCTGTCTAGGCATTTACGGGCTGTGTGATTGGACCTGGAGGGTACGGGGGAGGGAGGGACAGGGCAGGGCTGAAATTCCTCATCTGTAAAATGGGAATAAACATCATGAGCCACGTCTCCCTGAGACACCACGAAGAGCCCATGAGATCAAAGGTGTGGCCATCTTCCTGAAAGGAACGGCTTCCCTGCCTCGTGAGGAAGTTTTGTCTTCCCCCAGGGCTCCGGGCTTTGCGCTCCCAGGCTGGCCCGCCTCCCACTTCCCGTCTAGGGCACAGGCCAGGCAGAAGTTGGTTCTCTGTTTTAGAGAAGAAGAGACCGTGACGGAGAGAGGGGAAGGCGACCTTGTCAAAGTCAAGCCCAAGAGAGGCTGTCCCCCCCACTCCCGGGACGAGGAGCCGCCGTGTAGGGAAGGGTCAGGCCCCAGCCCTGCCACTTGAAGCTGCATCATCTGTGGCGAGTCACTTAACCTCTCTAGGACTCGATTTTCTTATCTGTAAATTGGGAGGGTAGCAATAGTAAATCATGCATAAAGTGCCTAGCATGGAAGAAATGTCCACAATAATAGCTAACACGTACTGAGGACTGTCTCCGCCACAGGCACTGTTCTAAGTGCTGTTGTGATCGTGACTGTCCTCGTTAGCAAAGGGTCCATCTTCTTTTCTCGTTTCTGGTGAGAGCTAGATTTTAAAGCTCCTCTCTGCTCTGCTGCTGCTGCTTCGGGTTCTACAGAGAGCTGTTTCCCTGAGCCCTCTGCAGGCACCTACACAGCCCGAATACACGACTTACAGCCTGCAGGCTTGGCGGCACCCCAGGAAAGGGGAGAGCCCTCTGGTGCCCTTTCTAGTCCCTTCTCGGAGCCTCGGACTGCGTCTTCCATCCGAGGACACGTGGCCAGAATCCAACATCAGGTCAGAAAGGAAGCAAGAATGCAACCCCCCCACCCAGCAAGCTGCTGGGAAATCCTATGAAAGGCTCCCTCCATTGCCCTAGTCTTCAGAGATGGTGATTTATGGAGACATCGTCCTCCAGCCTAAATCTACTTCCTAGGACTTGAGCTGTCATTGATGTAAAACTAATGAAAGGTTTATGAGTTCCCGAGCTACAGGTATGACTGATAAGCGCCCTTTCATGCCATCGTTATAGCTCGTCATCCGCACAGCCGCTCTGAGCCCTTGAAGCAGAGAGCAAAGCTCAAAGGTGGACCATTTTATACCTGCTCTGAAGAGGAGAGCCTGTTTGCACTGCTGCTTCCCCACCTCCAGCGGGAGGGAGGGGTCCAGGCTGGCAGGAGGACAGGTAGCTGGCAGAGACCTCAAGACGACATGAAAAAGTTCTCCACGTGGCTGGTGAAGATGGTCACACAACTTATGAATGTCTTGAATGCCACTGACTGCGCTCTTAAAAATGGCCACAAGTTGTGGCCTGGAGAGCCTTCCATCTTTCTTGCAGGGCTGTGAACCCCTTTCTCTCTGATGAGCTGGGGCTCCCTCATAGAAAGGGAATGTTGCCTCACATCATGGAGACAATAAATATATAGTTAGCAGAATGGGCTCTGGAAACAGAGCCTAGCTCTGCCACTTAAGGGCTGTGTGGCTTCAGGCAAGGTCCTTACCCTCTCTGTGCCTCAGTTTCCTCATCTATAAAATAGAGTCGAGGGTACCTACTCCACCAAAAGGCTGTAAGAAGTTAGCACTTTTACCATGCTTGGTACAAACCTCACATGTGATAAGTACTCCATAAAGGTGGGCTGGTATTGTCCCCAGCTTCCCCTATGCTCCAATCACGGCTGAGACAGACTTCTTTGGACATGAAAGGTGAAGCAATTTGGGGTGGGGGGGTGCAGCAAGCAAATTGGGAGTGGCTGTGCAACAAGGGTCTGCCTTCCCAGATGGCAGCTGCTCACGTCAGAGTTTCTGAAAAGGAACCATGAGTACACTGATGTCACAGCATTTAGCGATGGCCACTCTGGAGGCAGACACAGCTGCCCAGGGACCCCCAGCAGCCGTGCTCTCAGCGGCCATTGTCTGGAATGTTGGGGAAGCTTGAAAGGGTAACTGTCAGCCTTTAGGGCTGTTTGTGAGGTCTGAGATCGGTTCATAAAGAAACCACAGCAGCTCCTGCCTTGTCCTCTCTCCTATCGCTCACTCTGGGGAAGCCACCACCACGCGGGGATGAACTGAGGCCTCCCACCGACAACTAGCAGCCCGGGAGTGAACCATCTTGGGAGCAGGTCCTTCCGCCCCAGCCAGGCCTTCAGATGGCCACAGCCCTGGTCCACATCTTGACTGCAACCTCAAGACAGACCTAGAGCAAGCTTGCTCCCAAATTCCTGAAACCCATAGAGACTGGGAGAGAGAATGGATAGAGATGTTTATTATTGCTTTAAGCTGTTACATTTTGAGGTCATGTGTTACGCAGCAATGGGCGACTAACACAGATGCGGAGGGAGATGGGCAGGCAGGGCCAGGGGTGCCATCTCACGCAGGCTGTGGAGCTGATGGCAGACTTCCCGGGTCTCTTCCCTTCACGTCCACCCTGATTTTCACACAGGTGAAATCTACTTCTGTGTCTTGCTGCTTCCCAAACACGCCCTGCCTTCCCCACCTCTGTGCCTGAATGTGCTGCTTTCTCTGCCAAGAATCCCCTTACTTCTCCCCCTCCTGCTTCTTCCTCTTTTTCTTTCTCCTCCTGAAATGCTCTCCTACTCAGCCTTCAAGACACATCTCAAATGTGCTCTCCTCTGGAAAGGCCTTCCCAGTCTCTCTTGGGCAATTTTTGTCACCTTCCTTGGCACCCCCATGATACTCTTGTTTTTTTAATGGATACCTGAGGGGGTGGAGCTGCAGTGACTGGTTCCATGAGCTCTGGCTGGAGTTTAGAATTTGAATTTCATTCATCAACTCTGCCCTCCCTCTCTGTTCACTGGGAACCAGGGGATGCTCAACGTAAGGATGTTGAATGAATGCATGAATGAATGAGCAAGCATCAAGGGGTGCTGTGGGGAGGAAGGAAGGATCCACATGCAACCGCATGGCGGGGAGGAGGGCAGAGCTCGAGCTGTGTGAGTGGAAGGGGTGCGGGGCTGGCTATTGGTCTGCGTCTGTAAGTTTCGGGTCTGCTCATCCCAACACCGGTGACCTCCTAACACAGCCCTTCTCTCCTGCCACCCCCAGAGCTTCCCGGGGTCAGGGGAAGGGGCATCACTTGGGAGGCCCCTGTGTTTGTTTCCCCATCACACCCTTTTCCTGATCCCTGCCCTTCCTCGCTCACGTTTTCCCTGCCCAACGGGCAGCCCTCCAGAGTCCCTTCCCTTCATCCAAACCTGGAGGGCAGGTGAGTGGCAGCCTGACAAACCTGATTTCTAAAACAGGTTTAAAGGTCTTTTCCCAGAGCCCCCGAGATCATTTCTCCGTCCTCTGTCTCTGAGGTGCCAAGGCAGGAATTTGGATCTCAAACACCCAAACAGGAGTGTGGCCAAGTTCTCTACTGCATGGAATTAATTTGTTATGTGGAGAGTCTTTGGCCTGAAGGATTGCTTATTGTCCTTATGTCACACAGTGTCCCAACCCAGCTGGTGCTCAGAGGCAGGAGAATTACCTTGCTTGCCGGTTGACTGAGAGGAAGGCTGAGCGGGGCTGAGGCTGGGGAGGGGTCACCAGCGGACTCTGGTCCTACTGCTGGCCACTCCTGCCATTGAGCGCCCAGCAAAATCAAGTCCCAGAGAAAGAAGTCATTTGTCAGAGGTCTCAAGGCAGGATGTGAAAGAGTCGAGATTTGCTCCCAGGCACTTCGAAGACCCCTGTTCCAGACCGCTAGCCGCACTGCCTCAGTCGCTCCAGGGGGTCACTCGGCACCCCCCCCCCCGCTCCCAGCCCATCCAGGGGCCCCTCCAGCTCCCAGAAGGCAACCGGAGGTTCTGCGGTCTCCTGCTCGGCTGAACTTCATCCCTGCTGGGGCAGAGGGGGGCAGTTCGCCATGTCTGGTTGTGGGGCTTATCTTTTGATACTGCAGTGCATGTGGAAACCTGTGAACCAAAGAAGGCAGGAGGAAGATTAAAGAGGGGAAGGATTAACATCTGCAGGGCTCCCCACGCTCTGCAGAGCCTCTCCCACGAGCAGCGCTGAGATCTCTCTATTACAAAGCCCGCCGGCTGCCAGCTCTGCTGGTGGGGAGGGCTGAGCCCCTGACCCCAACCTTAAGTCATCGAGAAAGCAGCACATTCAGGCACAGGGGTGGGGAAGGCAGGGCGTGTTTGGGAAGCAGCAAGACACAGAAGTAGATTTCACCTGTGTGAAAATCAGGGTGGACGTGAAGGGAAGAGACCCGGGAAGTCTGCCATCAGCTCCACAGCCTGCGTGAGATGGCACCCCTGGCCCTGCCTGCCCATCTCCCTCCGCATCTGTGTTAGTCGCCCATTGCTGTGTAACACATGACCTCAAAATGTAACAGCTTAAAGCAATAATAAACATCTCTATCCATTCTCTCTCCCAGTTTGTATGGGTCAGGAACTTGGGAGCAAGCTTGCTCTAGGTCTGTCTTGAGGTTGCAATCAAGATGTGGACCAGGGCTTTGGCCATCTGGAGGCCTGGCTGGGGCGGAAGGACCCGCTCCCAAGACGGTTCACTCCCGGGCTGCTGGTTGTTGGTGGGAGGCCTCAGTTCGTCCCGCGTGGTGGTGGCTTCCCCAGAGTGAGCGATAGGAGAGAGGACAAGGCAGGAGCTGCCTTTTTATATGTATATGAACTGGCCTCAGAAGTCACCGTAATTACTGTAATATCTTATTGGACCCTCAGATCAGCCCTTTTCAGTATGAAAGACCAGGCATGGGTGTGAACACCAGGGGCTGGGGGTTCTCGGGGGCGCCTCGCTGTTAGCCGTACAGCACAAGCCCTGGCCCACAGACTTTCAGGGAAGGAAGCACTCAGGCCCCGAGGCAGATGCTTCCATCAGTTCCCACGGGGCTTTCCAAGGCACCTTCCAATGGCAACTAGTCAGAGTGTGTGGTCCTGGGCAGGCTGGCGCTGACCTTCCCTGGGGGAAGGGGCTCCGGGGTCAAGAGGACCATCTGTGTCTTTCAAATCATGCCAACACGCAAGACTGAACCCATCCCTGGCCACTGCCCAACTGCCCGCTGGCTTCTGGAGCGGTCATCCTCGAAGCAGGCCCATAATTGTGCCCTCCAGCACATCCCTGAGGCACTGCCAGTTGGACGGCCCACGCTGGGCCTGGGCCGGCGCCAGCGATGCCAGTGAGACCTCCGTCAGGGCCTGGGACCTATCCAGAGGTTTGTGTGCTAGGTGGGGGATCTCAGTAAGTCTCCCGAAGCCCGGCCCAGGTCCTGGACAGCTCAGACCCACCGGCCCCTGAGGCGGTGCCTGCCTTATATAATGGGGAATGCCAGGCAGGACCTGAGGACAATTTTATCACACTCTGTATAACGTGTAAATATCATTAAGTTAGACAGATTTTCTCATTAATTCTCGGTCCCAGTGACAGACCAGGAATTAACACAACTGATTTTCCAGTCCCTACTCATTACCAGTCATCCCCCGGAACTTAGTCACCTGTCACCTGCTCCACTTGGGCCCCAGCATCTATGGAGTCTTCAGCATACATTAAACTAATAAAGAGCAATGGGCACCACCACGTCTGCCCTGGGAGCTGGTGGGGCTG
The DNA here is from genome assembly GCF_048564905.1 of Vicugna pacos. Lineage (NCBI taxonomy): Eukaryota > Metazoa > Chordata > Mammalia > Artiodactyla > Camelidae > Vicugna > Vicugna pacos. The sequence goes on along the minus strand of NW_027328881.1, from coordinate 51,421 downwards.
CATGAAGAAACAAATCTTGGGCAAAAAGTTGCTTCTGGGGCTTTTGGAAGCGCATTTGAGGGCACAGTGCTGTCCCCTGGAAAGCTGCCATTGGCCACTGAGGGCTTGGGCCAGCATCTGTTATGAACTGCTATGTGACAAACCACCCGAAAACATAGCGGCCTAGAGCAACAGCTAAGGTGTTTGCTTGTGATTCTGTGGGTGGACAGCCTGAGCCAGTCTTTCCTGGGTCATTTGTGTGCCATCAGCTGCTGGCTGGGATGTCCAGAAGGTCTAAGACTGGCCTCACGAACATGTCCGGTGGTGGGTGCTGGCTGTCGGCGGGGTGGTCTGGGGAGCCCAGCTGGGATGGCTCATCTCTGCTTCGTGGGGCTTCCCACCCATCCAGAGGCTGGACCGGACTCCTTCACCTGGCGGTCTTAGGACCGTCCCAAGTGGAGGAGAGCAGCGGCCAGGCCCGTTAAGGAAGGCCTGGGCTGAGAAGTCGCACAGCATGACTTCCATCGTATGCTATTGGTCAAAGTAAGTTGAAGACCAACCCAGATTCAAAGGGTTGGAAAGGAGACTCTGCCTCTTGACAAGAGGAGTGGGGCAAAGGCACAGTGCAAAGCAGACGTGTCCCGGGGAGGCGGGTGCTTGCTGCAAACACCGTCCAACCAGTCACTGAGCTGGGATGGGGCTCTCAGGCCTTCCTCCAATGGACAGTGTTTTCCGATCCTTCATACCAAGACCTGAGTTTGGTACCCATCGAAGCAGGACAGAAATGTCCTGCAGTGACCTGAACAGTGACCACATCCACCACTGAGGGAAGGGCCCCCAGGTGCAGGGAGGAGACCACCATGTCAAGGTCTAAATCCCGTCTGCATCTGACTTCGCTACCTCCCGGAAGGTTTCTGGACCGTCTCACCACCAAGGCTGAGTAGTATGTGTTCAGAAATTGCCAATAAATTTTAATACCAGCAAGAGCACGCACACTTACAGAAGTAAGTCCTTTGCAAACAAGTGCATGTCGTGTGTAACGCACTCATTCTAAGTCCAAGTCAAAAACACCTGTGGGTTATCCGCTGCTTTCTATTACCTGCTCCCCCCCAACCCTAGCAGAGGTTATTTCATTTCAGTGATATAATTATGGGTGTGTTAACGACCTCTACTTGACAAAGGGCTTTTGATGGTACTTAGAGTGTAACGTACATTCAGAAGAAGTCACAAATTATAAGGGTATGTATCATTCAATGAATCTTCCCAAAGCGAACGCACCCATGGAATCTGGGCCATGAAGCCCCCCTCTAAGCCACCCCCTCCCAATAAGGGGCAACCACTCCCCTGACTTATGACACCATAGATTAGTTTTGAAACGTTGTATATTCATCGAGAACATGCTTTAAGAAGACGCATCTGCCCAGCCCAGGTCCCAGACCTGGGAGATGACTGAGGCGTCATCACTGCCTTCGGGGCTGGTGGATCAGGAGTCCCTGCTTGGGGCAAGGAGATGCTTTTCCTACTTCTCAGGGGTCCTCTCCATCCTAAGTCCTTGCGTGCCATCCTTAGGGCAGAGCCCTTTGCTCTAGAGAGCACTGCTTTTGCAAAACCAGATCCGAGCATGGGAGCAGGGGTGGTGAGAGTAGGGGTGTGGGCAGAAGAGTGAGTGGAGGGAGGAAGGGGTGACCAGAGGTAAGCACGCCTTTGAAGGCTCCGGCCAGTTTCCTTCCATTTTCTCCTGGACAGAGTTCCTCCTCCGACCCCTTGTCACTGGGGAGCGCAGGGCAAGCTGTCTGATGGTGTATTCACGATGACCTGGCAGGCAGGTTGCTGGCAGGGACTGAGTGAGGAGGGGAGAGCGGGAGGGCTTTAGGGAACATTCAGCAGACCCTTCCTGAGTGCCTCCTAGAGCAGGACAACGTGGTGGGGGCCGGGGGGAGCCCTCCCTCGGCTCTGGTACTCAGGAAGCCTGTGTACTCGCCTGGAATCATCACCAGGCAACAACAACTGTCTTTATGGAAACCATTTCAGACGAATTCTAATGCGCTTTATTATGTGACTTTTTCAGAAGTTCTGCTACAGGGAGGTGAGATAGGTTCTGAATATTAAGCAGTAAGAGGCTACAAAGGGCATCTCTGCCTGGTGGGAACCTTCCCCGTTACTTAGCTCCCTAACACCACCAGGTAGAGGCGGGGATGGCAGACAGGGAATCCCCCTACCTCCACTCAATTAGGTTCTCTCTTCTTTCATCAGAGTTGTCGGGTGCCCCTGGGTCGCCCCCGGATGGGAGCCTGAGGTCCCCTGTAATGAGCCCCTCGGCCCCCACTAGGGGAGGAGACAGGCACAGAGCAGGGTGTGGTCGCGGTAAGGCGGCAGGGGTGCAGGAGATGGATGAGATGCTGAGGCCGCCATCCACCGCGTCTCCGCCCCTTTTACCCCACTGAGACATGGGGGAGGCATATGGGGACAGAGGCAGCCGTGTCTCCAAGCCTCCAGAGTTTGAGGGTCAGCAGAGCATTAAGTTTTCCCTCTACTCCAGAAGGGGGGCAGGAGGGCCGGGACAGCCCGTTCATCTCACACTGTCCGTCTCAAGCAGAGTGGGGCATCCAGTGATGCCTGGAACCGGGTCCCTCTCAGAACTGCCCTCCCACCACCACATCCCTAACTCTCTCATCCAGCCTTTCAGGCCCTCCCTCCCAGGGCAGCAGCCCATGGGCTGGACATTTCTTATCTCTCTCCCATCAAAACTTATCCATCTTGAAGGGGGAGGTCACAACAGAGTGAAGAATCACTTAGCGAGAAATGCAGGCAAGCGAAGGAAGCAGTGGTAGTGGTCAGGCTTTAATAATTTAATTGACATTCAATAAACATTTACCCAGTGCTGGGAAAAAAAAGACTTATCCATCTTGCATAGCACTCCTTTAGGGCCCCATCTTCTGTCTGCAGTGGTGACGGGCAGATGTTTTCCCCTCTGCAAGCCCTCCTGTTATGCACCTGTATTTCAGCAAGGGCCTGTGAGAAACACAATGCCTTCATTCACAGGACTGACTGCTGATGGAACCTGAGGCACCAGGCAGGTTGCTGCAGGGCTATTCAGGTGCCGGAGAGCCTCTGAGCTCCCATTAACTCATGGCCGTGGGGACCTGATGTAAGAGGATGTACCGTTCTTCTCATGAAAAGTTTTCACCTGCAAACCAGCGTGAAGCTGTCAAGCGCAGGGTTCAGCCTTTCAGAATGTGCTCAGCAGCAGATCATTGAATGAATGAGTGAATGAATGAATGAATTCCAAACAAAAATGGAACCTAAGACTTTGATCTCATTAGCCCTTGACATCAGTCAAACTCCCAAATTCCGGGAGTCAAGCCAGAAGGCCAGAGGTCCCCATCATCCCTTCTAATATCAGCTTGGGGTCCAGTCCGGGGGGTGGACCTAGGAGAGAAGGAAGCCACCTGCTCCCAGAACCAGTACTCAGCACCCACTGGCCTGGACGAGGGACCACCAGGGCAGCTCTTCCCCAAGGCTGGCCCAGGAACACGCGGGCCAAGGGAGGAGGTCCTTCCCTGCTCCCATTCTATCCCAAACCCCAAGTCCCACAGAAGAGCAACCTTCCGGAAAGAGACTGAAATAGACACACTGTTCTGTCTTGGTTTCTCCGTTCCCCCCACCCCTACCCACACTTAAGTGCTTATTAGGGACAAAGGGACGGGAACAGAGGACAATAACGTCTGTTTTTCCAACAACCGGTGACAATGTGGATCCGGAGGCGGAGCCCACGTCAGCACCGGGCCCCAAATGCAGCCCCACAGCTGCAGAAGCAATCAGCACTCCATCACCTCTCAGACGTTATCTCCCAGTCGGCGGGGCCTGCTTGTTTGCTTTATCCTCACCCGCGGAGGTATCACTGCTCTCCGCAGGATCCAACCTGCCTCTCTGCTGGCGTTTTACCTCTGTCGTGGGCTGGGCCCTGGTTCAGGAGGAAGCGGGAAGCCACAAGTCCTCCAGTCTCCGTGCTGCCTTCTCATGGCTGAGACCAAGGTGGAGATGCTGGCTCACACCATAGAGCCTAGTGGAAAGAGCACTGGGGGAGGAGTCAAAGGACCTGGCTTCTAATCCCAGCTTGGCCACTGGCTCTGTGACCTTGGGAGGCTAAATGTGTCTGGGCACACTGAGAGCCAAGTGCTTAAACTTGCTGCAGGAGCCTCATTTTCCTCATCTATAAAATGGGTACTCTTGTAACTCCATCCTTGAATTGCTACAAATCTCAAGAGTGATAAACCTGTATGTGAACCTAATGCAGGTCAGACAGCAGAACTGAGGACAAGGGTGGTGAGACACTGCAGGGTGGGTTTCTGTAGGCAGTTTTGTCTGGGGCTGTTCACACCTAAAGATGATACCTACTAGGGGGTAGGGAGGGTATAGCTCAGTAGAGGAGTGTGTGCTTAGCATGCATGAGGTCCTGGGTTCAATCCCCAGTACCTCCATTTAAAAATAAATAAATAAACCTAATTACTCCCCCATCAAAAAATAAAGTGCATTAAAAAAAAAAAAGATGGTGTCTACCAAATTTGCAGGAGCCACGCTTCTGCTCCAGTTGGGAAGGATGGCTGAGATGACCCCCGAGGTCAGACTGCAGAAAGGAAACAGAATCATCCATCCCCCTTTCACTCAGTGGGAACCCCAAGACCCTTTCTCTGATGGGCCCCTCAATTCCTCCCACATGGGGACAATCAGCAGGATGAGCCCCCACGTGCAGGGGGAGCTGGGGGAGCGGGGAGAAGGGTTAGAGAGGGAAGGGGAGGAGAGGCAGGAAAGAGAATCGGAGAGGGAGACAACGATGAGAGAGGAAGCTGCGGTTGTTTCAATATTTTTAAGGAGATTTCAATTGAAAATGAGATTTATATATATAAAAAAAAAACCACCAACAACTCATCACCCTTTTCGCCCCTCCAAAAGAAAGGAGAAGCATTGAAAGTTAAAAAGATTTTTAACCAAGTGAGTGCTGGGTTTAGAGTCAGAGAAAAGCTGATGGGGGCTGAGCATCTGCCATCCTGTGGCCCTGGGACCTGGAGCAGAAACAAGCGGGCGGGCCCTCTCGGGGCGGGGGCGGGGCGGGGGCGGGGCCGGGGGCGGGGCGGAGACGCGCTTGGAGGGGGCGTGAGGGGCCCTGAGGATGGAGACTCTCACTGGGAGCCGGGTGGGGCGGTGAGGACGGACTGTGCCCTTTCCCAGGCTTAGACCCCAGGGGTCAATGTGAGGATGCCCTCCACCCACTAGCCCAGGTCCCCTCCGGGAGCGGCTGCTCAGGCCAGGTCACCAGCCCCTCCAGGAGGGACTAGAGAACCAGCACCACGGTTCTCCTGGGGGTGGGGGGTGGGGCCCCGGGGCACGGCCTGGCCTCCCCCAGGAGCCTGGGCCCCCTGGAGAAGCAGGTCTTCTCCCCGCTGTCAGGGGAGGATCAGCCGCTGCCACCGGACGGCCCGGGCACGGATTACGCAGCACTAACTCGGGCGTCTTTGCTTGTCACCGTCCCCTCGCTGTCCCTTCTTGGAAAAGGGATGGCTCCTCTCCGCCGGCAGCCCGCTCGCGTGCCCCCCTCTGTTCTGAGCTGGCAGGATGACGAACAGCTCCATCTCGCCGCCTCTGCTCGAGCGGCTCCGGGCTGTCATTTGCTCACTTCCCCCCTGGTTTCCTTCCATCCTCTCTGGAACTGCACGGAGATTGGTTGTCTGGTCATTGAGATTGCTTTACAAGGTGTCGCTCATCGCATTGCGTTCCGTTCATTTTCGGCTCTCCCTGAATACCCAGAGCAGTAACTGCCTGCTGGTGAGGGAGCAGGGGAGCCAGGGTCCCCGCACCTACACAGGTGCGCACACAGGCACGTGGGCAGTTTTTTTTGATAGAATGACAACCTCAGAAAAACACACTTCAGACGTTTTCTGGATGTCCTTCCCTGGGTGAACTTTGACAGGAACCCAAGAAGATGGTGTTTCCTCTCCCCAGGGCACATATGGGAAATTGGATCCCCGAAGATTCCTTTAACCGGAATATTCTTGAAGCCTCTCTGAATTACAAGCCATTCACAACCATCTATAAGACCATCTGTCTCCCCATCCAACACTCTCTTGGCACCTGCTCCACGCTCAGGCTCCCAGGGCTGTAGGACATTCAGATAGGAAGCCACCTTGACAGTCTCTGGCCCCAAGGCCAGAACCTCAGGGGTCCCGGGCTCTGGTGGGCAGAGGGGCAACCTTCTGGGATTCCAGTCTCCCTGAGAGAAAGGCTCAAATGGGTCATCCCTTGGCTTCCTCATAGAACATTGTGTGGTTGCCAGAGCAGAGCTCCCCAGGAAACCACTAAAGGGACCCCGCACACACACACATAGAGTTTCACAAGAATTGTTTTTCTTTTCTGCCTCCCTTACTGTTTTATAAGCTCCATAAGGGCAGGGACCTGGTCTTGTTCCCCTTCTATTTTTAGTTTTTATCACAGTGCCTGATACTTATCAGGTGCTCAATGAGTGTTTGTTGAGTGAATGAATGACTGTACCAGGCATTGTGTTGACACTTGAAGAACACCATCATGTCAGCCCTGGGTCCTCTGCCCCTTAGCAGAGAATTCTGAGATTATACAGAAACAACCACATTCTAAAATATTCATCAATAAGGAAGGAAAGGAGACCCACATTCTGAGGTGCCTACCACATCCCAGGCACCATGCTAAGTAAGTACTCTCTGAACAATGTTTCATTTAAACTCAAAACTACTCCACAAGGCAAATACTGTCATCCTCCTTTGGAGAGAAGGAACTGGAAGCTCACAGAGATTACATGACTTAGCTGAGCAGTTCCACAGGGCGAGTGATACAGCCTGGACCTAATTAAACCCAGTGCTGTCAGACTCTGTGTTTAACCAGTCAAGCTCCATGAGTGACGTAAGGAGTGCCTGTCTGTCTTTCCTCTGAGATTGTAAGATTCCTGAGGGTAGGGACCGAGTCGCACCTGTTCTACCCCAGAGCCTAGCCAAGTGCTGTCCGGTTAATACTTGCTCAGTTAACTGGGAGTGACTGCCTGGCCTCAGAGTCCCCAGCAGATGGCTCCAGAAAGGCTCAGAGGTGAGAAAGAGGGCTGTGTCACAGGGAGTGAATTGACCAGGGTCTGCAACAGTGGGGAGCAGGGAAATTAATCTCTGCTGCCCTCCTTCTCCCACAGTGCCTCTGTTAATGACACTTGAGATGGCATCAGAGTAACGTACGCATTTGAACTCTCCCACCAGCTCTTTCCAGCCCTTAAAAGGCAAGGGCATGCTTCATTTATCTTGAGTCCTGGGACAGAGCTGGCCCAGAGCGGGCTCTCAGCTGTCTCTGGCTAGGAGAAGTGTTAGCTAGAAGGCCCACGTTGGTGACAGTGACAGTGGTGGCCTCTGACCCCCTCTGCATCTTCCCTGAATCTGGGCTCCATGCAGCCAGAGTGAGGCAGTCTCCCCACTTCCCCAGCTTGATGCCTTCCCTGGGCCTGGGCCTCGTCTCTCAAGGCCATTCATCTTGATTAGATATCGGCAGCCTTGGCTGGTTAAAACCCCACCATCCGCTCCTGTTTGTTTCTCAGTGAGAAGGTGTCAGGGCTTTTCATTCTTCAGGCTTTGACCTTGGCAGTGGTACGATGGCCCTTTAGCACACCCACCTCAATGCTGCAGCCGTCTGGCTGTGCTGCCAAAGAGGCTGATTAAGGGGAACTTCGCCCACACTCTCAGGCAGCAACCAAGGGACTTTCTCCAACTCGGCGAACCGGGGACAGCTGTCTTTCAGGACCTCAGCTTCCCAGGAAACCATCACCCCATGGCTACCTCTTCCTGGAAGCCTTCATAATGAATCATCGTCACCTCCTCCTGGAAGCCTTCCTGATTAGCTCCGTCCAGCATCCTCCATCTTTACCCTCAATGTATTGTGGTCATCAGGGTTTATTCGATAGTTGACATGCATCTGCCTCCTCTCACTGAACCCAAAGAGAAAGTCTTCTGGGTCCCAAACGTATGTCACATTCAGCTCCCCGTGCTGCTCACCCAGAAGGTAGCAGGGGGCTCCTTCTGTCTCCCCCAGCCACATTCCCAGGAGCAGAGTCCCCCACATTCCTGATGTGAACACTGATTCAGTGGCTGGGTGAGGACTGCGGGAAGGAGAGAAAATGAAGACAGGCAGATGGGGGAACAGGAGTCTCACTTTAACCCGAGAACGGACCTTCCTGCGTCGTCATGAGTGGGCATCATCCAAGGATGGGCAGATCTGACCCAAAACCTTAGTCCAACCAGCCAGAGCAGGTTAGGCAAGTGGGTTTAATTATTATCTCCTCAGAGCTGGCCTCCAGAGGATATTAGAGGGCACAGGGTTTGAGGGGGCCTCACCTGGAAGAGCAGAGGGCAACAGGCCAGTACCAAGGGCAGTGCCCAGCCCATGGTACCTCCACTACCTCCAGCTGCTTGTCTCTTGTGCCAGGTCTCAAGTTCTTTGCTTCCCGGGTTAGAGCTCCTCCAGCAAGAAGGCAGCTACCCCGTCGGGATGGGAACCACCTCCCCCAGCCCTGAGCCACCCAGTCCCTCACATACTCTTGGGAGCAACCCCAGGAGCCCCTGCCTAAGGGCACTGGTGGGGCCAGGGAATTTGTGAAGGCTGTGGTGCCCCTTGATGCTTCTGAAGCCTGCTTCTCAGGCACCCACCACCTGGTTTCCCCTCCCTCACCCCCCCTCACTCCCGAGGGCAGGCCAGCTGACCGAGTCCCCAGTGTACAAGGCGCTGCAGGGCCCTCAAGGACAGAGATGAGGAGCAGAACTTGCACTGAAATAGTTCAAGGGCAGAACCATGGCTCCATCACTTACTAGGGGTGACCCTGGGCAAAGGTAATAATCTCCTTGCACCTGTTTCCTCTCTTATCAAAAAAAGACCTTAATACCCATTCATAAGGTTGTTATGAGGCTTAAAAGAATGTATTTAAGCTTTAAGCGCCATGCCTGGCACACAGCGGTAGCTTTCATTCACTCAGTCATTCAGCGAACATTTATTTATTTAGAAGCTTCCATGTAGCAGGCAGATGAGCCGGATCTTAAAAGATCTTAAGCGTCACCACCCTGTTCCCCCCCAACCCCTTCCTGCCCAGGGGCAGCACGTGTGATGCGGCGGCCCGAACTCTCACCTGTCGGTCAGCCCTACCACCAGCCTCCCGGGGGCCACCCAGTCCTGCAGCGCCGGTGACCGGGTGCCCGCTCTGGATCCCGAGCCCCGTGCACGTGCCAAGCGAAGACGGTAAATAAAGCTCTTTAGTCCTCGCGCCTGCCGGGGGCGGTTCACAGCAGACGTGCTGACAAACTAACAGGCGTGTGACGCCATGTTGTTGCCTTCCCTGTTACACCCACTGTGACCCTAGTGGGGATGATTCTAAGGGAGGCTGGGGGAGAGGGTGACAAGGATCTGGCAGGAGTGCAGAAGTGTGGGCTTGGGGGTCCCGAGAGCCACAGCAGGCAGAGGGCTGCCTCTCTGGATGTATCGGCATCATAGAAGGGCCCCAGGTCCACCTCCTTGCACCCCCAAAGTCCGGTTGAGAGCATGGGAGCAATACCTTCACGGTCCCTCTCAAGATGCCCAGGACCCTCCCAGAGCTCCTGCATCTTGAGGAGGGTCAGGAGCACTGAAGGGGGCTTTGCCCTGCAATTATAGCCCTTCTCCCAACCCAGGAACCTGCCTGCAGACCCACCTGAAGAGCCCGGACTTGGCCCTCGTTACTCCTTCAGGCAGGGGACCCAACCTGGCTGATGCCGCTGTTTGGCATCATGGCTTAGTCACTCACAGTGGGAGGCCTGCCCGATTTGAAAAAGGGCAAAATCACAAATGTCAGCTGGCTGAGACCCAAGTGCCACGTCCTTGCCAGAGGCACCACATCTACACGACACCAGCCTGCAGTCTGGAGCCCCCCGTGAAAGAGGCTGACAGCCCACTGGCAGCAGAGTGGTCCAGGGGCTCGGAGAGAGGAGCTGTCATCCGCCTCACGCCAAGGGCTTTCAAGGGGGAAATCAGCTCGCGCGTGTACGTGTGTGTATGTGTATGTGCGCGCGTGTGTGTATAATCTTATAAAAAAAAAAGTAGTATCAGTCACAGCCGCACCTGTTAAAACAGGCAGACAACCATCTGACATCACGGAGAACTGTCAACAAGTTTCTTGTGCTCTGTCCTCCCAAACCTTGGGGGCAGGTCTGAGAGATGATCCCAGAGTAACAGAACCGCCACGTCACAGGAGGGGAAGACACTTAAGGTCCTCTTGCACACCCCCTTGCTGATGTCCGACTCTGCTTCAGTGTTCCTGACGAGGAATCATCCTTTCACTTGAATGCCTCTAGTCACAGGGAGCTCACTGCCTACTGGACGCTTCAAATACCTCACTTGTGGATTCCTCCAACAGCTAGAAAGTTCTTCCTGACCAGAGAGCTCAAACTTGGGGCCATATAATGTCTACGCATGAGTCCTGGCTTTGCCTTTGAGGTCACACACACACACACACAGCCCAAACCCTTTCCCCCCAAGACAGCCCTCTCGAGTCTCCTTTCCATGCTGACATGGTTTTAAGTGCCTAGTCTGCCTACTGCTTTCTGGACAAGATCCAGTTTGTTAATAACATCTTCAGAATGTGGTTCCCATGCTGAGAGACATAAAGCCTCTGCCGCAGCTGTTACCGGTGTGAAAACACACACACATGTGCGGGTAGAAGTGAAGTTCCTCTAGCTGTATTTTCCGCCTTCCACAATTCATCTCATTTGTCAAATGCTTTGCTGAAGTCCAAGTGCATTATGTCCCTGGAATGCTCTTGATCTACCACCGCAATTTCTCCATCAAGAAACAAGGAACTGGGGTGGGGGAGGGTATAGCTCAAGAGGTGGAGCGCATGCTTGGCATGCACGAGGTCCTGGGTTCAGTCCCCAGTACCTCCATTTTTAAAAATAGAAAGAAAGAAACTAGAAACTAAGAAAGAAGGGAAGATGCCCAGGAAGGGGCTGGCCCACCACGTGCGGTCTCAACAACACAGGGTGGGCAGGACTCACGCCTTCCTTGTTCTGGACACTGTTAATTCCACCTCAGATCATATTAACCATCATGGAAGCCAAAACTCCTCACTGACTCAAACTGAGCTTTGGGCCAGGTTACAGGCCAGGTTTTGGTTTTAATGAAGGAGTAACAGATGAGTTGGTAGGATAACATAGGATGTTCTCCAGAAAAGGCCAGCACTGAGCTTCTAAAGGCCCCCTGGGTGGGCTTTCGTGCAGAGGTCCTACAAGGGGTGGGCAAGGAGGGAGATGCTTTGAGTGGGGGAGGTGGATGAGGTTGTTCATGGAGGAACTGGGAGCCTCCCCAAGACTGGGCAGAAATGGGGATGGGGTGGCAGGGACGAGTGGCCTCCAGGCCCACGGAACTCAGCAAGGAGGGCCACTGTCAGGGCACTTTGAACCCTTCTAGAGCAGAGTTATCTAAGAAACAAGGGTGGATTCCCAGGCCGGGCCCCAGCACGAAGGAGCTGGGACACAACCTCACAGACAGTGAGCAGACGGAGCAAGGATGCAGCCAGCACCCCCGGCTTCTGGCCCCATGGAGGCTCAGGGCTCCTGGGTGGTCCTAGGGAGATGGAAGCAGGCCCGAGAGGTGGCTGCGGCTTAATTTCCAGCCACCCCCACTGGGCAGCAGAGTAAATCTCACAGAAATCAAGGCCGTGATGCTGGACCTCAGGGTCATTGATAAAATTCACACCCACATCTGCTGCCCTCGCTCCATGGACCGTCCTTCTGATGTTACTGGGTTGGCTTTGGAGACCAGAGAATGGTGCTTTTTTCATGCTGAATTTCGCCTTTGACACATCAAAGCAGCCTTTTGACTTCCTTTATAAGCTCTTCCTCCGTGGTTTACAAAACCTGCGATTTCGGCTGCCCGATTCCAATCATTAACTATGAGGGTTCAGCGAGCAGGCTCACGTACGCCGCTAAAGGCTTGCTCCCTGGCTGCCCCCGACACACCGGCCGGCCGGCCGGCCCACCCCCACAGCTTGCGGGGTCTCCCAAAATTCACCTGACTTGACTGCTATCCACTCTGCATGTCTCTGCTTCGTTCATAGGGATGTATCATCAGATGCCTAGCAGAAAAGCAAATGCACGCTGTCTGCTGAATGCTCTCAATCTATCAGCACAGTGACACCATCAGGAAAAATGAAAGTAGGAAAGGACCAAAGGAAGCAAGGTTCATCTGGCCTGACTGGCTCTTGGCAAAGCCACACTGACCCAGAGGGGTCCCTACTGCCCCTTCCAAGAGCTCATTAAATCTGGTCACACTCTACACCCAAGATCAGGAACTCCGCCCCCTACTCCCACCAGAAGTCTCTGCACTGGTCTCCTGAGGTTCATGAGTCAGACTTCACAATCAGACAACAGGACAAGAACTAGGAGGAAAGCAAAGAAAAACTGGAAGCCAGTCCACTGACAAAAATATCCTTTTATAAATTTTTAATTTTCTTTTAATTAACCAGTCTAAAGAAAACCTTCACTGAATCAGGGAATGTATTACAAATTATAGTGACCTGAATCTAAAACCTGGCACCAAATCTGGCCTTTTAGAAAGATCTATATATAAAAATACGCATTAAAACCTGCACTGGAACACAGCACAGAGGTTAACCGGCACCCCCGAGGGGAGTGCTCCCCAAGGCGGCCTGGCCTGTGGACGCAGGGGGCTCCTGGTCCTACGCCCTCAGGGGTGGGCTTTAAGTGACAACGGCCTGACCTGAAGAGGAGCCCAAAATGCTTGTCTTTGAAGACAGGACTCCTGTGAGCACCAAATGCCACCAGCCTGGCATGAAACAAAAGCGGTGCAGGGGACAACGGCAGGAGAGGGGCTGTCCTCCTTTCCCTTACGGGGCTCAACCACGATTCAAGGATTCTGGAACTCTGCAGACAAACCACCTTTAACTTAGGAGGAACTTTTGCAATTTCCAAATACGTTTTTCCCAACCAAGCTGACCAATTCTAACTCAAGGAGCCAAATCATAATTGGCCTGATTTTAAGGATTAAGAGCTAGCTCTCAGGTCGTTTTCTGCAGGCCAAGACCCTGAACTATCCCTCAAAATGGCCATCATCACAGCAGAAGAGCATGACAATGCCCTCAGTCTATTCAGGCTTGGACTCAATGCAACTAAACGACTCTAGCCCAGAAGTCACACTGCCCAGGCAATGAAGTGTAAAGCAGCTTTGATCAACGCTGGAATCCCACCCCCTAGGTGCAAACTATCTCTGCACAAGGCGACTGAAGCCTTTAGGGGGAGGAGGGTCAAAATTGCACATCTGCCTCCAAGGAAGGAGATGCAGCTCCTGCACTGGCAGGCCCGTCATGGTGGCCTGACAGGGTCAGGACCTCCTCACGGAGGAGCTGGTGTCCCTGGTCTGCTGGTCCCGTGGTTCTGCTGAGAGAGGCAACCGTCCCTGGCTCGGTTGCTAAGCAGCTGCCCCGCAGCAGGGCCCGCGGGTGGGAGGCACACAGGTGGGAACCCGGGAGAAGGGCAGGCGGAGGGGCAGCCCTGAAGCAGCCCGGAAAGACAGCCGTGCCTCTGCAACCTCAGCTCTGCGCGTTACTGAGAGGGTGGGAGTCTTCGACAAAGGCAAGACAGCTGCCTGACCGGCTTCTGTCCAAAAGCAGAGCGGGTTTTCGCAGCTGCCTCCAGGGCGGTTTTTTCCCCCTTCCCAGGCCCCGGCCTGGCGGTCTTGCTGCGGGGGGACCTGGTGCTTCTCCTCAACTGTGGCAGTAAGTGAAGTGAAGGGCAAACGTGTCTGAATCACAACTGAGGCAAAAAGCCGGGAGACGAGCCGGGCTGTTAATGAGGGACTGTCTCTCCCTAGCAGTGTATTTCAGGACCGCAGGGCTCCGCGCCGGACAGCTGCTCCTTGTCACGGGGACCACTGCCACATCCTGCCAAACCAAGGCAGAGGGGGCGCTTCGCTCCATTGCTGCGGCTCCTTCAGGACAGAAGCCCAAGCCCAGCAGCTCCTTCACAGCCTTAGGGCAGCCGAGTCCACTGAAAAGTGACCCGACAGCACCCTCTAGTGGAAAGTATAAATACAACAAGGGTCATGCATCCAATTTACCTTCATCTGATAGCAGAGTAGTTTCAAGGGTCCCCATAAAACAGAGTAAAACAACAAAAACAAAACATTCTCTAAGAACGTGATAATTAAAAAAAGGTAAGAGTTCACAAGCCGTCCGTAGGCCCCTCACTCCCAAATCACTTCCCTCCTCAGATGCTCTGCCTTCAGCACACTCTAAGAAAGGGGACGTGTTGTGGGGGGAGCTACCGGTCCCCCTAGAGTTTGGGCAGACTGCCTGCTGGTGCCAGAATGATGCCAAGACGTAGAAGAGTCCCAGCAGAAGGCTGAGTTTGGCAGTCCTCTGGGGCAGTTTGTTGAAGGTCTGGCTTCAGAACTGTCTCTCGAGGGAGAAGGCCATGGGAACGGTGAGAGGGGGAGCGCCAGGCTGCTGCCGCAGCGCGTGGCCAGGACGCTGAGGATCAGGCAGGGCAGGAAGAGCCGCGTGTTGCAGAGCATGTAGGAGAGAGCGGGGCCGATGAGGATGGCGAGCGGGACGATGCCAGCCTCCCGGTCGGACTCCATGTCCCTGGTGTTGTTGGAACGGAGAATGGCCTCGGTGCTGAGGGTGAGGGGGATGGCGTAGACCATTGGGAAGACCGCCAGGGACCCCACCTGGACGGCGCAGGCGAACGTCACAGCCAGCCGGCCGGAAGTGATGAGGGTGACGAGGTCTCCCAGGGCCCCGTGCTTGAATCCAATTCCTACGGCCAGAAACCCCAGAGAGCTGGTGTGAGATCAAGGGCTGGAAACTGTGGGACTGTCCTTCAGTCAAAAGGCAGGCCCCCTGGGCTGGGAAGGGTGAATTCTGAGCCTGTGAGGCTGGGCAGCGATTGAGTTCCCTCCCCTTCCAGAACAAAATCTGATTCCTTCTCCAATGACCCAGGGGGACAGAAAAAACTGATTGTTCAACACCCAGTCCAGTCTCAGCATCATCCCCGAGTCCTTCCTGCTGACCCCCAACAAAGCCCTGCAACAAAGAGCAGGGGGTTCCCAGTCACACACAGTTCAACGGGGGAGCCGGGAAGGGTCTCACAGGCCTTATGATCCAGACCTAGGTTTCCTCCCACTCCTCACCGCTCCCTGCAGGACGCTGCTTCTGTCGGTGCCACCGTTAGATCAGTCCCCTGCAGAAGACCCAGCCCCGCCTCTCACTTCTCTGTCTCCTTCCTCCACAACCTCTGGAAGCATCTTCTGGTTTTGAAAAACCCCAGTTAATTTCAGCGAAATTTCAGGGATTCCAAACTCCACATAGAGAAGCTAACCCACATAATGAGTGAAACAGCCAAGACGGGGACAGCTCAACACTGCTTCCCTCTCTGGTTCCCGTCAAGTTAAAACACTGAATTATCCCTCATTTTCCCTCCTGTGCTGCTAATCTACTTCAAATCTTGTCTAATCCATGTCTTTCAAACCTGCCCAGTTTCTCTATCCCCAGTGCCACGCTCCATCCCGCCTCCCTCCACCCCCAAACCCAAGTCACAGTCTTCTCAAGCCTGGAATGCTGCGACACCCTCCCAGTTGGTCTCTTTCGTTCTCATAACCAACTCCCTCCCCCCTCCCTAATCTAACCTCCGCGCTGCCACCAAAGTGATTCCCCCAAAATACTAAGATGGCCATGCCCCTCCCCCAACATACACCTGAAAACCCATATCGACAAGCTGTCTTCAGGATAAAAGCCACAGATCTTTCATCCGGCCTGGACCTGCCTCCCTCCTGCCCCCACTTTGAGCTTTCCTCCCCTCCCCACACAACTTCCTTCAGTGCCTCAGGACATTCAGAAACCCCTCACCCAGCCTCTTGCCTGGCTAACCCCTACTCATCCTTCAAGTCTTTGAACACCACTCCTCAAGGCAGCCTCCCTCAGCTCTAGGCCACATTCGGTCCCCTTGCAGTATGCTTCCCAGCACCCTGACTTCCACTTCTCCGAGCTCCATCACACTCTGATTACTTAATCTCCATCCTTCCTACTCATCTGTAAGTTTCACGAGGGTAGAGCCTTGTGCCTGGCTTGTTCACAGCTGGCTCCCCAGTGCTTGGCACCGAGGCCGAACTGAACACAGAGCTACAGTAACAAGCACCTGGAATTTGGGAGCGAGGTCAGGAAAAACGTCTCACTTGGACGGAAACAGCAAAGCAGCAATGGGAAAGGTCAGAGGCATCCTCTCAAAGAGGTGGTCCACCCACTTACTGCTGGAGAAGCGTGGGAAACCTCTGATCTAATCAAGCTACTGAGGCATGGCCTCAAGATCAGAACATTAAAGAACAAAACAAAAAAAAAAACTATAAGGTCATCAGTTGCACTTGAACAGCCTAAAATGATACGGGACAGTGGTCTGCAGAGGATCTAAAGGCACAGCAGTCAAAGAAGGAGACTCAGCCCAAGTTCCCCTCCGCCCGAGTGGCTGAGGTTCTCTGGGCCTAAATGACCACCCTTGGTTCTTTGGAATGAAGTGACCCCAGGAAAGTATATAACAAGCATGGTCCCTGACACCCACTAACACGCGGCAAACTAATCCGTACTCCCCAAGCCGTGTTTTGACAAATAATCTGGTTGTCTGAGGACACACCCTCTAGGGGAAAGGTCTCTGAAGCAGCACGTAGCCAGGCTCCAGTTCCAAGTTAGGAAATCGGTGTCACACATTTGGGCGCCGCCCCCGCCCGAGGGAGACGCCGGGCAGGAACGCTCCCAGCGCAGATCTAGCGGGTTTCCCGCCAGCGCCTGCTCATCTCCTGCTTATTTTCTCAGCTGTCCAGGCAGGCTTCAGGGCTCCGGCTACGGAAGGAAACGCAACAGCGCAACAGCCTTGACCTCTGCCCCGAGTGCCCGAGAACACCTCCTTAGGGCGCCTGCCCAAAGACCGTGTGCGCGAAGCGGCACAGAAACCTGCGCCTGCAAGGACAAGCCCCGCCCCTCCTTCAACGCGCCCGGCGCGGAAACCAGCCACAAACCTGCTCCAGGGGTGAGAGAGCTCTGGCAGCCTTCCTGAGGTTATCTGAGGCCAGAAATGACAACGCCCTTGGGGAGAAAGCCCCGATTCTGAGTGTCCAACACGTGGCCCAAGGCTCCTGTGCTCCACCTGGTTCCGAGCTGTGTCTCACCTGGGAGCTTCTCTTTAGGCACACCCCCTCTCCCAACACCGTCCTCCAAAGGAGCCAGCACAGTGAGACACTGGGCCGGTTCTCCACGCAGCAGCCAGATAAATTCGTCAAAACTTAAATCAAAATGCTGGCAAGGATGGGAAGCAACTGGAACTCACCGGCCTTGCTGGTGGGAACGCAAAAACAGCAAAACCACTTTAGAAAACCCTTTGGCAGCTTCTCATAAAGTTAGACATCAATTATCCTGTAACCCAGTAATTCGATCCCTAGGCATTTACCCAAGAAAAATGAAAACAAATACCCACAAGAATACTTGAACATGAATGTTCAGTCATAAAAAGCAAAATATGGAAATAATCCAAAAGTCGCTGAACAGGAGAATGGAGACACAAATTGGGGTACGTCCATACAGTGGCAACTACTCAGCAATACAAAGGAACTCCTGACACACATCACAACGCAATGAATCTCAAAAACAATTTACAGGATCTAGGCCAGGCAAGACGACCCTATGTAAAGGAAATCAGCATAGTCGTCGCCTCTAGACGGGGGGGGGGGGGGGACAGTGGGGGTGAAGGAGGAGCAGCACAAGGAAGCTTCTGGGGGTGGCAGAAATGTTCTGCACTAGGAGAGGGGTATGGTTAGACAGCCACATGCATTTGTCAAAATTCATCAAACTATAACTCTTAAGATCCACGCACTTCACCAAACGTCAATTAAATATCAATAAAAGTCAATGTTTAAAAAATCATAAATCAGTACATCATTACTCTGCTTAATGCATTTCAGTGTCTCCCCACTTGTTCATTCAGTAAATACTAAGTACTGACTCCATGCCAGGCGCTATTCTGGTCTCCAGGGTTAAGGAGAGAACAAAGAAACTAAATTCCCCAACCCTAGGGGGTTTACAGTCCAAGGGGAAGATAATTCAGTACTTTACATGGTTAGAATATGTGCTATGGAGAAAAATCAGAGATGGCAGTAGGGAAGATACTGCAGAGGAAACACGGGGCCGGTGGTGGGGTGAAATGGGACGAAAACACTCCCTTCTGAGGAACGCTCTGAGAATCCCCGAGCTTGCATGGATGGAGCCTGGGACGCAGTGGGCATTTCAGAACAGCTGGCTCTCATTGATAGTACCTCCTGGCCTCTGAGGGAAGGAGAGACGCAGGGGCTCAGGGAACCTTGTAGATGACAGGGGTCCCTCTTTTCTGGGCTCCCTTTGTACCCGCTGCCCCTCCTTGGCCCGCCGAAGGCCTGTACATCCTCCCAGAGCTCAGGCTAACTGTTGTGCCCGAGCCAATGAAGGCATCTCATTAACGCTCGGCAAAAGCTCATGAAGACCGCGAGCTGTGCATCAGCAGCAGAGGAAAGTCAAGGTTCTTCTCATGGGAGTTAGTGCCTCTGGGACCCTGTGGCACCAATATTCACAAACAGGTTGAAGAGGGACTTATTTGCAGGCAAGTAGGCAGCCAAGGGTGTGTCCAAAGTTCCTCAGAGCTCCACATCCTTTCCCCAGCCCTGGCCCGGCCCCTGCCCCTGTGAGGGAGAGCAGTGCTGGCCTGGAGCTGGACAGAGCAGTCCCCACGCTGAGGGACCAGGACAGGTCAGTTTTGATGAGGAGATAAAGATCTGAAGCTGAGAATACCATCCACAGAGGTGAGTCTGGCAGGAAAGCAGAGTGGGGCAGGGACCCAAGCCAGGAGAAGCAGCCCAGCCGCGTGTGAGTTCTGTGCCCTCCCCTCTCTGGGCTCCGAGTGTTCGCCTGTAAGTTGGGAACCCAGCTGGAAGGAGAGCTATGAGGGTCACGAGAGAGTTGTACTGACATAGGGGAGCCCCGGTCACCTGGTGGGGGAGGTGACAGTGACACCAGTCTGGCCTCCTCCACCCTTGACCTGCCTGCTCCCCACCCCCACACTTTGAAAAGATAAGAGGCCAGTAGGAAGGAAGAGGAGCTGTTTCTTAAAAGCCAGGAAGTGGGTGGAGAGAGGGTGTCTTCACAAGTGGGCACTATCTGGACTGCACGCAAATGAGATGCAGATGATGCTGCCTCCATGTTAAAACTAGGTCATTGGGAAGGTCTCAGGACAAGGACTGGGAGATGGCAGTCCTTCTTCTGAGTGCCTACTGGGACGTCTTGCGAACTTGGCAGCTCCCTCCCCTATCCCACCCCCTCCCACTGGCCTTCTGTAATCTTGCCCATTTCTCCCAAAGTTGGGGGCGGTCCCTGGAAGAGGTGCAACCTTGCAGCCGTGGCCCCTCCCCACCTAAAGGGCTGCCAGAGCATGGGTTGATCTGCCTGAATCCCTGATCAGCCTGTCAGGGCTGTGTGGTCCAGAGCACAACACTGCCCCTAGGACATAGCGCCCCCTGCTGGGCCTCTGAGGGCTCAGACTTCATACAAGGTTGACAGGGAAGCATTTAAGGGTGAAGCATTGAACAAATGCAAGGGTTTCCATCCCTGATTCTCTAAGAACAGGCCTCTTGATGAACATCCCTGTAACGTTATCACCCTTTGTTACAATTCCCCGAGAGGCTGTTCACCCGCATGGGGGAGCCCACACGCCGGGACAGCCTGGCTGGGGTTGAACTGGCTCCACCACCACTGGCTGCGTGACCCAGGCAAGTCCATTCCTCGGAGCCTTGCTATCCCCATGCGTAAAATGGGTCTGAGCCCCCCCTCCCTAAGGTTAACCAATGAGCTGATGAGTGCTGAGCCCTGTCATGGGTTGAACTGTGTCCCCCAGAAGATACACTGAAGCGAACCTGGTACCTGTACACGGGAGCTTATCTGGAAATAGGCTCTTTGCAGGTGACCAAGTTAAGATGAAGTCATTAGGATCCAACATGAGAGGGAGGGGAGGCAATGGGACCCTCACAGAAACGATGGGCACCTGAAGAAAGAGGCAAAGACTGGGGTGATGCATCCATGAGCCAACGAACACCAAGGATTGCCAGCGACCAGCAGAGCCAGGGGAGAGGCACGGGACAGAGCCCCTCTCAGCATCTCCAGAAGGACCCACCCTGCCAACACGCTGCTGTGGACTTGCGGCCTCCAGCACCGCGACAGAATAAATTTCTGCTCTTACGAGCCACCCGGCTTGCAGCACTTTGCTAGGGCAGCACAAGCCAATTAAGACAGACCCTTAGAAGAGGGTCTGGGGCAGTAAGTGCTGTGTGTCAACTCGTGCCATTAATTGCTTGTTTGATGTCTGTCTTCACCATAGACAGTGGGTCCGAAGATCTGATGTTCCCTCAGCAAATACTGAGCACCTGCTGGGTGCCAGGCATGTACCGGGCGGGGACACATGTTGCCCATCTGTCATGCATGCCCTGCCCCCTAGTTTATGTTTACAGATGAGCAGGTGAGCTGACCTGGAGACCACCCTTGGGGATGTCTTTCCTACCCTATAAAGCTCAGTCTGTGTCCAGCTTCTTAAAGCCCAGGGGGCAATGTCTGTCCCAAGGAGGAAGGTCAGTGCCCAGCACAATACCAGGCCCCCGAAGGTGCTAATGAATGTCCTAGTGGGGGGCCTGGGGAACCCAGCTCCCAAAGTGTGCCCCCACCCTCACCCTGGACCCACAGAGCACTCTGTGACCTGCTCCCTGGAGAGTCTGGCGCTTCCAGCCCCACCTCCTTCCCCCTCAGGGCCAGATTCCGGGCTGGGGAGCATGTGAGCATTTAGTTATTTGAACTTTATGAACACAATGGAGCCAGCGATGCTTAAAATGCTTGTGTTAATGGCGGTGGTCTGCAGTTTCATTTCACTTCAGTAAGAAGCATCTGCTGTGAGCAGGCGGCAGGCACAGCCAGCTCCCCATCCCAGGGGCTGCCCCCCCCCAGATTCCACACCCAGAGGAAGGCTGTGCTGGGGCCCCCGGGTCTCAGGAGAGGAGCCCCTTGAGGCTGGGGCCGGGGGTAGGACAAGCAGACCCCCAAGCTGGTCCCTCCGTCCTTCCTGGCCAGGACCAAGGGGCCTGAGGAGGACCCCAGGACCACCCAGCACTGGCCACTGTAAAGCTCGTGGGGCTGGGAGGGGGCGGAGGTGCGAGGCCCGGCCCTCGAACCTACTGTGCTCTTCCTGCAAAGTCCCCGAGGGAGGCAGCTGTGACTGTGCCACTGACCCAGCTACACGTCAGTCACTTTGCCTCTTGCTGCCTCAGTTTTCGCATCTTTAGAATGGGCGCCCCGTAACACCCACATCAGAGAGTTGCTGTGAGCACTGAGGCCGCATGGGGGGAACCCCTGCCAAAACCACCTGACCAGGCACAGGAGGAAGGCTGGCCTCCTTCACTGCCAGGGAGAGCCCAGGACGGCTGCCAGCAGCCCCGCAGGGTGGGGTGGGGGCCGGCTTCTCCACCCAGCTCTGGCTGGCACTGTGACAACGGCAGCGTGAATCATACAGCTGGGAACATAACTGGTTGTACCCGAGTTGGGAACAAAGTGCCTCTGGGGCTAGAGAATGAGCATCTTGTCCCCCACCCGCTGGACCAAAGCTGTGCCAGTCCGGACGTAGTGCCAGGGCTACAGGGAGGTCCCGCTGGGAAGGGGGATCTTATAGCCGCTCTGGAGAAGCAGGAGGCAGGCACCCAGCCCCAGGGCCCCCGCCAGGAGCGCGGCGCCCAGGGCTCTGAGGAAGGAAGTCCTGGTCCGGGTGTAGGAGCCGGGCGCCGCGATGCCCAGCAGCGCCGTGCTGACCGTGAGCGGGCAGAGGATGGAGACGCCCGCGTTGAGGGCAACGATCTCGCGAACTTGGCAAACAGGGCGATGACGCAGAAGAAGCGGGGCACCGTAGCGATGACCGGGGCGAGGGCGCTGGGGACGGTGGCCACGCCCACGTGCCGCGCGGCCTCCGGCGTCCGCCACTGGCGCTGCGAGTGGGCACCCTGGGTGTGGGTGAGACAGAGCTGCGGCCCCGAACGCCGGAGGGGATCCCACCCTGCCTGGGACTTGGGATGGGGGCTTGGACCCGGGTAAACACACGCGCTGTGCAAGGCCAGCCTTGCCCCCGTAGGCCCGGTTCCACCCCCGTGAGGGAGGATGACCGTGCCTGCTCCACGGGGTTGGAGGGAAGACGGGGCGGCTCCCCTGCGGCAGCGCCCAGCGCACAGCACGCGGTGGGGGCGCGTTCAGCGTTGCCATGACCAGAACACTGATGCTCTGCATAGCAGGTCCTCAAAAATGGGAGCCCTGATTGGAGCTGACTTCCTTTTTTTGACCAAAAGCAGCTAAATGTATAACCAACTGAATTTACATATTTATGAATACTTCACACCAATTCCAAACCAGGAAAAAAACAAAAGCTTTATGAGACCCAGAGCTGGGTTTGGCCCTGAGGACAACGGTAAGTCCTCACTAAGCCATGAGGGCCAGAGATGGGGCTGGTGACCTCACAGTCACAACCAGAAGGGCTCAGATCTGTTCCCCCGGCTAGAGAATGAGACGGACTCAGGGAATGTAGAAGCAGGCAGGGCCCTTGGACGTCGCCTGGCCTGACCCCTCGTGCAGGCTTAGGGAGACAGGCTAGGGGAGTGGACCCGCTCAGGGCCCACAGCGATGCTGGGTGGAGCTGCCTCCGAACATGAGCTTGAGTTCCTAGGCGTGGAGAGGCTCCTAGAACACAGCCCGGTTGGGCACTGGGCTTGGGGGTGTGTGGCTACCCTTGAGGGTCCTCAGCAGCACCGGGGGGTGGGAGAATGTTCATTGGGGAGGGGAGGGGCAGGCAGACTGCTCACCTCGGCCTAGGGTGGGGACAGGTTCTCTCCAGCCAGCAGACAGCCCTCGACCAGATGGACGCAATGAGGATGGACAGGGAGATGGTTTCCACAGCGCCCATCTCCCAGGCGCTCCAGTACATGATGGTCACCACCAGGCAGACGATGCCTGCAGAGGGCAATGGATGGCGGGGAGCAACTTGGACTAGCCCCACCCATCCAATCCTGGAGGGGTGGTGGGTGAGTTCAGAGGGCCCTTGGAGAATGCGCTGAAGTCTACAGTGTAGCACCCCCAGCTCTGGTGACCAGTGGGACGGGGAGGGACAGGGCCAGAGAGAGCAGGGGGGACCCGAAAGAGGGGTCAGGTGCTGCAACACATCGCTGGGCTGAGAGCTACCACCTGGTGACATCTGGCTCCCCTCGGGGAGCACACAGTCCTATGAATGATTGTCACAAAGTCTCTTTTTGCCTGGGGTGGGAGTGGGGTGGTCGGGAAGACTGAAGAGATGGGACACTTAAATGTGGAGAGAAACCGGCTGACCTGAGGCCACCAAGGAGACCCTGCCCACTCCTGGTCCCCGGCCCACATGCCCAGGATGCTCAGGAGCACGGGCAGCAGGAGCAGCACGTGGGTGGGGAACATGGCCACCGCAGCCACACAGATGAGCAAGGAGAGGGCCAGACCGTACAGGGAGCTCTGCACCCCTGGAAGGTGACAGGAGAGGGCCCTCAGCTAGGCTGCACCACGGGGCACCCCTCACCCCCTTCTCCCCATGGCTCAAAGGTACTGGGGCTACAAAGATGGGCACTGTCACAGCTAGCTGTGTTATTCTGGGTAAGCCACTTGACCTCGCTGAGCCCCCATTTCTTCATCTGTATAATGGGGATAATAGCAGTACTTACTCCATAGCCTTGTGTGGAGTTTAAAGAGAGAACACAGGTCAGGCCTCCAGAAGGGCTCCCAAGGACAAAGAGCTGTCATCATGGTCATTACCATGACTTTTTAGGTGGCGAAATTCAGGATCAGAGAAGGGGCCTGATGATCCTGCAGGTGGGGCCCCCAAGTCTGGCTTCTGATTGGTGCTCCCAGCCACTGTCATCCCAGTTTCTCCAGGGCCCTTGGCCAGATTTGAGAAGACAAGTGTGACTGAGACAGACCTGGCCCTCACTGCCCAGGTCACCTCCCCATGCCCCTGCTGCCACCCTGCCGAGACCCAGGGGTAGGGGGGCTGGGCTGCCACTCGCCTCCGATCTCCATGAAGATCTGCTTCCAATGCTTGCAGGTCTGGAAGCCGCGGCGCAGGGCCGAGCCCCTGGGAAACGTCTGCAGCTGCTGCTTCAGGAAGCTCTCCCAGCGCAGGTAGTCTCAGAAGGTCTGGAAGGAGGACTTGCCCTTGTGCTTGGTCTGTGGGGACATGAGCCAGTGAGAGATGGGTGGACAGCTGGGGTGGGTGAGGGACGGGTGGGGGCCTATCACCCTGTCCTGGTGACAGCCAGTCTGCTCTGTGACAGCTGCAGCCAGCCCTCCACCACCTGCAAATGGAGTGTGCTGTGGGGGTGGGGGTGGAGGGTGACCCCATCCAAGACCACCTCCACCAGCCTCTGGGTGCACGCGTGACTCTTAGAGCGGCAGCAGATCCCGGTACAACCAAAGTCCTTGTCCCTTCCCAACAGAACCAGCTTCAGCTCCCAGAGCCCCCAGCTACCCTCTGCCCATGCCGCTCCCTCTGCCTGCACTGCCGGCTCCCGCTCCTCCTTCACGGCTCATTAGGGTTCCGTCTCCTCTGGGAAGCCATCCTGGATGCCCCAAGGCCAGCATCCTCTGGGCTCCGCGAGCCCTTGGTGCTTCCACATCAGAGTTCACATCACTGCCTGGCAACCTGCCCACCTCCTGGGCTGGACTGTGAGTCCAGGAGGGCAGGTGGCCTGTCGGGTTCATGGTGCCCAGCTCTGGAACTGTCATAGATGTGACCTCACTGGTCCAATTCTGCTCTGCCTGAGCACAAGCCAGTTTAGGGTGAGTCTGTGCACGTTGGGTCTGAGCATTGGTGGGGTCAGCTGGGAGGTGATGTTCTGTTGTTTGGAGAGGCCTGAGAGGGGATTCTCTCCTCTCTCAAACTGCCTGTGGCTTCAGCCTTAAAAAGGAAGGAAATTTGGACACAGGCGCCAACATAGATGAACCTGAAGGCTCTTATGCTAAGTGAAATGAACCAGTTGCCAAAAGACCCATGCTGTGTGTGAGGGACAGAGAGGAGTCAAATCCATGGGGACAGAAAGGAGCGTGGTGGCCAGAGGAGGGGAATGGGAAGTCAGTGTTGAATGAGGACAGTTTCAGTTCTGCAAGATGAAAAGCTTTCGAGATGGGCGTTGGTGACAGCTGCACAGCAGTGTGAATATGCTTAATTATTTATTAATTTATAATAAATTATAATTAATTAATTGATTTAATAATTAATTGTTACTGAACTGTACGCTTAAAATGGTTAAGACTGTCAGTTTTTAATATATATTTTAACACAATTTTTAAAAACTGCCTGAGCTTTGAACTGGAGTCTGCATTAGCCTGGGGCTCACTGTGGGTTTGAGTGGGATCTGGGTCCTCCCCATGATGGCTGGCGGTTTGGTTGCTCGGGCCTTCAGTGGCACAGGTGGCGGGAAGGAAAGCAGGGCTGGGACCAGAGAACAAGAATTGCCCACTTGCCACCTTATTCTCGTCCCCGAAGGCCTTCAGGGGAGCGATCTCACCACAGCTTCTTGATGACTGCCAGAGGGCACACAGGCACCTGTAACCCTATTCTTTAGAGGCGGAACTAGAGGTTAGAGGGAACGAGTGGCTTGCTAGAGGACACAGAGCACAGGGAGATCAGAGCAAGGACTGGAGCCTGGGGCTCAGCGCAGAGGCAGCAGGGGCAGACTCAGCAAGCCTCAGCGTGAAGCACCAGGGCCGCCCGCGAGGCCCAGGTCGGGGACGTGGGTGCGTGCACGCATGTGTGTGCATGCGTGCCTCCTTGGGCAGAGCCCAGGGAGTGTCAGGGGTGAGAGAGGAGGCAGTGAAGTGTGGGATGGCCAGTCCCCTGGCTTCTAATCTCTCCTGGGGAGGCCCAGCACAGCGGGTTCTGTGGCCCAGAACCTGGCCCCTCACAGTGAGAAGCATCCTGGACTGTCACCTGCCCCTGCAAAATCATGTGAACCCTGGGCTGTTAGGGAGGGAGGGTGCTGGCAGCTGGCAGTCATCCTATGTGACAAAAAGGCTGAGCTCAGTGGTCAGCACTCAAAGTTGATGCTCATTAACCCTGTGACCTTGGGCAAACAACTTCACTCCTCTGGGCCTCAGTATCCCCTCAGAAGAGTAATCCCGCTGATCTTCTCTGGGGTGGGGGGACTGGCAGTGACATGGCACTCTGTGAGGTCAGCACACTGTCCTGTGCCTGGTGGCCTACCCGGGGCTCACCGACTCGAAGGCCATGGAGATCCACTGCACGCGGCCATCCTTGACACCCACGGCCCCATGCGACAGCTGACCTGGGAGCAGGTGGGGCTCGGCCAGCTCCTTGCACTCAGGGTGCAACATCTGCAGGAAGGAGGAGATGCTGTAGCCTGTGGGAGAAGGGCAAGAGGTGGGTCGGGGTGGGGACCTGGGAAGGGAGCACCCCTTCCCCGCGATCCTGCCTGCACACGTGCACTCACCCATCTGGATGTGAGTGTGCAAGGGGTACACGCCCCTCCCCTAACCTCCTAGTTTTAAAAAGTGCCTAGAACCACTGGCACCATCATCGAGAAACCTACATCACCATTTGCCATCGGGGTGGAAAATGACA
This sequence comes from Vicugna pacos, assembly GCF_048564905.1. Lineage (NCBI taxonomy): Eukaryota > Metazoa > Chordata > Mammalia > Artiodactyla > Camelidae > Vicugna > Vicugna pacos. The sequence goes on along the minus strand of NW_027328881.1, from coordinate 24,653 downwards.
CCTTGCGCCCTCTCAGGAAGAGCCCTGGACCCAGGTTACTGCTGGAGGGCCAGCCCCTCCTCACTCCAGATGTTGGGAAACTCCTCCTGCAGGTTCTCCCCTGAACACCGCACACCTCCCCACCCATGTGCGGCTCTGCGCTAATTCACCTTCAGGCCCGAGTCTGCTCTCACCCGGAAGATTTGCACACTCCTCACCCCAGTGTGGATGAGGCCGGAAGCCCCATAAAAAGACCTGCAGGACCCCCAGGCAGGGCCACTAGTCCTCCCAGCGCCATCTGGTTTCCTGGCCCAGAGGTTCTATCTCACTTTTTGCCTCTGAAATGGCTTACTTATCCCTAAAATTCTATTGGTTCCCTGAGCTCACTCCTGATTGATGATTGGTTATTTCCTTCATTCCTGATTGGTCCATTTCCCTAACTTCTGATTGTTCCATTTGTAGCACTTCATTTGCATGGAGCTCACTCCTGATTGGTTATTTCTCTCTCTCCTGATTGGTCCATTTCTACAAAACTTGTTCCTAATTAGTCAACTTTTGTTATACCTTATTTGCATATGACGCTGCAAAGCGTAAACTGGCAGGCTATAAAAGCCTGTGTAAACCTATAGCTGGGGTCTAGATTTCGGAGTGTTAACGTTTCTGGGCTTGTTGGGTAATAAACCTGAGTTCTCCAACTCTGAGAGCTGCTTGGTTTCTCGCCCAAATCCAGGTTGCTGTCACAACTGAGCTGTAACACGTATTTTCTGCAACACAGACACCTTCAAGCAAATGTTTGCAGACGTCTTCGTTCCTGGCAAGTGTATCCTCAGGGCTGTCCACCCTTGACCTGCCAGTCACCTGAAGGCAGCCACTGCACCGTGCCTGCTTGGCTTCATCAGCTCCGGGCTCTCTGCAATGGCTTTGCAGAGGTGATACAGGTAGGTGCCTGACTTCTTTGAAGAGATTAAAGCTGCTGTCGTAGATGATGCTGCCTTTTCCCAAGGAGACACATGCCAGGGCAGCTGCTTAGTGAGTCAGGAGCTTAGCCCTGGGTCCCACCCCTGGGGAAAAAATCTCCTGCAGCTCCTGCTACCAGCCCTCGGAACCCTCTGCCTGGTCGCCCAGGGTCCTGCCCCTAGCAGCACCTCTGCTCTCTCACTGCTCACCCTGCATGGGCCCCTCCATCTCTCCTGTGCTTCCCCTCCTTGCTTTTACTCACAGTGAATACACCTGGGTTGCCTGCTTTTTCCTCTCCTGGACAGTCAAATCCTACTTGTCCTTGGGCATCAGACTTCTCTTTTCACCGCCTCCCCACCCCTCCCCTGAACACCTGCAGACTCATGGTCAGGACTGAGCGGATCTCCTCTGACCCCACCTGGCTCCTGAATTACTTTGTGCCTGAAATACTGTACACTCAGTCAGGCTAACTTCTCAAGGCAGGGGTGATGATCAACTGTATCTATGGCCATGGTCCTTGCCCCGCATCTCAGTTCCCATCACGTGCCAGGGAGACACCCATTCACAGCTCCACCAGCTTCTCTCCCCTTCACTGCCAAGGGCCCAGCACCGTACACAAACATGCACAAGGGGAGAGACTTTCCCGAGCAGACAGCACCATGGCCGAGGCACGCAGCAAGGGCTGTGGGCACAGGGAGGGCCTCCTGCAGGAGGAGGAAGAGAGCAGGAAGTCTTTATGCACCTGTATGCTCACCTCTATTCCAGCCGTAATGACGCGGGGCAGCCGGTCCGGCCCCACTGCACCCAGATTCCTGGGCGATTTTAAGAGCTCGACCCTGCTTAGCCTTCAAGAGAAATGGTACCCCAAGAGCCTATGGGGGGCCTGTCTGGGCCAGTTGAGCAGTCAAAGAGCCAAGATGGAGTGTGGGGAGCTGGGGTGGTGGCCTGTGGGTTAGTACTTGTTTGCAAGCCTGGTGTGATTGGGCCCTTTGGCACTTGCCCAATGTGGGCTCATGTACCGGGTCTCTGATGACATGGTTGTCCGCCTTCCGCGTGCGGTTGGGACCAAGAATGCCAAAGACCACAAAGACCATGGCCTCTGTATCCACCAGCGGCCGCACCACCGGCTTCCAGCAGCCTGTGTTCACGCAGGGGTTGAAGCCGAAGGTGGCGGAAAAGCGGGCCTTGGGGACTGCAGAGGGAGTCACAGCTGTATGGGGAGGCGGGGCTCAGCCTCCCAAGGTCCCACTGCTGCCTCCCTGCAGGTAGCCTTCTCACTGGGCACGTACAAGACTTTGGTCGGCCCATCGGGGCTTGTGGGACAGGACAAGTACAGTTTCCTGTGGAGGCGAAGGAGGCCTGGACTGAGGTCGGGAAGGCCGGGAGGAGTTGGGGAGGTGGGGCAGACGTGGCTGTGTGCAGGGACTAGAAGTGCACGGGGGGTGGACTCGGGCGCTCCTGGTGCGGGGATTTGGTTGTAGGTTCAGGGCTGGGGTTTGAACACTTGTTCTAGTCTAGCCCCACCACATGGCTCAGCTTAACGTCCTCCCCTTTTCCCCCTGTCTGTGTCTGTCTCCTTGCCTGTGGCATGAAGGGTGGAGGAGACCAGCAGTTTCCAAAGTGTTCTCCAGGGGGTGCAAGAGTTCAGAGGGGCCCCAGGGCCAGCCTGGGGGTTGGGGAGGGTCACTGCTCAGAAGCCCCCTGCCCTGCTGTAACCCGAACAGTCACAGAGCCTCAAGATTTTGTTTAAGGAAAGGATTTCACGGTCAGCTTATTCACCGTGGGACTTGATGTAGCTCAAGGTTCTTTCTAGAATGTTCTGAATTCACCCAGGCAGCCAGATCCCAGTGGCTATTGTGTATGTGTAGAGGCAGCCCAGCCCTGGAGGGCAGGCAGAGGGACCCCAGTGCCATGCCAAGGTGCGCCAGGCTGGAAGGGCCCAAGGAGCCCGTCTTGGTCACCCCTGGGCCTCCATATCACACCCCCACCCCAAGCAGAGTTCAGCCTGGTGTGGGTGCCCAGTGCCCCGAGGCCAGGCCCTGTCAGAGACCACATCCCTGTCCCCATTGGTGGCTCCGCACTGCCATTCTCTGGACTACGACAGTGAGCTCTTTCTTTCAGGGCACGTATTGTAGTTTGTAATGACGTTGTGCTTGACTTGTTAGCTGCTGTCTCCCACTAGCCAGTCCGAGGGCAGCAGCCATGTCTGTCTTGTTTACCGTCCCCAGCATTAGCCCTGGGCCGGCTCACAGTCGTGCTGAAGGTTTGTTAAATGAATGAATGGATGAAGAGCAGATCTTCTGCTAACACAGCCTCAGCTGTCTGAACATGGGAGAAGGAAACCTGAGAAAAGATGCCCCCAGCTATCTCAGAGATCCTTGAGGCACATAATGCGGTCACTCGCATTTTGGGGCACTGACTTCATGCCAGGCACTAGGCAGGGCATTCATATACGGTAGGTAAATAGAACAGAGACGGTCTCTCTCCTGCCTCCTCACAATCTGAGGGTGGGGGAACATTAAATATATATCTGGTGAATTAATTACATAGATTGTGTGGCGAGTGCCTTGGAGAGGAATGCAGAGTGTACTCATTCATTCATTGATTCACTCATTCAGCAAGTGTTTACTGAGCACTCGCTCTGTGCCAGGCCCTGGGCCGGGTGCTGGGGATACAGCAGGGGCCACAGTCAAGGTGCCCGCCGCAGGGTGCCTATGTGCTCCTGAGGGCAGACAGCTAATAAACCATAATAAACCAGTAGGTCAGTATGACTCCAGGTGGTGATGGGAGCTGGAAGGAGAACAGAGGGGTGACGCCCAGGGAGAGACCAGGCGTGGCTATTTCAGGCGGGGCTGGTGTTCTGGTCAGGGGCAGCCTCTCCCTGGGGAGGGGGGTACCTCTGGGCAAGGACCTGAATCTTGAGAAGAAGTCAAGCACATGAGGAGCTGGGGAAGAGCATTTTAGGCTGAGGGAACAGCAAATGCAGAAGTTCTGTAATGGGAACTGCTGGGTGTGCTGAAGGGCAGCCAGATGGCCACCGTGCATCCTGCGGGGCCACCCAGAGGGACAGTGGCAGATGGGGAAGCAGATCGTGGGCCTGTCATCTCGGTATTTCCCCCTTGCCAGTTCCAGGCAGGGAACTGTCTGAACAAATGTGTGGAAATGGACGTGGGTTTCTTAAAGGTGCCTGCTGGCGTCTCTTACTGGGGGTGAGGTAGTGGGGCGGGCTGGTAGAAACCGGCCTATTTGCAAGGTTACTGGGTGTGCTGCTGCTCCTTGGTGGCCACGTAGAAGCTGAAGTCAAACTTCCAGCCCCGCTTGGCATCACAGGCCCAGGTCATCACCATCCACTTGCAGGAGGGGCTCACTGCCTGGAGCAGCCCTGCTGTAGACATACAAGTGGTCAGCTTCTTGGTGAAGTTACCAAAAAGGGCTCTATACACCTAAGTGGATGGACAGAGACAAGACAGGTGGCTCTGGGAGGCTGCCTCAGGCTGGGCCCAGCCTCAGGCTCTGTCTGCTCCCTCCTCGGAGTGTTCCCTGCCCCCTGCCCCCAGTTCAGACCCCAGAGTAGGGGACAGAGCTCCGAGCAGAGACTCAGGAGGCCTGGGTTCGAGTTCAAAGATGGGGGAAATCCTTCTTCCCTCTCTGAGCCTCAGTCCTTGCTTCACCTGAGGACCTACTCACTCCGGGCCAGGCCTGAGCTGTGCCCTGAGGATACGGCAGCGGGAGAGGTGTTTGGTCCCTGCCCACTGCCAGCTGCCAACCATGATGGCTTCAGATTTTTAAGGGCTTTGAATTAAATATAAGGATAAGACACAGGATGAACTGGCAGCAGATGGGGAGGGCAAACAGAGGGATGGCCAGGACATGGCTCTGGGAGGAGGTGGCACTCACGCTGAGACCTGGCTGGGGCATCAGCCGCACAGTAAGTGGGAAGGAAAGCTTTCCAGGCAGTAGGACAGCGGTGCAAAGGTCAGGGTCAGGAAACACCTCACACCCCGTCTCTGAGATGGAAATACAAACCCTGAACAAATAAGGGGACAGGCGCGATGGTAACCCTGGGGTGTAACGTGTTAAAGAAACACATCGTTCCCGAGAGGGAGAGCCGGAGGCCCGGGCTGGCCTTCGGACGTCCTTCTCTAAGGTGCAGGAGCAGCTGTCGGGAGCAGCAGTCTGACTAGTGGCTCCCACTTACTGAGCATTTACTGCACCCCAGACGTTCCGTAACGCACAGACCTTGCCTCATGCACCTCCAACAACCCTGGCTGGTACCTTTCATATCCCTGTTTCACAGATGAGGAAACTGAGGCTCAGAGAGAGTAAGTCACCTTCCCAAAGACACACAGGTAATAAATGGCAGTGCCAGGACTTGAACCCAGGTCTGGCTGCCTCAGAAGCCCGTGCTCTCACCACCCTTTGGGTCCCTGCCACTGACCTGGCTGACAGTGGGAGAGGGTCCTCATCTGCCTGGAGCAGCTGCATCCTCACAGACCCTGTCCCCGCCCCTGACATGGTCAGTGCTCACCAGCGCAGCATTGAGGGCCCCCCCAGTCGTGGTGACTAACTTCACGGCAGCCCCGGCTCACCTGGAAGGAGGGCACCTCCCCGTCCCCGGGGAACACGACCTGCCAAGGGGCAGGTAGGCTGGCGTTGAGGGAGAACCTGCAGACAGCCGGATGGCCTTTGCTCTTCCCCTTGGAGACATACACCGTGCCTGGGGCATCTAGGGACAAACGGGAGGTGGAGGAGGGCTGACAGTCACCTCGACTGGCTTCCCCTGACCTTGTAGCACCCCACTCTCTGCTCTGCTGACCGAGGAGCTGAGCCCCGACCGTGGGCTCATCTCCGAATGCTGGCTCTGCCCCTCTCCTGGATCAAGCCCAGGGCAGTGATGGAAGAAAGGTCGTTGGCAGTGGACATTGGGGTGGGATGGCGGCATAGATGGAAGTGGAGGTGGCGGTGTTCCCTGCGATGGGGCGGCAGCACAGGTGGAGGTAGTGACGAGGATGGCGAAGTCATGGTGAGGTTGTGCCAGTGTGGGGCTGTGGTACTGGCAGCGGTATTAATGATGGGGAGCCCCGTGCAACTGGTGGGGCTGTGCTGGTGATGGCAATAGTGGGCACAGAAGGAGTGACGATGGCCATGGGGCAACAAGGATTAATGCCCACATGCATCCCAGCGTCCCACCTCCGATGGTGAACCCAGAAGGGATAAGCCAGCATCCAGCATTCAGGATGCCGCAGCCCTCCCCCCGACACTCAGGACGGGTTTGGTACACAAGGCAGGTTTATGGGGCACCACAGGCCAGACTGGGGTAGCGGCAGGAGGGGTTCCCACTGCTCTGGCCGAGAGCTGGTGGGACGACAGGCAAGGGCCTCCAGTTCAACACCCTCCCCCCACCCAACCTTTCCATAGTGACCCAAGAACACAAGCTTTTGTTCTTGGAAAAGAAAGATTGGATTTAATCCTCTCTCCCCACAAGGTCCTTGCACCCCTGCACCAGGCAGGACCTCCCAACACCCCCACCCAGCCAGTGCCCGCGCCCCACTGACCCTGCAGGGTGGCCCCAGGCCGGCTGGCCCAGGACACCCCTCAGCCCCACTGCTGCTTCTCCAGGGATGTCCGGACGTTGTTCTGCAGGCTGTGGGGCTTCTCCCGGAACAGACCTACCCCCCCGCCCCCGCTGTGTGAGGGACAGAAGGGCCTCCCTGGCAGGGCCCTGCAGAGACTAGGACAGAGATGACCCCAGGGACACAGGCCCCAGGGCCCTCAGCTTGAGAAAGGATTGCTGTCAGGGGTCTGCAAGGAACTAGATGGAACTGAAAAAACACCAAATGTTGAATTTACTAGACTCTTAAGACAAAAGAAAGAGACCTGCCGGCCCCACCCAGAGAAGGACCCTCTGAAGCTTTCCCTGCTCACACTCAGCACGTCCCTTCTCCCTCTTCCGTCAAAGGGGCGCCTCCAGAGGTGGGCCGAGGGCCCAGGTGGGGTGCTGCATCTCAGGAGCTCAGCAACGTGCCTGGCTCGTGGAAAATGTTCAATAAACAGGAATTAGAAACGGCATGTTAACAACAAGCAGAGATGAGGGGAGACCTCCCGTTTTGCGCCAAACATGGTGGGTGATTTTTCAGTTTGTTTTGCTTTTTAATGAAAGGAATTTTACATCTTCAAAAATTTAATCTTCACGATAATCCTAAGAGGTCATTATTAACTCCATTTGACAGAGAAGCAAGCAGACGTTCAGGGAGGGAACAGGACCTGCAGGGGAAGTGAGAGGCAGGGCCCCATCAGGATGGGTCCTGTCCATACCTAAGGCCGAAGGTCTTTCTGCTACAAAATGAAGGGGTCCCTTTAAGAGGCAGTTCAGAGGCTGAGATGCAAGGGGCTCGGAGCTGGACTCTGGCTGAGGTTGGCCTGGGGTTTGTCTGTGAAGTGGGAGCAGACATGGCTTTTTCCTCAAGGCCCCGAGGGACGGCGGGAGGATTTGTAGCGGCAGCAAGAGTGGAGTGGGATCTGATGCCCAGGCAGGCGGGAAAGGAGCAGGGGACGTGGCCAGGGCTGCCTCCAAATTAGGAGGAGCTCTTTGGGCACCTCTCTGAGCTGCAGCTGATTATCCTGCATTTGGCTAATGCCATTACGGGGGGAAGGCCAGGTTAATCTGAACACCGCCCCAATTAAATGAAGGCAGTGACAGCCGGCAGCGGGGCTTTCCCCGGGAGCTGGAAGCACTCGCCCAAGCGTCTTCTCATTTGGTTTCCAACCATCCAGCAAAGCTGCGCGGCCCTGGGTTGACTTCCCCGACCCCCACCCGACCTCACACTCCCCTCTGTAAGATGACGGCCTGGATCAGACTAAGGCAAGAGATGTCTTCATTTCACCTCCTTATTCATCCTCCACACGCACTCCGTCACTAAGTTCTACAGATTTTTGTCTCTTAAAATCCTCCTGACTTCACCGCCACCATCGGCCATGCTCGCCCCAGCCCCCGCCGTCTCTCTTCCAGGTGATGACTACACCAACCTCCCACCTGGTCTCCCAGTCAGTTCCACGCTGGATCTCCAACCACGCAGCACCTGGGGGGCTCAATCATTACCCCTCTCGGCTTAAAACCCTCCACTAGCTTCCAGTACAATTATGGTAAAATCCAGACTCCTCACGTTAGCCCACCAGGCCCTGGCCCAGCCCCAGCCCATCTGGCTAGTCCTAGCTCCTGCAAATACCTCTCTCGAAGCTGGTCCCAGTCATTCCTACCTCAGTGCTCCCCTCTGCCCAGACCTTTCCTCTTCTCCCCTTCCAGCTTGGCTGACTCCTTCCTTTTTTACTCCTCTCAGTGAGGCTAAGTCCTTCCCGTTTGTCAAGTTTTGGCTTAGACATTCCTTCCTTCAGGAAGCCTTCCATGATGCTGAGCTCCCCAGGCACCCCGCTTTCCATTCACCACAGCTCAGATCTCCTATTACGTGGCCTGTCCCAGCAGTGGAACAAACTCCCTGAGCTCAGGAGCCTGTACTGCCCAGTGGGGTCTCCCCAGCACCAGCACAGCTGGCACCCATGAAGTATTTGTTTAATGAAATGTGGGCACACTGAGGCTTAGAAGTGGAGTGATTTGCCTGAGGTTACGCAGTAATGGGGAGGCTGGATGTGCCATCTCTCGTCTTTGAGATCTGGATTACAAAGAGGGAAGGGTCCCACAAGGGCCACCCTGGCTGGAAACCCTCACCTGAACAGGTGATGCAGGAGATGCCCTAGGCGCTCAGGTTGTATCTGAGGTCCAGCAGCACCTGGATGTTGGTGTCGGGCCGGAAGAGCAGTGGGGCCCGGCTGGCAGGGTGGAACTGGCTAGCCAACACCAGGGACAGGATGAGGATGGAGACGAATATGCCTGCGAGGAAAGGATACCACGCTAGGCAGAGCTGGGGCCCAGGAGGTACACTCACAGCTGGGGCCTCCAGAGCTCTGGGAAAGAGCTGCTTCCTTACGGGGGAGGGGTGGGGGAGGAGGAGAGGGTGTCCCAAGGGAGTGGGCAGAGGCCCAGCATGCCAGCCTCTGAGAGAGGCTGCTGGGGGTCAGTCCTCTGGGGGAGGGGCTGGCAATGTGCATCACTTGGAGGGTTAGACTATAAGTTACAAGCTCACTTCTAGACAAGAATCAGCCACCATTCAGAGCCCTTACCAGTTTATAAAGAGCCAGCACATCCACCTGATCTTACACAGCCCTAAATATAGTCAATGATAACAATAATAATAACAATAACAACACAACTTTTTAAAAACATTTTTTATTGAGTTATAACCATTTTGCAATGTTGTGTCATATTCCAGTGTAGAGCACAATTTTTCAGTCATACATGAACATACATATATTCGTTGTCACGTTTTTTTCTTTGTGAGCTACCGTAAGATCTTGTGTATATTTCCCTGTGCTATACAGTACAATTTTGTTTATCTATTCTACATTTTGAAATCCCAGTCTGTCCCTTCCCCCCCCCGCCCCCTTGGCAACCACAAGTTTGTATTCTACATCTGTGAGTCTATTTCTGTTTTGTATTTCTGTTTTGTTTTTTTGTTTTAGATTCCACATACAAGCAACCTCATATGGTATTTTTCTTTCTCTTTCTGGCTAACTTCACTTAGAATGACATTCTCCAGGAGCATCCATGTTGCTGCAAATGGGATTATGTTGTTGGTTTTTATGGCTGAGTAGTATTCCATTGTATAAATATGCCACATCCTCTTCATCCAGTCATCTGTTGATGGACATTTAGGATGTGTCCGTGTCTTGGCTATTGTAAATAGTGCTGCTATGAACATTGGGGTGCAGATGTGATTTTGAAATAGGGTTCCTTCTGGATATATGCCCAGGAGTGGGATTCCTGGGTCATATGGTAAGTCTATTCCTAGTCTTTTGAGGAATCTCCATACTGTTTTCCACAGTGGCTGCACCAACCTGCATTCCCACCAGCAGTGTAGGAGGGCTCCCCTTTCTCCACAGCTTCTCCAGCATTTGTCATTTATGGATTTTTGAATGATCACCATTCTGGCTGGTGTGAGGTGATACCTCATTGTAGTTTTGATTTGCATTTCTCTGATAATTAGTGATATTGAGCATTTTTTCATGTGCCTATTGATCATTTGTATTTCTTCCTTGGAGAATTGCTTGCTTAGGCCTTTTGCCTATTTTTTGATTGGCTTGTTTGTTTCTTTCTTATTAAGTCATATGAGCTGCTTATATATTCTGGAGATCAAGCCTTTGTCGGTTTCACTTGCGAAAATGTTCTCCCATTCTGTAGGTTGTCATTTTGTTTTGTTTATGGTTTCCTTTGCTGCGCAAAAGCTTGTAAGTTCACTTAGGTCCCATGTGTTTATTTTTGCTTTTATTTCTGTTGCTTGGGTAAACTGCCCTAGGAGAACATTTTCGAGATGTATGTTAGATAATGTTTTGCCTATATTTTCTTCTAGGAGGTTTATTGTATCTTGTCTTATGTTTAAGTCTTTGATCCATTTTGAGTTGATTTTTGTGTATGGTGTTCTAGCTTCATTGATTTACATGCATCTGTCCAGTTTTCCCAACACCATTTGCTGGAGAGGTTGTCTTTATTCCATTGTATATTCTTGCCTCCTTTGTTGAAGATTAGTTGACCAAAAGTTTGTGGGTTCATTTCTGGGCTCCCTATTCTGTTCCATTGGTCTATATGTCTGTTTTGGTACCAATACCATGCTGTCTTGATGACTGTGGCTCTATAGTATTGTCTGAAGTCTGGGAGAGTTATTCCTCCAGCCTCTTTCTTTTTCTTCAGTAATGCTTTGGCAATTCTAGGTCTTTTGTGGTTCCATATAAATTTTATTATGATTTGTTCTAGTTCTGTGAAATATGTCCTGGGTAATTTGATAGGGATTCCATTAAATCTGTAGATTGCGTTGGGCAGTGTGACCATTTTAACAATATTGATTCTTCCAATCCAAGAGCGTGGGATATCTTTCCATTTTTTAAGTCTTCTTTAATTTCCTTCATCAATGGTTTATAGTTTTCTGTGTATAATTCTTTCACCACCTTGGCTAGTTTTATTCCTAGGTATTTTATTACTTTGGGTGCTATTTTAAAGGGGATTGTTTCTTTACTTTCTTTTTCTGTTGATTCATTGTGAGTGTAAAGAAATGCAACTGATTTTTGAACGTTAATCTTGTAACCTGCTACCTTGCTAAATTCTTCAATCACCTCTAGTAGTTTTTTTGTGGACCTTTGAGGGTTTTCTATATATAGTAACGTGCCATCGGCATATAGTGACACTTTTACCTCTTCTTGTCCAGTTTGGGTCCCTTTTATTTCTCTCTCTTGCCTGATTGCTGTGGCTAGGACTTCCAAGACTGTTGAATAGGACTGGTGAGAGTGGGCGTCCTTGTCTTGTCCCAGATTTTGGTGGGAAGCTTCTGAGTTCTTCACCGCTGAGTGTTATGCTGGCTGTAGGTTTGTCATATATAACTTCTATGATGTTGAGATATGTTCCCTCTATGCCCACTGTGGTGAGAGTTTTTATCATAAATGGGTGTAATAACACTTGACTTGTATTGAGCACTTACTGCATGCCATGCACTGGGCTAAGTTCTTCACACGCCCTATAGCTTTCCTCACAGCTGCCTTATTTGACGGACACTATTCTTTTCTTTCTATGGACACTATTCTTATCCTCAGTTACACTATAGGAAACCAAGGCTCAGACCCAATGGCATAGTGAAGGTGACACTGCTCGTACGTGGCAGAATCAGGATTCCGACCCAGCCAAGCTGGCCTGACTCCAGAGCCCAAGCGCTGAGCTCTGCTCTGCTGCCCAGCACGGGGCTGGCACTTAGCGGGAGCTCAACAAGCAACAGCTATTGCGGGACCAGCTGTGTTCTACGCAGGAAGGCAGTGAGGCTGAGAGAGAGAGAGGGCCACCAGCCCAGGTCTCTGACCTCTAGCTCACTAGCAGGACAGGGGTGGACCCCCAATGCCTGCCTGTTCTTTGGAGAAGGGTCTGTCTCCATGCTGCAGGCACTGGGGAGAAGCTTCAGGAAGCGGGGAAGGAGAATGGAGAGCTCAGTCACCCACAATCACCCAACGGCTCTTGACAGCCGACCACAGGACCCAGAGGTGCAGCAGCTCCTGCAGCTGGGCAGTGAGCTGGCCCCGGCTGCCCGTGTCGGGGTCTGGCTGCAGGCCTTCAGGGGGCACAGACACCAGGGACACATGTCTCAGCTGCAGCGACACTGCCAGGGCAGAGCAGTGGCCCATTGGAGGCCTGGCCCATACACGAGTCACAGCCCACCCTGGTCTCGGTCCTCTCCAGGGAAGCCCAAATGCTTGATGGGGAGCCCCACGGCCCTCTCATCCAGCCCCCGCCTTTAGCCCAGCCTGTGCTCAAACCAACCCCCCGGTGAGGCAGGCCCTGGGTCTTGCCAGGCTCAGCAGGGCAGGCGGCCCCAGCTCTCAGCTGGCTCCTCCTCCGCATCCGGCCAGGGGAGTCATCCTCCAGGTGGGGCCCAGGCCCTGCGCTCGGAGCGGCAGGCACGTCCCCGGGGAAGCGCAGGGAGCTCTCACTGTGGTGTGAGGAGGGGAGAAGGGGGAGTCCTGGGTGTCCAGGGAAGGTGGGCGAGCCCAGGCACCCCGCCGCCTCTGACGTCTCACGCAGGACATGCAGCGCAGATGTCCTGCACCCCACTTCTGTCCAGCGCCATCTCTCCTGGGCCCTCAGGTGCCACTCTTCCTCTGGGGAGACAAATGGCGACAGCAGCCGTTACCCAGGAAGGGGGGTGACAGCACAGAGCTGCCCACACATTGAGACCAAAGCAGGGGAATCGCACCTCCGCTGTCGTGCGGCCCTGGGGCCCTAACCCTGGGAGGTGGGGAGCAGGGCTGGGCTGAGGACGCAGCTTAGGCTGCGGCTGGAGGGGACTGGGGGGGGTCAGGCCTTGCCTAGGGACTGGGAACAAGAATAATGCGCGAACTTGATGAGTGCTGTGTGTCGGGCAGTGAGCTGGTGCCCCGTGAGGATGCTCTCGGTCCTTACAGGGATTATACGTACCCATTTTACGGAACAGGAAACTGAGATGCAGAGCGGTTAAGTAATAGGCCCAAGGTTCCACAGCTGCCAGGCAAAGAGGCTGAGGCCGGAGCCCATGACTGGGCTGACTACAGTGCCCACTACCCCAGACTAGGGGCCGGGGAGGGGTGGGCCTTGGTTGGTGTCTTTGTAGAGATTAGAGAAAAAAAGCTCTTTACCCAAGACACTTTGCTTCTGTGTCACAAAACTGTCATAGAAATAGTCACATCTGAATGTCCCCAGTGCAGAGGGCTGTGCCTCAGTCACAGTGCCCTTGTGCAGTGCCCAACCTGGGCCACCAGCCATGGTACCCTGAAGGGGAGTGTGAGGAGGAGAGCTGAGGAGTCCATCCTAGGCAAAAGGCTGGGCTCCTTGCTGGGCTCTCGTGTCCTTCCTGCTCCTCCTTGGCTCAGGTGGACACTGTCATGGGCCCCTGACATTTCTGCCTCTGTGTGCCCTTCCCCAAGCCCAGATCTTCCATCATTCCTCAGTGCTCCCAACCCAGGCCATCACCAGGGATAGATTTCATATGACCATCTCTCCCTCCCCAGACCACATGCCATGGCCCATGAGACCCTAACTCCTCCACCTTCAGCAGCAGCTCTGCACCAGTCAGTTCAACTCTGCATGAGGCCTGCTGCATCTAAAAATTGTTCCTCTCCCAAGGGAGGGAACCCCGAGGACATTCAGTGTGGTGCCTAAGAGTGTGGGATTAAGAGTCAGATTATGGGGTCTAAATCTTGGCTCTGCTGCCTGTTAAATGGGTGACCTTGACAAGGTTTTACAACCTCCCTGAGCCTTTGTTTCCTTGTCTGTAAAATGGGTGAAATAAGAGGACCCAGCTCCTTGGAGGGGAGGCAGTAAGATCTCGTACAAAAGTGCTCTGCCCCCTTCTCAGCACACAGTAGGCGACCACAAATACAACCACCAGACAGGACTCTCTTCTTCCTCTGCTCCCCTGGTGGTGCCTGGCACAGGACTAGGCATACAGAAGGTGCTCAATGCTGAATCACAAGGCTTCTGGGAGAGGGCGGTGTGCTGAGTGGCCCCCAAGGTCTGCTATGGATATTCAGTGAGAGGAGGACATGGCCCGCTGCCCCTCCGCTGGCCCAGCTCACCTGGTCTGGCAGGTGCTCTCCAGTGGTGCCACATAAATGCTCCAGATGCCCAGAGCAGCAGGCATGGTGAAGGGCACAGCCAGCCAGCGGCAGGACATGATGAGAGACATCAACAGGCCAAAGTCATGGATGGCCAGGATCTGGTGGTGGAGAGAGAGAGGGGGGTGTGGGGCTGCCAGGCCCAGAGCCCAGGGAGCCTGGGGACTCTGCAGGCAGGCACTCAGGACCCTGCACCACTAGGCTGAGGCAGGATGAGGAGGCCGGGGCTGCTGGGATGGAGACACTAGCCTAGGAGGGCATCAGAGGGCAAGGACTGGTGCTCGGGGCAAGGGAGGGGAGGGAGAGTCCCACCTCTGGTCCCTGCTGCAGGCCTCTGCCCGGAACAGAACCTGGCACAGAACAAGCGCTCTGTAACTGCCCTTACATGAGGACAGAGAGGGACACCCTGTTGGAGCGGGCCATGGGGTAGTGAGGGGGAAGGGAGAGAAAGCCACCCTGATGGGAACAGGGGGGCTGGGCCCAGGAGGAGTGGGTGTGTGGCGTAGTGTCAGAAGGCAGCTGCAGCCGACAAGCAGAAGAGCCTTCACTGGGGAGTGCTTTCACAACCATCTCATTTCAGTCCCTTATGATCCACACGTTAGGAAAGTGAGACTCAGAGAGGTTAAGCAACCTGCCTAAGGCCACACAGCCAGAAAATGGCAATGGTAGGGTCTGAACCCAGCTCTGCCTGTTTTCTGGACATGGCTCTCTAGGAAGGCCTGGAGAACCCCAAAGCATCAGGTGGTTTCTAGATGAGCTACTCAGCCCAGGTCCTAAAGCCTCTCAGACTCAGGCGGGCTCACTGCCTCTCAGCACCACAGCCCTGGCCCAAGAACCTTCTGAGCCCAGCTCGGAGACCTGGAGGAGTGTGGGGCCAGCGAGAGGAAAGTCAGTGAAGGGATGACGATGTGGTGTGGAGCCGGTGGAGGGAGAGAGCTCCAGACCAGGGGGCAGGAGGCTCAGGCAGGCTCACCACTGACAGTTCTGGGACCTTTGGAAACTGCCAAACAACCCTCAGGGCAGAGGCTGGATGATTATTATGAGAATCAACAATAAACACTTATTTGTATTATTATCATGTTCCCATTTGCTAAGGTCTGGTGATGGCGATTAGTAACAGAAACTCTAGGGATGTGGCAAGTACCTTGAGGCACAGGCTGGTGTGGCTGCAGGAGAAGGGGTGGGTGGGAAGAGCAGAGACCAGAGGCCCAGGGTGCCTGGGAGGAATGGGAGGCCAGGACAGGGGCAGAGGGTGGTCCCCCACCTGGGAGAAGATGTTAGCCGCGTCGGCGGCAGCCGTGGTCAGGGGGGTGAAGAAGGTGGCCTTGCCCGCCGTCCGGATGGTGTGGATCATCCGCAGCTGCGGGTCCTCCAGGTGGGTGGCCTGGCGGTAGGTGTTGATGAACACAAAGACGTCATCCATGCCTACAGGAGGGGGTCCCGGGCCAGCCGGGTGGCTCAGGATCACTCTGCTGTCCCCAGGGTCAGACCCAACCTGGGCTGAGAATCCAAGCCCCACCCTCCGTGCTCCTTGGCCCTATGCCCTCCCCAGAACTGGGCCCCTTCCTCCAAATCTTAGCCTCCTCCCCACCTTTCCCACTGTTCTTAACCTCCAACCAGCATGCCTACCTGCTCTTTCCACCTCTCGGGGGCTTCACCCACAATATGAAGAGGATCGCCCACCACTCATACTCTGCCAACCCCTCACCCCAACTCCAAGTCTCCAAGGTCTGAGAGGGGACTTTTTGGAGCCCCCATGGAAGCCAGTCTTCGCACCCTGGAAGAAGATTCTTTTGGGAACAGAGTTCCCCAGTGGGAGGCCCATTGCCATGGCGATGGAGGGAACTCACCAATGCCCACTATCACAAAGGCGGCCAGCCCACTGAGGATGCCCAAGTACTGGATACCGAAGACCACGTGGTACAGGAAGAGTGCCACCAGGCAGCTGAGGCCGATGCTGGCGATCCCAAAGAAGGACAGGAACACTGGGCAGGGCAAGGGGCACAGGGGATAAAGTGGGGAGACCCAGCAGATCACACTCCTTCAGTTTCCCTGACCCCTGCTGGGTCCTGCCTCACACACCCCCAACCCCGGGGAGTGCCTTCACCATCCCATCTGTGCCCAGTGTAGTTCTCTACACCCAGAAAAGGGGCTGGGCAGGAGGCCTGAGAGGCAGATGAAGGCATTTCTGAGCAAGTCAGGTTGTTCATGGGCCCTCATCTTTGCCGAACTTACCCCAAGTGCCAGTAGGGAATTATTATACATTTAACATCTGTCATCCCAGCAGACTAGAGGTTCCATGGAGGTAGGAAGTGTAAATGTGATGTTCACCACTAGAACTCTGGCACCTTAGAGCATCTGGCACACAGTTGGTACCCAAGTAATATTTGTTACATTGATGAACAAATGTCTTTCCCATTTTTGAAGGCGTGGCCAACCTCTCACTGACTTGGGCAATACAGAGTACCTACTGCATATGCAGAAAGCAGCAGCCAGGGCACATGGGGAGGTGGCAGTGGGAAAGTGAACCGGGGGACTAAGGGCAGCTGGCCTGGGACTGAAAAACAGGCTACAGAATAATCCATAACGTGTCCAATACTCTAGACCCCCCAAAACGTATCAGCAAGGTTATCAGCAAGAATACTGTCAAAGGGCAAAAGGTTCAACTGTGGGAGGTCCTTGCAGTAGGGGCCCTCAGGTGTGGTCCAGCCTGCCACTGCACCGCAGTCACCTGCCTGGGGTTAGAAGGTGATGTCTGAGCACCTCTCCCCCACCAGCAATGGCATGGCAGATTTAAGACCAGTTCTGGCATCCCTGAGTGGGAAGGCTTTGTTCAGAGAGAAGCACACTGGGAGGAGAGAAGGGGCTGGCTCCATGCGGGGTCTTCAGAGAAGCCCTACCTGAGCAGGAGGTGAGGATGTAGACAAGTGCTGCGATGCAGCTGCTGCTGCTGAAGGCCGGGAGCATGTCGTTGTAGAAGGTTCTGCATACCTCGTGAACAAAGAGGTCCATCCACGCCGTAGAGAACCTGGACTTTGCTGGGGGAGGGAGGGCACAGAAAGATGGCGTGGATCAGAGATGGAGGAGGAACAGGAGCCATCCACCTCACCAGACACTCTTTACCTTGGCTGTAAATTACGATCGCCGGGGGGCTACCAAGAATCCTGATGTCCAGGCCATACTCTAGACAGATGAAATCAGAATGTCTGGGGTGGGACTGAATGATCAGTGCGGTTGAGACCACTGCTCTACACAGATAATAATCAATTACAGCCAAATTCTATGTCATCTTCCAATTCTCAGTTATTCACAGCAAAATTCAAAATTCAAACCAGCTTCTAGATACTCAGTTTTACACTGTTATTCAGAGTGCATCTAACAGAATTTATTATTATTTTTTTAATGGAGGTACGCTAAGCATACGCTCTACCACTTGAGCTATACCCTCCCTGCTGAAGTTGTTCTTAATGAGAAAAACATAACCAGGCTGGTCAAGTTGAGTTTTAAAATACAAACAGGAGTGAGATCTGCTTCTGGCCAAGAAGGAGTAACAAGACGAAACCTAGATTTACCCTCCCAGTGAAACTAACCCCAAAATGAGAAAATATATCAAACAAGACCTGGACATGAGACACCAAAGAGAATGATGATCTCTGAGAGATGAGAAACATAATGGGCCCTACGATTACCCTGACTCCCTGGTTTGCAAGAGTTTCCAGGCCTCAGTGCAGCCTAACATATGGGTTATTGGACTTCTCAAAAGAGGCTGAAAATTTTCCAAACTTGATGAAAACTATAAATTGATTCAAAAAACTTAAGCAGCAGACCCCAAATACACACACACACACAATGAATAAAACTACAATGCACATAATAATCAAATTGCTCAAAATTGGTGACCAAGAGAAACCCTTAAAAGAAGCCTGAGCAAAAGAAAGATGCATTACACATAGAGAAACAAAAATAAGGATGACAGCAGTTTTCTCTTCAGAAACGATGCAAGTGAGAGGATGATGGGGTAAGATCCTTTACCTACTGGGAAGAGTCACCCCAGAATTCTATACTTAGCAAAAATATATTTCAAAAGCAAAGGCAAAATAAAGTCTTTTTCAGTATACAAAAGCTGAAAGACGTCATCTCCAATATCCATGCACTATAAGAGATGTTAAAGGAAGTCCTTCAGGCAAAAGGAAAATGATATTTTTGTTTGTTTGTTTTTTAGGGGGGAGGTAATCAGGTTTATTTACTTATTTTTAGAAGAGGTACTTTGGGATTGAACCCAGGACCTTGTGCACGCTAGGTATGTGTTCTACCACTTGAGCTATATTCTCCCCTCAGAAAATGATAATACATGGAAAGACACAACTACACAAAGGCATAAAAAGGATGAGAAACACTAACAACATGAATAAATAAATAAAATTTTCTTATTGCTTATGAAAATCTTTAAAAAAGATAACTGACCATTTAAACAACAACAAAATAATGTAGTGTGGGGGTTTGTAACATAGATGAAAATAAAATGTATGACAGCAATAGTATAAAGGCCAGGAGGAAAGAAATGGTGGTGCACTATTCATGAAGCTATATGTGAAGTGGTTTAACATAATTTGAAGGTACACTGATAATTTAAGGATATTTACTATAACCCCTGAAGCAACCACTGAACTAAACAGTTATAGCTAAAAAACCAACAAAGGAAATAAAACGGAATGATAAAAAATTTTCAGTCCAAAAGAAGGCAAAATAGAGGAAAAGGGGAAACAAGGATATATGCGACAAATAGAATAAAATAAAATAGTCTTAAGTCAAACCATATTAATAATTGCATTAACTGTAAATGACCTAAAAACCCCAATTAAAAGGCAGAGGTAGATTATATTGAAAAAAATCAACACCCAGCTGCCTACAAGAAACTCACTTTAAATACAGACACAAATAGGTTAAAAACAAAAGTATAGAAAAAGATACACCATGCTGATGTGAATCAAAAGAAAGCTGGAGTGGTTATATTAATAACAATGAAGTAAATTTCAGAGCAAAGAATGTTACTAGGGATAAAGAAAGTAATTTAAAAATGGTAAATGGGTCAATTCATCAAAAAAATACAACAATCCTAAATGTTTCTGTACCTAATAATAGAACTTTAAAATACATGAAGCAAAAATTGATGGAAATGAAAAAAGAAATAGATAAAACTGCAATTATAGAGGGACACTACAAAACCATTTTCTCAATAATTGTTAGAATAATTAGACAGAAATTCAGTAAGGATACAGAAGACTTGAACAACACAATCAACCAACTTGACTTAATTAACATTTATAGAACACCCTACCCAAAAACAGCAGAATGCACATTCCTTTCAAGTGCATAGGGAACATTTAGCAAGACAGGCCATATTCTGGACCAGGAAACAAGACTCCATAAATTTAGAATAAATTAATTCATATAAAGTATGTTCTCAGACAACAGTAGAATTAAATTAAAAATTAGCAACAAAACAACATTTGGGAAATTCCTAAATATTTGGAAACTAACACATTTTAAATATAATACAAGGATTAAAGAAAAGATCAAGAGAAAATAGAAACTATTTGGAATGGAATGAAAATGAGGGCACAACATGTCAAAATTTGTGGGATGCAATTAAACAATGCTTAAAAGGGGAATTTTATAGCAACACAACACTTACATTAGAAAAAAAGAAAGCTTTCAAATCAATGATTTTAGCTTCTACTGCAAAAAAGCAGAACAAGAGAAAATTACAAAGTACACTGAGGAAAGGAAATAATGAAGACCAGAGCATAAGTAAATACACAAACAGAAAGTCAATAAAGAAAAATCAATAAACCAGAAGTGAGTTCTCTGAGACGATCAATAAAATTGATAAACCTCTAGCCAGACTGATCATGAAAAAGAGAAAAGACCCATATAAAAGAGGTGACATCTCTTCAGTTTCTATAAATTTTCAAATAAAGGAATAATTTCTATAAATATTCAGAGATAATAAGGGCCCAATATATAGTGATAGGAAACAGAAAACGGTCCCTGGGGTAGCAGTGGGAAGGCAAGGTGAGGCAGGATGGAGTGATGATCAAGGGGACATGAGTAAACTTCTGGGGGCAATGGATCTCTTTGCTATCTTGATTGTGGTAAAGGTTTCATGGTGTATACATGGCTCAAAACTAATCAAACTGTAAACTTTTAAGTATATGTAGTTGGTGACATGTCAATTATGCCTCCATAAAGCTGCTTAAAAAACCAAACGGCATTTAAAAACCAAGTAGAAAAGATCTTTGGATAATCTACATTGCTGAAATAAATGGGTTAATTGATCTTTCACTAGAATAGAAAACAAAGTTCAATCAATTGTTCATTCATTCATTCATTCATTCATTCATTC
The DNA here is from genome assembly GCF_048564905.1 of Vicugna pacos. Lineage (NCBI taxonomy): Eukaryota > Metazoa > Chordata > Mammalia > Artiodactyla > Camelidae > Vicugna > Vicugna pacos. Next base: position 4,075 of record NW_027328881.1, on the reverse strand, counting down.
ATATAGCATTTACAGGTTACCTTCTAGATTCTAGGTCCTGTCTTAATTACTGACTATGAAAAGACAGAGGCTCAAATTTCCACTCTCAAATAGAAAGGAATAGTCTCATGCAAGACCAGTATTCCTGCCTAGAACTACTAAAAAAATCAGATAAAATTGAGAAATCATCTGATGACATTAGAGGCTTCCTGAGGCAATGAGAACTAGAAGGCCAAGACTCCAGAAAGGGACAAACCTACAAAAGGTAAGCTTCCCTTCTACAGCTGTGTTTACCCTGGAGGCATTTGCTAATTCTGAACACAGGCAGGAGGCTGGAAATCTAGGCTGGAAGTCAGGAAAACTAGCAGAGCTTTGGGCAGAAACTTGCAGACAAGCATAGCAGAAGGCCAGTTTCTTCCTCAGCACTTTTGCCAAATACCGGGGCTGTGTGTGCTATGAGGCTAAACACCTAAGCAGAAAGCCTCTGAAAAAGCAGAGTAGACATATTTTTAGTTTTGAGACAAAAATTAGGGTTTGAAATCTGTCAGGGTAAGGGCTCTGCAGAACAGTCCAGGCTCTTAGTTGAAAATCCTAGAGAACCAAGGGCAAACTAGAAGTAGGCTGAGACTTTGCAGGGCTGCAGTCCAGCCTCTAGCTGCTGACTGTGTAAGGCGATCGGCAGCAACTCCATCTGCCTCGTGAGGGGAAGGATAAACTTCCTCTGGAAGGAATGACATCACCTGGACTTCCCTGTTTTTATACATAATGTTCATCACTCAATAAAAATTGCCAGGCACACACACAGGCAGAACCACATGACCAAAGACCAAGTGAAACAATAGACCACGGAAACACATCCACACGTTACCCAGAAAAACGCAATAATATCCTTAAGAAGGGCAGAGAGGAGAATATGAACAAAATAAATAAAATAACCAAAATTTTCACCAGGGACTTAAGTCTATAATAAAGATCATTGAAAATTCTCAATAGAAAAACATAATGCTAAACATTGAAATCTCAATCGATGTTAAATGGTAGGTTAGAAAAAATGGAAGACAGGATCAGTGAACTGGGACATCTAAACCAAAACATGGAAAGAAAGACAGAGAAGAAGAACCAGGAAAAGAGCATTGAAAACACACGGCACTCGTGTAACAGAGGCTACAGGGATGTACTGTGCAACATGGGGGATATAGCCAATATTTTGTCATAACTGTAAACAGAGTGTAACCTTTAAAAGTTGAATTAAAAAATTAAATTTAAAAAATGAAGAAAGCAGCATGCTAATTACCCAGATTCTTCAGCTTACCTTTCCAATTCCTACCTCTTATTATCATATTCATAAAAAAAGAAAACATATGGTACTCTGAAAATATCTAACATTTGTGTAATTAGAATCCTAAAAGGAGAGGGGACAGAGAATGACGTAGAAGCAATATTTGAAGGGATAATTACCAGGAAGTCCCTAAAACTGATGAACGTTATCAACCCATGGATTCAGGAAGTTCTGTGCACAAATATAAAGAAAGCCACACTGACACACAACATAGTAAGTTTGCTGAAACCAAAGGCAAAGAGAAATCTTAAAAGCATTCAGAGGGGAAAAAAAAAAGACAATCATTCAAAGGGGCAACAAAAAGATTTACAGCTGACATTTCCCCCAAAATGATGGCAGTCAGAACACAGCGGATTGACATCTTTAAAGTATTAAAAGAAAATAACTGCAAATTTGTAATTCTATAGCATCAGAAATACACTTCAAAAATAAAAGTAAAATAAAGATGCTTTCTAGGCAAACAAAACAGAATTTATCACCTGCAAACCTGCACTAAAAAATAAATACTAAAGAGAGTTCTTCAGATACAAGGAAAATGATCCCAGAGGGGAACATGAAATTGTGGAAAGTAATGAAGAGCAACAGAAAATGTAGACATGTGAGTAAATATGAATGGATTGTGACTCCATAAAATAACAATGTAATGTCTTGTGAGGTTTAAAATGTATATAGAATTAAAATATATGCAACATAAATGCAAAAGCCTGAAGGGGTATAAATGCAATGAATGAGTTCTAAGATTCCAGTATTATCAGAGAATTAGTAAAAGCGATCATTTGTATCATTCTGTAATAAATCAAGGTGCCATCTCTCGGGTAACCAATAATAGACTGATAAAAAGATTTTATTAATCCAAAAGAAGGCACCAAAGCAAGTCTACAGGGGCCCTGGTTGTCACCACGCCTACAATGCTCTGGGGAGATGGAAGAGGGAAGAGAGGCTTTTTTAAACCCAGGACAGGGGTTTTTGTCTCAGCAGTTGAACACATTAAGCAGAGGTAATTGTTGGTATCTAAAACCTTGAAGATCCTTCCACAGCCAGCCCAGATTCCCAACCCAGGCAAGTACCCTTCCCTGGGGTGCTTCCATCCATCCACCCACCCATCCACCCATCCACCCATCCGTCCACTTACCCATCCCCCAGATCTCTAGTAGGAGATTCTTGGGACAGTGCCAGGGGCTAGGCCTACAGAAAGGAAGCAGGAGCAACCCCCGTCCTCAGCAAACTCCCACTTCACAGAGACATCGTTAAATCAGACCTTCCTCAGGCTTGCAAGCAAGTCCCCTGCAAAGCCTGTAGGTCTGGGAAAAGCCTCAACTTTCTGCATTTCTAACAAGTCCCCAGGTGACGCTGCTGCTGATTCAAGAGTTGCACATTGAGTGACATGGAATTATAAAACTAAAATACAGAGTGACAAGTTCAGAGAGGTGAAACAGCTTGCTGACACTCCCACGGTTAGGTGGGGTGACTGCGACCTCACCCCAGATAAATGAATCCAAAGCCTGTGTGTGATCTTTCCTGCCACCCTTGTGGAGGAGGACAGGGCCTGTGGGAATGGGTAAGCTGGTCACTGAACGCAGCCTCACGGAAACGTTGCCCAGGTTGGATCTTAGTGGATGAACAGGGGCTTGCCTGGCAATGAAGCAGGGCAAGGAGCATGCGCTTAGCACAGCAACTGGTGTAAAAGCATACAGGGGAAGGGCTCTGGGTTAGAAAGTCTTGATTTTAGTCCCATTCCACCACTTAATATTTTGGCCTTAATAATTTGGACAGCTAACTTAATTGTACTGTGCCTCGAGGCATCCTTAACTATAGAGTGAAGATAATCAGAACATCAGCTGCCTCACTGGGTTGGTGTAAGAATTAAGCTAGATGGTGCATAAGGGCTTAGAACAGTGTGTGGTGCAGCCTAGGCACTCAGTAAACGTTAGCTCTGATTATTACAGTAGTTGCTCAAGCACTGTCCAAGCAGCGCTTCTGCGAACTGCTGCCAAGTGAACAGCAAAAGATGTGAGCTAGGGTTCCTTTCCTTTCCTTTCCTTTCCTTTCCTTTCTTTTCTTTTCTTTTCTTTTTTCTTTCTTTTTTCTTTTCTTTTTTCTTTTTTCTTTTCTTTTTTCTTTCTTTCTTTCTTTCTTTCTTTTCTTTCTTTCTTTCTTTCTTTCTCTCCTTCCTTTCTTCTCTTTCCTTCCTTCCTTCCTTTCTTTTTTCTTTCTTTCCTTCCTTTCTTCCTTCTTCCTTTCTTCCTTTCTTCCTTTCTTTCTTTCTTCCTTTCTTTCTTTCTTTCTTTCTTTCTTTCTTTCTTTCTTTCTTTCTTTCTTTCTTTCTTTCTTTCTTTCTTTCTTTTTCTCTCTAACTTTCTTTCTTTCTTCCTCTCTTTCTTTCTTCCTTTCAAGACAAAGGTGGAACAAGGAGAGTATGTAAAACAATCTGGAAAGGATAAAATTTTAAGAGTGACAATTTTTCTGAAAGGCACTTTGAGAACAAGTAATGGGAAGTGTGTCTCATTCCGACACCGTGCCCACTGGCTTCCAGCATGAGATACTGATGCATAATTGTTGAGGCCAGTGGTAAAAATTCAGCCCTTTGCAAATTTATTTAATTTAAATAAGCTTCCCCAACATTGGTGGAATGTGTGCTCTCAGTGTGCTTCGTTAGTGTAGCTTACACCACAAAATTGGCTGTATTGAGAAAGACTGCACCACTATCAAATAATTAGGAATGCCTTAGCAGGTGCATACACTTACCTTAGTAATTAA